>NC_081855.1:21671785-21971785 GCF_963259705.1 Myotis daubentonii
GGTATTTAAAGCAAACCTTACAGGCCTGCAACAGGCTGACCTGGAGGGTCAGGCTCAGGGGAGGCAGCAGCTGGACAGAGGCTCGGAGGCAGGAGCGTGAGGAGGGGTCAGCCTGGCTTCGGTCTCACCAGTGGCCACACTTGGGCCCAGGCAAGAAGCGCAGGCCCCCTGCGTGTGCCTCTCCTGAGGAACAGGAGGGAAAGCAACCCGAGGACAGAAGCACACGGCAGGGTCAGCCTCCAGGAAACCTGGCTTCCCTATGAGGCTCCTGTCCCGGAACGCGGGGTTACGTGCTCCGTGGCTGTCCTCTCTCCTAACTGGCGCTGGCAGGCGGGTGTCTGGCTGGGTATCAGAGGTGGCTCCCTCCCTCTCTCACTTGGGTGGTCTTTGTTCCCCCCGCAAGGTTCCTGCACAGACCAGGCCGCTGTCCAACCTCCCCTCTCACATCACCGCCTTCCCCTCTCCCGCTCTCCTCCGCTCAGTCCTGCCCACTTCCCTGCTGGCTCCCGCAGTGGACAGCGCAGCCCTGCCCAGCAGCCCGGGCTCTGGGTTTGCAGCTGGGGCAGCAGAAGCCTCCTGAGCCCGGCCACCACCTCTGCACCTCTCCCTCCACCCAGTCGGTTGCAGGAACAGGCTCTGTGGACCTGGTACCTATTAGCCTCCTCCCCGTATCCTGGCTTTGACTCGTGCCTGGGAGAGAAGAGAGGCTGAGGGAGCTCCTTGGAGAGAACCCATCACAGAGCGAACATGGAACCTGTCCCCACCCACCCCCGCCCAAGGCCTTGCTCCCATCCTTTATCTCAGCAGCTGTCCCCCTGCCCAGCAGTCCTACCGCCAGCTCCCCCTGCCCACGGGAGAACCACTGCCCTCCCGGCAGAGTCGAGCGTCCTCGCAGGAACCAGGAACCAGCCAGCTGCCACTCCAGAGGCTGTTCTCATCCTGCCGGTCACTCGGCTGTGACCGGAGCTCAGTTCACTCATCTCCAATATAACGATTCACGCCATGCTCACCGCCCAGCCGCTCCGGGGCTGCTGGGGAAGCTCGGTGAGTGAGAGGACGCGCGCTCACACCATTTCTAAAGCAGGAGGCGCCACATACCCAGGCATATACCACATACCAACCCACCTTCCCGATGGGCCTCTCCTACCTCTGAGCCTCAGTTTCCACACTCATTACAGGGTCTGCAGGTGGCCATTCTCCCTGCCCCTCCATGGAGGCTGAGCTGTCACCCCAGAGGGACCACTGGGTGCCTCTGAGCAGCCGCAGGCCATTGACTGCCCAGCGCTTGGAGATGCCAGCACCCTCCTGCCTAGGAGATGCGACCTCTGCTCCAAGGTGAGGAGGGAAAACAGCTCCCCGCCCCCCAGCCCACACCGCACTGCCAGTCAGTGGCAAAAGCAAGGTTTGGAGATTCTTTAAGCCAGAGTTTCAATTACCTGGGCTCTGCCTGTTAACACCCCTCCACCCCGGACAGTAGATAACTGGGAGTTCACTGGAGCCAGTCGCTCGCTTAACGCAGAGACTGACTGTTGCAATCGGCTCATCAGAGGCGCTGGACTGGGAACTGAGTCAGTCAATCAATGTGTGTTTTTGTGCCACAGGGCTTGGCTGAGCAAAGGGAAAAGGAAGTCCTGGGAAATTGGTAACTTTGGGGGTTACCAGGGGCCCTGAGAGATGCCATCCCACCTCGGTCGGCTCTGGCAGCCCCTAAAAGACCCCAGGCTTCTCCTCCCCCGAGGGAGACGGCAGGAGGGAGATTGTCGGGGCGGTTCATTTCAGGCTAACCTGCGGGAAGGGGACAACTGCAAATTGTATGTTCTCTGCCTTCCCGATCTTCTAGTTAATGATTACCTAAATAAATGCTTTGGTCCCGAGTGATTCTAACAGGCACTCCCCAAGCTCCAACAGCCTAATTATACACATACAGCCACGTGGGGACGTTGATGCTGAACAGCTTTCTTCCCCATAAACCATGTGTCAAATACCACGACTGCCCGGCCCCCTTTCGCCAGCTGGGGCCGATGAATGGGGTGCTGGGGCAAATGCAGATCCTGACAAGGTTTGGGGGAGGGCCTGTGGGCTGCCCATCCCAGGCCCAGCTGTTCGGGCTGCAGGATGCATTTGGCTGCCAATGCATTCACACCAACGCAGCATCCTGCAGCCCCCACCCCCAGGGCAACATCCAAACACACGGGTGGTCCAATGGAGAGCTCCCCAACATTCACATTCACCCCCCACACACATACCTAGGCTTCAGGGAGGTTTATGGGCCCCCAAGACCCAGTGGCACACCCCTCCTACTATAGTAAATAGTAATCATCATTGCTTGCAATGTGCCTGCCCAATGGTCCCCTCCTCAAGAGAGGCAAAGGAGGCAAACAGAGACAAGAAAGAGGAAATTAGAAACCTCAGCCTCTTTCCCACCTTCCACTTCCTTTTCCACCAAAAGAGCTCCATGCCTCCCGTGAGTGTGTTTGAAGCAGTGCTGGCGCCGGGCTCAGAGGCCGGTGCCACCTCCCAGGACTGAATCTGGGCAGGACCGGCCCACAGATGCGCCTGCTGTGCTGGGAGTGTGCGGCCAGCAGCAGAAGCGCTCATTCTGACCCAGGAGGCTGCACAGCCCCCACGTAGGCCTGGTCTCCCCTGAGGAGGTCTCCAGGGGCACCTGAGTGGTGAGGTTAGCTGTGGACACAGTGGTGAGGCCCCCAGCTCCTGGCAACCTGACCCCCTGAGTCTGACTTAGCCAGCAGCTGGTGGGCTTGTGGCCTCTCCTAGTCCCCAACCACCCCCCTGGCCGATCATCTAGTATCGATGGTGTCAGCCACCAGGGGGCCTGCTGAGCCACACGGAGTGCAGACTCACAGCTGGGGCGCTATGCCATTCTCTGCAATGTGGACAGATGACCGCAAAGCAGACCTATCTAAAGAGAGCCCTGGCTCCTTACAGCCCAGACACACTGCCAGGACTCTTTCAGCCGCCCGAGAGCAGGTGATATGCCCGGACCCCAGGGCACAACCCCATCTTCACTAAATTGGCCACACAGCTATCCACAGGGAAGGGTAGCCTGGAGCCCTGGGAGTGGCCAGCCGGGAAGGGCCACCAGGAAGTGAAATCATAACCCTGCTCCCTCGGGCCTAAAGGACAGGACATGTCTCCTGGAGCAGGAAGGGGCATCCTGATTTTGGCTGAACCTATGAGGCTGGGCACTCACCCTCACAGCCATCCTCTCCTAGAACCGTCAGGCAGCCTGGATCTGTTCTGCCCTGGGAAACAGCGTGTCTGGACTGTGTGAGGAGCCAGCGGCAGGCAGTCCTGGGGTCCTAGCCACCAGGAGGAGAGCCTCGCCTTGCATATGCGACCCCACCTCCACAGGGAGAGGATGGAGTGTCAGTCTTCCTGCACGTGGCCACTCCGGTCAGCTCTGTGGGATTCTGCACACACTGAGCGCCAGTCTTCCTGCCTCCACCAGCCGACCCACCTGGCCCCACGGCTCCCCTGAAATGCTCTTGTCAAAGTCACCAATGACCTCCACGTTGCCAAACCCAAGGAGAACTTTCAGCACCACACCTCCTTCTTGCAGCGTCTCCTCCTCTGGGTTCCACAGCAGCCTTCTCTCCTGGTCTTCCTTCAGCCCCTTAGACTCCCCCTCCTCCCGTCCCTGTCTCCGCTGTCCTCCATGTTACCCACCCACCCCCCGGATCTAATACCACTTCTGCGCTGATTCCCCCACATGCGTATCTCCAACATGGACCTCTCCTTGGACCTCCACCTCAGCATCTCCAGATGCGTGTTTGATTTTCCACTTCACCGTCTCATAAGTTTCTCAAACTCAGTGCATCCAAAATAGAGCCCCTGAACTTCCTCCCCAAACCTTTCCAACTCAGGAAAATGGGATCAAAACCCATCCACTGCTCAAGTCCCATCTGGGATGGCTAGACATCTAGATTCCTCCCTTCCCCTCACTTCCCGTGTCCAATCCGTAGGTAGACCTGCTGTCTTGGCTTCCTCAGTACAACCTGAATCCATCCATTTCTGTCCATCTCCACTGCCAACCTGCCAGGTCCAAGTCCCCCGCACTGTTTGTCCAGACTAGAGCAACAGCCTCCAATCTGGCCTCTCTCCTTCCGTTTTTGCCAGAGGAGCTTTGGGAGGGCTTCATGGGGGAGGTGGCATCCTAGCTGGGCCTTTGAGTGAGGAGATTTGGGAAGACGGAGGGAGGCTACAGGATCGGGGAGAAGGGAAGTGAGCATGAAGCACATGCAGGAAGACAGTCAACCTCACTGGCTGCACACCACCCATCACTGTCACATGATCCCGGACAGGAGTGACCTTCCCGGGACTCCATCCCATCACCTCCACCACCGAGTGCCAGACGCTACCCCAGGCAGCCATTTGTGCACCTTCGGCTAAGAGGAGACTGGCCTGCTTTCCCGCCCCAAATGGAGAGTTCTCCCGCATCTGCTGGACCCCTGCTCTCCCTCAGGAGGCAGTGGGCCAAGCCATGACACTCAACATCCCACGTGTGGTCTTCGGGACTCAACCAACTTCATGAGTTTCCCTTTAGCAGAACCCAGGCGAGCCTACAAAGTGCCTTTGTGTGAGTTCGCAAAGGGCACCCCTCAGGTAACCAACTGGAAAAAGGCGTCCTTCCCACTGGCCAGATGCAGGCCCTCCCAGGACACTCTGTTGGCCAGCGGGTGGCCAATTTCAGCCCCGCTCCTCCCCTGTGCCAGGTGCCGCGGGCAGTGCGCATCTTCCCCAGCGTCTCTGCAGGCCAAGGCTAAATCTGAGCTGCACCCTAGCCCAGTGCCCTCAAAGCCCCATCAGCCGAGGAGAGCAGGCCAGGCTCAGGGTGTCTCGGGAGCCTGCCCAGATGACCGTGGTGACAGTCCCCATGGGGCTGAGGCTGTAACTCACCCACCCCCTCCCGGTCCCTCACAACAGCTGACGGCCAATTCCCAGAAGAGACCATCTGGGTCTGGGTGCAGAGCCCCCCACACTAATGGAGCAAGGAGAATTAGAGATTACCGGGGGCTGGAAGGCCCTGCCGGGTGTTTGCCTACCGGGTAATACTGAATTGTAAACATGTGTCCCTGTTTACTTTCCCTGCCGGAGCCTCGCTGGCTGCCTGGTAGCCAGGCAACGCTATCTGACCTGAGGGACCAGGAGGGGGACTTTCTGTGCCAGGCAGGTCACCTGGGGAGGGTTATCCAAGCACAACCAGTGTCAGTAGAACAGCGCCTCCCCCGCCTCCCACGGGCCTTCCCACCTCACCCCCAGATGACCCTGGACCCACACGACAGCCTGCGTGCTGACGGGGAGAAGCAGAGGGTGGTACTGGGGACGGAAATGGTGGCGCTGCTAGGATGAGACAGAAGCAGATCACTGGCATTAGGTGCCATGATTGACCTGGTGGGCAGCTTTGCCATTTCCCTGTCGGCCAAACTGAGAGCCAGGAGGCTGAAAGCGCAGCAAGAAAGACTCAGGTTGGATGGGAAGGAGATGACAACATGTGACTGAGGCAAACAATGGCACCTCCTTTCCAGAAGAGACTGGACAACTTCAAAACAGGGCTGAGCGAAGCTCATCTCTTTTTTTTCCTCAATGAGGGGTTATATTTCCACCTGGATGGGAATCAGCAAGTTGCTGACTAAAGGTGACAAAACCAAGGCCAAATCTCAGCTCCAGACTGACAGTGTGGACTGTGGCCTTCTTTCCTCTGTGGAAAAGCGTAGGGACATGCAACATGCCTACCCTTTAAGCCCCATGGTCAGGGGGAGGACCTCTGGAATCATAGAGTGTGATGGGTTCACAAAGGAAGAAAATAAGGCAGCCAGAGAATTAGCGGCAGAACCATGGAATCCCATAGAAGAAAGGCCTTCTATGTGCTGGGGGGAAACCCCCCATTTTAGGGGCAATGGGAAGGTGGAGGGATTGAGCAAAAAAACAGGAAGGAAGGAAGGAAGGAAGGAAGGAAGGAAGGAAGGAAGGAAGGAAGGGAAAGAAGGGAGGGAGGGAGGGAGGGAGGGAGGGAGGGAGGGAGGGAGGGAGGACTCATAGACACATGTCCATGACTCAGTTGGTTTGGCACTGTCCTGTTCATTGGAGGTCACCTGTTGGAGTCCCTGTAAGGGCACATGCCAGAGTTGCAGGTTCGATTCCTAGCAGGGGGCGTGCAGGAGGCAACTCCTGATCAATGATTATGTTTCTCTCTCATTGATGTTTCTGTCTCTCCATCTCCCTTCCTCTCTCTAAAAAAAAAAAAAAAAAAATCAATTTTAAAAAATCAATTTAAAAAAAAAAAAAGAAACTAAGATAGACCTCCTAACAGATGCAAGTCCAAGAGGACTTTGTGGGGAGGAAGGCATCGGACACTCTGCTCCATGCCTCCGACTGGGTAGCCGTCCCCCGCTCCTCCAAGCTGAAATGCTCGGTGGCACCTCTTCAGTCTGGGTGAACTTCACTTGGACATTTGATAGCTGCCTTAAAGCGCTTTGCTAATCTTCAAGAGACCAGGTGCGGACTCCGGACCTCCCCTGGGTGCAGGACTCGTGCAGAAAGGAGAAGGGC
Source organism: Myotis daubentonii (assembly GCF_963259705.1). Classification (NCBI taxonomy): domain Eukaryota; kingdom Metazoa; phylum Chordata; class Mammalia; order Chiroptera; family Vespertilionidae; genus Myotis; species Myotis daubentonii. The sequence continues at coordinate 21,678,356 of NC_081855.1, forward strand.
TGCCTCCGGGTGTAAAGGACCAACAGGACTCGGGACACTGCCCGTCCATGACGACTCAGGCTGGACGGAGGACCTGGGAGGCCTGGCTTCCCAGTTCCCACCTCCGCTGCCAGCACTGCCCTCAGGTTCCCCCAGGCTCTGGATCCCCAGCTCAGCCCTGCTCCCCGGGTGACCAGGCCCAGCCCTGACACTTATAGACCCTCCCAGGCTTTGAAGTCCCACCTTCCTGCTCCTCAAATCTGACCATGGTTCCTGACCTGCTTCCTGCCTCACTCTTCTGGTGGTTAAGAGACTCACCCCAGGGCACCCAACCCCAGGATCCACCCCTCATGGGGAAGTGATAGGAAGAGCATCGTGCAAGGGTTTCCTGCTTTATCGCACTTACCCAGGCCACCCCTGCCTCCACACCCCAGCAGGGACCCCGGGAGCACTCGGGGAGGTCATGTCCCACCTTGGGTCCCTCTCACAGTGTGATTTCTGGGGCGCTGCCTCCTCGTAGCCATCAGACCCTCCGAGAGTAGAGATCATACCTTCCCGGTTCAATAAAGGGTCACCAGCGGGAGGAGATGAAGAGACATAACCCACAGACCCTGCCTCCTGCCTCCCACAGCCCAGCCCTCCCAACCACGGAATAACCACCTCAAAGGGGCACTCAGATGTTGTCTCGGGCCCCATCTATGCATCCACGGGAGGGTGAGGCCAAGGAGCCGGGAGGGAACCCAGCCGGGGTCTCAGTCATCCCGACCCCCACCGCGTCTCTGGGGTGAGACCCAATCTGGTCTCCTCTGAGCTCGGCCACCACAACCGCCACCAGCCCCTGGGAAGGGAGAGCTCTAGAAACAGCAGCAGGGCATCTGGCCAAGGTCCTAAACCCAGACACCCGTAGGACTCGGGAAGGGTAGAAGGCACCACAGGAGCTGGAGAGAACGCGCCCTTCCCCAGAGTATGGAAGTGAACTGTTGGCCAAACAAGCTCATCTGGGGACAAAGAGGGCCCACCAGCTAGTGATCCTCGATGAGGCACACCCCGCTCCTCCACCTCACCTCGCAACCCCTTCCTTCCCTCTTCCCCTCCCTGCTTCTAGTCTGTCCCTTCTTCCCTCTCCTTGCCGCCGCCACCCTCACTTCTGGCTTCCCACTTAGAGCCAAGCGCCATCGCGTTCACATCTGACATCTCACACACTCTCGGTCCTCCTGCCAAAGCGAAGCAGCTCGGCCCCTGCCGTTTGCTAACAGACCTATTCACACCCCCAGGTCCCCCAGCAGCACTCAGCTTCATCGCCCGTTAATTGAGCCGGCGCTCTGGAACGTTCCGTTCATGGGGCTGGAGGTGCGGAGCCCATCAGCCCAGCCTCCTGGTGAGGGCAGAGCAGTGCGTCTCAGTAGCGGCAGTCACGGCCTCGGAGGGGCCGAGCAGGCTGCACCAGCGCCCCTCCAAAGCCACTGGGCCTCATATTTCAAATCAGGGAGCCGCCCACTACGTATAAGGTTGAAACAATTTAGTAAAAAAAAAAAAAAAAAAAAAATGTCCACCCTCAACAGTATTCTTTTTAATCTTTCAGCTCATCTTCAGCGGACTCTTATAGGAATTAATATCTCTTACAGAGAGGAAACATTTAGCTGAACTTCAGCAATTCCTTCTGAGCTGCCAGGTTTTTTTTTCTTTCCTGGTTAAATGCAAGTAAAATTGAATTTAACTATTTTTATTACAAAGGAACACAAGCAGTGCGATCCCATTTATTTATGTCTGTATCTGTGTAAGATGCCAAGATGTCTGGACGCTTAGCAAATGGTAAGGATGAATATGTCTGGGTGGTAGAATTATTATTAGGGTGTGTGTGTTTTTTTACTTTCTCTGTGCTTTGCAATTGCTTGAATTTTTTATAATAAGCAATATACCATTTTATTTTTTTTAAAAGAAAGTCTTATAAACATTCTCTAAGAAAATACTGGGCTTTTTGTTCGATGCCACATTCTCACGGTTGAAGCCATCAGTGAGAATTCATAACTCACCTACTATGAGCATTTACTAAGCACCGACCACTACATGTTTAGGACGCACCAACTGTGGGCCCTTCTGCACCAGGCCCTGTGGCAGCAAGGATGGGAAGAGCACGCCCTGTCCCGTTGGGATGTGAGCCAGGGCCGCCCTGGGCCAGATCCTCCCGGCCCTACCCCTGCAGCGCCCTGCCCCATCGAACACCCCTGCGGTCTCACTTGCATGACACCCCACCACACAAGGGTCAGGGGGTGCTGGCAAGGCTTCTGGGCCTCACCAAGCTCCCCAGGAGCTCCTGAAGGGGACAGCCCAGACCTACAGTGGGTTAAATGGTGACCCCCGCATCCCTCCCCCCCCCCCAAAAAAAAAGTATGTCCCTGCCCAGGAACCTTCGGATGTGACCTGATTTGGAAAAAGGGTCTTTGCAGATATAATTAAGTTAAGGATCTTGAGATGAGACCCAGGTGGATCGAGATGGGCCCTAAATCCTTGTAAGAGACCCACAGAGCAGAGATGCCAGGGAGAAGAGGAGGCCGTGTGAGGACGGGGGAGAGAGGGGCGTCCCCAGGCTAAAGGGATGCCTGGAGCCACCAAAAGCTGGACGAAGCAAGCAAGGACCCTCCTCCTCTGGTGCCTTTGGAGGGAGCATGGCCCTGCCGACACCCTGATTTTGGACTTCTGGCCTCCAGAACTGTGAGAGAAGAAATGCCTGCTGTCTTAGGCCACCGAGTTTGTGTTAAGTTGTTACAGCAGCCCCAGGAAATAAGTGCACACCCAAGGCCTGAAACTCCATCTCCACACCGAGCAGGGAGTCTGCCAGGGGTCTGAGGGGCAAAGGACAACAGGAGGTACGTACTGGGGCTCAGTATCCCTTCAGGAGCAAACACAGGACCCCCACCTACTGTCCCCCGAGGCACCAGACACACTGGGCTGGAGTGTCAGGAGGGATGTCTGGCAGAACACCCCTCCTGAGTGGGCTCCAGTGCAGACGCGACAGCAGCTGGAACGGGAGAGTGGGAAAACCAATGAAACAATGCCACGAGCTCAGAGGCCATGAGAATAACCACGAGCATCCATCACCCACCCACACATCATACCTGTACGTGCCCGGTGCTTTCCGAAGCCCTTGCCCCCCTGCTTCCTCCTGTCATCTTCAAAGCCACCTCACAGGGTGGGCTCAGTTCTACAAATGAAGACACTGAGATGACTGAACTGCACAATGTCTCATAGTTGGTTACTAAATCCCAGGGCCAGGCCCAGGCCCCTGTGCCCCAGACCCACCACAATCCATCAGGAAAAGCAAGCAGGAAGCCATAGAGCCAGGGGCTGAGTGAGGGGAGGACAGCTGTCAGGCCTTCAAAGGCAGGGGGCATAACTAGGGCCAGAGACGCGTGGGGAGCAGCCCCAAGGAGACACCCTGAACGCCAAGTGTTCTATCAGGGCACAAGGTCAGTGTCTGTCTAGAAATACAGACTTGTTTCAACAGTAGCCGCAGGCCAAAGGAATAAGGAAACTTGTGATGGGGACAAACAGTTCATAAAACACAGTCTAGCCCAGGAGGTTCACTTCCAGGTCAGGGGACATGCCCGGTTTGCAGGCTCAATGCCCGGTTTGCAGGCTCGATCCCCAGTGGGGGGCGAGGGGGGAGCAGGAGGCAGCCTATCGGTGATTCTCTCTCATCACTGATGTTTCTATCTCTCTCTCCCTCTTCCTTCCTCTCTGAAATCAACAAAAATATATTTTTTAAAAAATAAGAAATTTTTAAAAAAATGAAACACAGTCTAAGGCCAACCTTGGGACTCTCCATACCCTAGAACTGTCCAGACCTTGCAGGGTGTTTCTGTCCCCCAGGGACCGCCTGCAGTGTGAGCCCTGATTGGCTCAGGGAAGCCTCACCGAGGGAACCCAGAACATGATACAGGATGGACGCTCCCCACTTGAGGAGCCCTCCCCGGATCTGTCCGAGTTTGCGGTTCAGGACCTCGGTTTCCAGCCTTTTGCCAATCCTCCCCCCACCCCCCACTGTCATCCCAGTTTCTCAGGCAGAGTTTGGGGTCTAACACACAGGGCTCAGGTGCGGCCACTCACACAAAACGCAATTTCAATGTCTGTTCATTGGACACGGAGAGACTCTTCAGCCGCGAGGACCCCAGCCGGGCAGGAAATCAAGGAATCCTGGGGAGAAACTACCTTCACAGCGGAAAAACCGGTGTACTTCCTTCCAGACTTTCCCTGTAAGCACTGCTGTTCTCTGGGGGAGCGATGACTAGCATTTCTGCTGCACCTGCTACCTGCCTCTGTTTGAAGTGATAAACTTGCATCATTTCAATTAGTCCTCATTGCAACCAGGGGAGGCAAGTTCTCTTCCATTCCTATTCTACAAAGGAGGAAACTGAGGCAGAGAGCACTGACGCAGCCAGAAAGTGACAAAGCCTTCTGCCCAGGCAGACTGGCTCCAGAAGCTGTGTTCTTAACTACTCGACGTTGAGAAGAACCTGGAAGGGATCGGATCCAGGTCAAAGGGACTGGACTGGCCTCCGTGTGGCCTGTCAGAAGGAAAGGGTGGCAGGCTGGAGGATAAAGGAGAGGGGCAGAGGGTTCCCAGAGAGAGCATTCTGGAAGCGCAGCTGGCCTGTTCCCCGACGCAAAGGAGAGAGGGAATAAGGACCTGATGGCCAGATGCCTAGGCCTGGGCTTGAGCTTCATTAGCAATTTCTAGGTCCCCTGTGGGGCCTCCAGCTCCAAAGGCCAGGGCCCAAGGCTACTGGAAGCAGTCAAGGGACTCTGATGTGCTGGTGGCTCCCAGTTCCCTAGAGAGAAGCCCTGTTTCTCGGGGGCAAGAACCACATCACATCACCACCATCATACTTATCATAATGACCATAATGATCATAAGGACTTATTGAGCACCTACTACATGCAGTCACTGCACTAGCTACTTCCTGGATCCCTCACTCCTCCTCACACCTACTCCTCCAGTGACCACTGTACCCATTCCACAGGTGAAGAACGTGGAGGTGGGGGGTGGGGGGGGGGTAAGTAACATGCTCAGGTGACTCGTGCAGAGTGGTCTGGAGTGGCGAATAGGACAGCACAGGCTTCGGAGCCACACAGACAGACCTGACTCCAGATCCTGGCTCTGCATCACCAGCTCTGGAATCTTGAGCAAATCACTTACCCTCTTCTGACAATTTCAATCAGAGATGCCAGAAGTAATTCATCTCAAATGTCAGCGCCGCGGGGCTGGCCACGGTGCCTGCAGTGCTCTGTGGGAGAGGAGAGGCTTCTGACCCACGTCTACGCTCAGGGGAAAGAGTGCCGTGATCAATTACTAACATCAGGGGCAGAAGGGAGAGTGACAGCACAAGTGTCACCTATTTGCCATCCCTGATCTGGAGAAACACCACGGCTTATAGAGACAGCTACACAGATGCATGGGTGCACTTGGATACATACGGCCAATGGGTTTTTGACTAAGATACCAAAGCAACTCAACGTCTTTTCAACAACTGGGTGTCCACCTGGGACTAAATTGACCTAGACCCCTACACTGGGCTGTACACAATTAAATTAAATTGACATGGATCTTAGACCTATAGCTAAATTTATAAGGCTTCTAGAAGAAAACATGATAATATTTGTGATATGGACTAAGCAAAGATTTCTTAGGAAACAGAAAGCTACAGACATAAAATTAAAAAAAAAAACATGAGTTAGACATCATCAAAATTAAAACTTCTGCTCATCAAAGACACTTAAAAAAAAGAAATGAACTTGCATCCAGAATAGGTAAAGAATGCCTACAAGAAGACAGACACCCCAATTTCCAAGGAGGATGAGGGGCAAAAGGAACTCTAAGAATGGTCAACAAGCATACGAAGAAGTGTTTGACAATATTAGCAAAATGCAAATTAAAACCGCAGTGAAATACTCCTACACACCCACTCGAGTGGCTAAAATTAAATAACTTGACAATGGCAAATGTTGGCGAGGATGTGGAGCAGTAGGAATGTAAAATAGTACCACCATCTGACACAACATTTGGTTTCATATAGTTAAACATTCGCCCAGCGTTTGACCCAGGCATTTCACTTTCGGTACTTACCTAAGAGAAATGAAAATACATGTCCAAAACAAAACAATAAAACCTATACCAGAATGTTCACAGTATTTGGCTATGCATTATAGCCAAAGGCTGAAAACAACCCGAGTGTCCCTCAATAGGAGAATAAGCCGCCTGTGGTGTGTTCAGACAAAGGAACACACTGCTGACACGCTCAGCAGCATGGGCGAATCTCACAGAAATGGTGCTGAGCTGAACACAAGGAGCACACGCTACATGGTTCCTTTTACATTGAGTCCCAGAACAGGCAAAACCAATTCACAGGGGAAAAAACCAGAACACTAGTTGCTTGGGAGGTAGTGGGTGGGAGGGACTGACTGTGAAGGGACATGAGGAACTTGGTGGGGTGGCAGATATGTCCTATCTGAGTTAAATCAGAGTGTGAGTAGAATGGGTGTACCCTTTAATAAAAGCATACAGCCCTAGCCGGTTTGGCGCAGTGGATAGAGCGTTCGGCCTGTGGACTGAAGGGTCCCAAATTCGATTCTGGTCAAGGGCATGTACCTTGGTTGCAGGCTCCTCCCTGGCCCGGGCCCTGGTCAGGGCGCATGCAGGAGGCAACCAATCAATGTGTCTCTCTCACATCGATGTTTTTCTCTGTGTGTGTCTCTTCCCCACCCACTCTCTCTAAAAATCAATGAAAAAAATATCCTCAAGTGAGAATTTAAAAAAAAAAATTTTTAATTAAAATAAAAGTATACAGTTAAGATTTATGCATTTCAATGTATGTCAACTTTTTAAAATCTGGCTACAGCTAAAATGTAGCCAGATTTTCAAGAAGTGTAAGCTACTTGCCCTTAACACACAAACAAAATCAGGGACAATATACAGATGTGCAGCTGTGCACACATGAGGGGTGGAGCCATGCAGGTGGAGCACACACAGGCATCTCCGGGGTCTTGATGCTGCCAAGGGGCAGCCCCGCAGGTGCAGGCCAGGTGAGCCCTTCCTCACATCTGCACTGTCCTCCGGCCTCTATGAAATCAAAACACTTCTGGAAGTGGATCCTGAAATGGCCTCTGGACGGGCGACAGACGCGGGTCTGTGTGGAGACCGGAGACGGCTCTTCCAGGGCCCACAGAGCATCAACAAGAGAGCCAGCTAACCCTCCCGCAGCGGTGGTGATGAGGGGAACAAACATTTGCCCTCTCCTGTCCCCTTCCAGGGCTTTCTCCAGGAAAGGAAAAACCAAACCTCCCTGCTGGTGTCCTTGAGCCTTTCCTGCCCCCGCCCAAGAGGCTCCCAACATCCTTCCCACACATGCCTCCTCCTGTCATACAGACTTGGTAGGTCTGAGAGGGGCTGACACCCCTCACTCAACTCTTCCCAGAGAGGAGGGGAACACCAGGGGCCTGAGGTTGCGCTACAAGCTGGAAAGGAAACCCTGGCCAGGCCCAGGGAGAGAGACTGGCTGGTGGGCACTGGTGAGCCTGGAAGGGTGGCAGGAGGAGACCAGACAGCTGGGAACGACGGGAGGTTCCTCTGATATCCGCATTCTTCCCTAGCACCTGGAGACTTACCCACCTGCCTGACCCGCCTCTGAGGGCGTCGGAGGCATTTGTGAGTGAAGAGCAAAGTACCAAGGAAGCAAAGCAGGAACATGACTTTCTGCTCATCCCCACGGAAGGAACACCAGGCCTCCTTCTCCTCTGCTGGGAGGGAGAAGGTCTGAGTGGGGGCCGCCCTCGGAGAGAGAGATGGAGGAGGTCTGAGCAGGGCCGCCCTCAGACCTGCACAGAGAGAGATGGAGGAGGTCTGAGCAGGGCCACCCTCGGACTTGTACAGAGAGAGATGGAGGAGGTCTGAGCAGGGCCACCCTCAGACCTGCACAGAGAGAGATGGAGGAGGTCTGAGCAGGGCCGCCCTCAGACCTGCACAGAGAGAGATGGAGGAGGTCTGAGCAGGGCCGCCCTCAGACCTGCACAGAGAGAGATGGAGGAGGTCTGAGCAGGGCCGCCCTCGGACTTGTACAGAGAGAGATGGAGGAGGTCTGAGCAGGGCCACCCTCAGACCTGCACAGAGAGAGATGGAGGAGGTCTGAGCAGGGCCGCCCTCAGACCTGCACAGAGAGAGATGGAGGAGGTCTGAGCAGGGCCGCCCTCAGACCTACACAGAGAGAGATGGAGGAGGTCTGAGCAGGGCCGCCCTCAGACCTGCACAGAGAGAGATGGAGGAGGTCTGAGCAGGGCCGCCCTCAGACCTGCACAGAGAGAAATGGAGAAGACTGAGCAAGGGTCACCTCCCATCTGACCTGGCCAGGCCGGGCCACGTGGGGCTCCAGAGGCTAGTGTGATGGTTCAGATCGAGGTCACGTCAAGTCCCAGCATTGTCACCCTCAACAAAATGCACTGCACTGTGAGCTGGAGGATGACCTGGAGGGTGAGCCCCATCCCCTTCACTTCATGAACCCCAGACGGTTGCTGTATGAGGTCAGTCCCAGGGGGGTCGGCCCAACCCCCTGTGCTTGCCGTCAGGGCCCCTTCCCGCTCCCCCACGGCCTCCCCATGAAGCTGTCCTCGCTCCTCTCCACCCCACTGAGAAGCCGCATGACACACTTGAGCTTGTCACATGCTGAGCCATATGGTTTCTTCTGCTCAGTTAAGGGCCCCGGTAGACAGCAGGTTCTTTGAGGGGTGAGGACTGCGGCCTCGGTGTGAACCCCTGAACCCAGCGCAATGCTGGGCACACAAAGCCAGACCTCCCTAAATGCCTGTTGATCTGGTATTTTTTGCATGAAAGCCAGATCATTAAAAATGTGGGCCTGGAAACGATCCACAGTATCCCCAAGGAGACAGCCCCAACCCCTCTCCCAGCCCACCCCCCGCCAGCCACAGTGTGAGTTCTGGCTGGGAACTGGGCTCTCGTTCAGCCCATCTGCTCGGCATCTCTTTGGTGGCTTTTTCTCAGTTTCACATGAGAAAAAAAATCCCCTTGAAAAACACAAACAGCGAAGAGGTGGGGCAGGATGAGTGGGACCAGTTGCAGCAGGCATGGCAGTGGGGGCAGTGGCCTGGGGGAGGGAGGGCCTTCTCAGGCGGGAGGCTGGCTGCTCCTCCAGCAGCCCCTCCCCAACCAAAGAAGCAGCTACAAGAAGGGCTGTCCCTGCATGTGGGGGTGGGATGAAAAGAGCACTTTACCAAAGATAGTTGGGGCCTTGAGTTTAACTAAATCTGCTGGCTACCGTAGGAACACAAGTATCCTCAGAGGGACCTTAGGTGAGTCATTTTCTATCCAGTTTATCTATAAAAGAAATGGACCGTCCATCCCTGACACTCTGCAGCTCCCAAGCTAATCAATACCAAAGGGGTATGCCTGCCACCCCTGCCCCACCTGCACTGCCAAGGAAACCAGGTGAGACCTTCCCCCACGGCCCAGACCCCCAGGGCCAGACACGTGGAGAGGGTCCAGCCTCCACCTCGGGTGTCTCAGACTCCATCGTAAATAACAACCGGGAGGTCGGAGGCCTGATCTGCCCTCATGGCTGGTGGGAACCCCGGTCTGGGCATGTGATCCCACGTGAGACTGATGGGGAAGGGTGGGGCTCCTGGCCCATCTTGAAGAACCCATGTCTATGAGCTTAACTTAGATAAGTGTCACTTGGACACAGAGGCTCAGCTGGGATATAAGATTCCAGCAAAACCAGCGAAATCAAAGATCAAGTGGAGGCTCCTCTGACCTGGACATCCCTACAGTCAATACATCACAAACAGCCGCCATCCAGCCCCCCGGCCAGGACTGGGGGCCCGCAGAGCAGGACAGTTGGTGCCTCAAGGAACTCAATGGAGAGAAGCTTCGCACGACCAGCAACAGACAAGTGCAGTCACACCAAGGACACTCCCTCGGTGGTGAGCAGGCTGGTGAAGTAAATGAGGGTGGTGGTTTTAAGTCCCACGTGGATCAGTTAGCTTTGCACAGAGAGAAAAATGTCCTGCCCTGGCCAGTGTGGCTCAGCTGACGTGTCATCCTGTACACCAAAAGGTTTTGGGCTTAATTCCGGGTCAGAGCACATACCTAGGTTGCAGGTTCGATCCCTGGTCGGGGCAAGCATTGGAGGCAACTAATCAATGCTTCTCTCACACATCAATGTTTCTCTGTCTATCTATTAACTACCTCATGCTCTCACTCTCTCTTGCTCTCCCTTTCTTTCTCTCTAAAATCAATAAAAACATATTGGACAGGCATCTAATTACAGCTTAGATACAGAATAAGCCCAAATGACAATCACAGAGAGACCCCTAAGTCCAGGTATACCACACACTCACCTCCCAGTGCCAACCACAAAAGGGTCCTAACCAAGTGTGAGTCCCCAGGGCAACCCATCGAATCTTTCTGCATTCCCAGCCTTGACCTTGGTCTTGGGGCTTTGGATAATCAAGTCACAGGCTGGGAAATTCCTGAGCTGAGTTCAAAGAGGAGAAGGACAGAGCGCCCGGGGTTAGGGCTGCCTTCTGACAGTGTGTCACTAAGATTTCCCTGCAGGTGGCTGCTCTGTTCTGAGGCTGCCTGGGGTCTCACACAGGCCAGCCTCACCCCCTGACAGCTGGCCAGGCTCTGTGCTGGCCAGAGCAAAGTAGGGTCCGGCACCCAGCGGATGTTCATTAATAATTTTTTTAATGAATCAATGTTAATAATTTCTTCCCTGTGCTCCAAGTTCTCCATCAGTGCCCCTCTCTCCTGTATCTCCGTACACCCTGCTCCCCCTTCAGCATTTCCACACACCCAAGTCTCCCATCTCACAAGCTTTGTCTACACCCTCCGAGTCCCGCACCATCTCCACTCGCTCCTCACACGCCCAGGGTGGTGCCCCCCCTCCTCCCTCCCCACAACTGTTCTCAGTTACATCAGCAGCAGCAACCTGGGCACTAAGCCCAAAGGCCACTGTGCACTGCGCATTGTACTTGGCCTCTCGGAGCAGCTGACACAGCCGCCGCCCGCCCCTCCTTTGTGAATGCTCCTCCCACCGTGTGTCCAGCCTCCTCCACACCAGCCCTGAGTCCCTCCAGGTGCTATCCCAGGAATCTTCTTACTCCATCCTCTCCCTGGAGAGTTCACCGCCCCACCACCCCTACACCCCAAGCTTCAATCCCATCTCTATGAAAATGACCAGATTTTTACCTCCGGTCCAGACCCTCCTTCTAAACCTGACCCCCAAATACCCAGCTGCTCACTGGCATCCCCATTCGTGTCTCAAGCATGTCCAACTCAGCACTTAGAAGTCAAGCCCTCGCCCTCCCTTCCGGGTCACTCCATCTCAGAGAAGGGCTGTAACCATTTATCCAGTTGATCCCACCTCTCCCAGATCCTCCCATCTCATCAATCTACCTCGTAGGAAATCTGAGACCTGGCTGCTTCCAAATAACCTCACAGGGCCTTCAGAGTCAGGCCACCATCCTCTCCTCACTGGACTCCTGCAGAAGCCTCCCGACTCATCTCCAACTTTCCACTCTGCTCCTTCCCACGCACTCTCCACACAAAAACCACGGTGATTTTTCCCATCATCTTACTCCTCTGGCTAAAACCTTCAGTGATTCCATTGCCCTTCGCAGGATGAAGCCCAATATCTTCAGCAGAACTTCCAAGGGTCTGACTCTCCGTCCCTGACCGTGGATGCTCTGGCCATGCTGGTCTCCTGGTTGGAGAAGCCATGGCTCTCCTGCCCCAGAGCATTTCAGAGGCCACAGCAGTGCTTCTTGAGTGGAAAGTACATGTGAATGGGGATGGTGCTAAAATGCAGATTCTGATTCAGTGGTCTGGAGGGAGGCCTGAGATCCTGCACTTCTACGGAGCTCCCAAATAATGCAGGTGTTTGTGGTCTCCTGGCCTCACTTCAAGTAGTAAGTGTCTAGAACACCCTCCTCCACCCTCAGTTGACTCCTACTCAACTCTCAGGGTTCAGCTTAAACATCATTTCCTCAAAGAAGCCCTCCCTGACACTCTCCAAGATTAGGTTAGATTCCCCCTCCACAGACTTTATATTGTCCCCCCGTTATGCTGTACTTCTCCTTTGGAATATTCACATCTAACTGTCCATCCCTCATTCTTAAAATTATTTTTTCAACTCTTGTCTCCCTAGCTAGACTACAAGTTCCAGAACAGGGACCACAATGTCACGTGGTCAGCATTCTTCTCAGAGTAACACCTAAATTTTCCTTTGAGGAACCACCCCTCTCCCACTCTTGGTTCTTAGGGTTTAGGTGGTGGAGATGAGACCAAGTCTAGCCAGCCAGAGCCTTCCATCTCTCTGGTTGCAATGATTGGTTCAGAGACAGACATGTGACCTAAGCCAGGCCAATGAGCTTCCTCCCTGGGCCTTTTGTTAGAACTACTGGGGAAAAGAGACTCTTCGCTTAGCAAGTAGGAGCAGCTGTCACATTCCTGTCATCACAGAGACAGAGCTGAACAAAAAATGAAACCAATACAGGAAAGAGGTAGAAAGCGACAGATGTCATGGATGCAGCCGTGCCTGGAGTCTATACTTGCCATTACGAAGGCAATAAATTCCCATTTATTCTTAAACCAAAGTGAGTTATGTTTCTGTCACTTGAAACCAAGAGTCCTGACTAATACGACATTCAAATAAATGTTGGGTGTTGAATGAATTACATGAGTATGGGAGCAATTGAAGACTGCCAAGAGGACTCAGTGACTCCTCCTAGGAAACTTTCAGAGTTCTCCCTGCACTCTCCCGCCATCCATGAGCAGAGACAAGCACCCCACACCCCATCTTGCAGACCAACGTGCTGAACCTCACAATGGCCATAGGCTTCTCAGCAATCCGCCGTGCAAACAAGCCACCCAGCCCCCGGCTCAGATACAGCATTGACTGAAGGTGGTCTGGCTGTCAGTGCCCCCGGGGTACCCCACAAGGAGGAGAGCAGAGAGGTCCTCAGTCAGCCCTGTACCCCACCCACTCCTGAATCCTAGTCCAGTGGTCGGCAAACTCATTAGTCAACAGAGCCAAATATCAACAGTACAACGATTGAAATTTCTTTTGAGAGCCAAATTTTTTAAACTTAAACTATATAGGTAGGTACACTGTTATTAACTTAATTAGGGTACTCCTAAGCTGGCCTTTGCTAAAAACGTCCTCAATCTGATGGAGGTACGTTCGCTGAGGTCGACCCCTTCCAACTCTCCCATCCACACTCGTCTTGTATACTTGTTTCAGCTATCTCCTTTCACTCATCCTCTCTATATGTCCCAACCATCTCAACATACCTTTCTCCATCCTCGACACTACATCTTCTTTCACTCCACAACGTTCCCTAAAATTAACTTAATAAACTTTACTTAAAGTTTTAGGTCAACTTCGCACTGTACGTGCGCACCTGCACGTGGTATTTTGTGGAAGAGCCACACTTAAGGGGCCAAAGAGCCGCATGTGGCTCGCGAGCCGCGGTTTGCCGACCACTGTCCTAGTCCCACCAGGGCAGGCGCTGGCTGCCATCCAGTGATATTGCCCCTCAGCGCATACCACACAGCTCTGTGCATGGTGAGCATTCAATATGAGATGATAATGGAAAGGTGGGTTTTTTTATCTGCTTTCTTTGGGGGTATCACTTTGCAACAGATTAGTTCAGGGAAGAGGGGGTGCAACAGAGAGCAGCCCTAATTATCATCACACCAAACTGTCCATCCCTCATTCTTAAAATTATTTTTTCAACTCTTGTCTCCCTAGCTAGACTACAAGTTCCAGAACAGGGAAGAGAAGGGCCCTAACTATTTCCCTGTGAGTCACCTCACAGCAGAGCTCCAGGACAGAGACCAAGGCTGGCCTACATGTCCCCTCAGCTGATTCAGGCGGCGGGTGACTTCTTCAAAGCTAGCCCTCACCTGGCAAAATGCAAGGGAGGGAGAAGAAAAGGGAGGGAGGTGCATTGCTGCCTGGGCAGGGATACTGCCTGAGCCAAAGTCCTCCCTGAAGGCCACATCAGGTGTGTGTGGCCATGTCACCAAGGGGGACTAGCGTAAAGGGGGAGGGGCATAGTGGGGGGAGGGTGCTGCCCCCTCAGCTCCTTTCCAGGAATGAGATGGGCCCGGGCATGGGGACCTGGGATGTGGTTTCCCAGGAGAGAGACTTGTGAATAAAACGGTAACAGGAAAAGAATTACCCAGAACCTCTAAGGCAGGGGTCCTCAAACTACGGCCCGCGGGCCACATGCAAATACAAATATTGTATTTGTTCCCGTTTTGTTTATTTACTTCAAAATAAGATCTGTGCAGTGTGCATAGGAATTTGTTCATAGCTTTTTTTTTAAACTATAGTCCGTCCCTCCAACGGTCTGAGGGACAGTGAACTGGCCCCCTGTTTAAAAAGTTTGAGGACCCCTGCTCTAAGGCAACTCTCCTGCAGGCACTGTGGTGACAAGGCCAGCCTCAGAAGGCCAGTCGGAGGCAGGTAGACGGCGTGCAAGTTCCATTCAAGAACCAGGAGATGCCCGACCAGTGTGTGGCTCAATGGTTGAGCACTGACCCATGAACCAACAGGTCACAGGTTGCGGGCAGGAGGCAGCCGATCAATGATTCTCATCATTGATGTTTCTATCTCTCTCTTCGTCTCCCTTCCTCTCTGAAATCAATTAAAAAACTATATCTAAAAACGTCTTAAAAAGAACCAGGAGGGTCCCAGCCCATGGGACCCTCCTTGCCCATCCCCAGGCCCTGGCAGCCCTTCTGGGCAGTGGCCCCTTAGGCACTTGCCTGCAGCTACATGCTAAACCGCTCCCGCTTCCTCTTGCCTGGGGCCCTTGTTCCGGAACCCCACAGCTCCACAAGGCCTCTCACTAATTACCAAGCATCCTGCCAACCCCATCAGCCCAGTCTATTTCCTCACCCTAACACCCCTGAGTCTGTCACACTTCCCTCCCGCGCTGCTGAGCTCAGGTGAACGCTGCTTCCAGAGGAGGCTGGGCACCCCGTGCCCTCACTGGGCAGGCGCAGCTGGTACGGTGCCGAAACAAAGCAGAGCCTTGAGCGGCACCCCTCCCCACCCCTCCCCACTTACCAGCTCTAAGCCTCTTACCTTCATGGTGGGAGGTGCCGTGAGAGGAGGGGACAGCGACCGGTCTGGCAGGGGCACATCCGAGCTGTTGGCCAGCTCCTGCTTCCTGTGAGGAGGCCACAGAACACAGAAGAGGTGAGTGAGGGCCTGCCCGCACCGTCCATTCTCTCCTCCAAAGCGCTGGGCTTGGGCACACCATCCAGCACACACTGAGCAAACCAGAGTGGGTGCATTTCCCGGCTGGGATGGAGTAAAACCCAGAGCTGGGCTGCTCCATGCGTGGTCCCTGCTCCAGCAGCAGGAACTTGTGAGAAATGCAAATTCTCAGGTGCACCCCAGGCTCTCGGGTGACGGGGCCCAGGAATGTGCATTTTAACCGTCTCTCAAGGTGGTTCTGACGCACGCTGAAGTCTGAGAGCCACCGGGCTAAAGAGGTACAGGACTGGGGCTGGGTGGGAGAAGAAGGGGAGAGGGGTGAACATTTTCTATTCATCCTCTCTGTGGCCCCTCTGTCCCTCAACACACACACACACACACACACACACACACACACACACACACACACCCCAGCCAGACAGCTGACCTTGGGAGGAAGGGGCTGCCTGCTGTGTGAGCTGCAGGTGAAACTTATTTTAGTCCCTGTGGGCTAGGACCACTGGGAGACAGCTAAACAGAGTTGTGTCGCCATGACAACATGATTGCGACAGGTTCCCTGCTCTCGCACACCCCCCACTTTCCATCTGGCCCTTCCAGTGACCAGGGAGTGCGAGTGCACAGTCTGATCACCAGGCAGAATGTTTGCAGTAGGATAAGGCCTCGGGACAGCGGTTATGCAACAGCCAGCTGGGCAGAGCCCGGGGGAGGCCCCAGACGAGGGACTCCGGCGTCCTGGACGTGCCCTAGTTATGTCCTGGGACAGGAGGGAAGGCAAGGATAACAGTACAAGGAGCCTAAAAAGATCAGGATGAACCATCCAAGCCCCAACTTTGCAACTGTTTCCTTCTCCAGAGCCCCAGCCTGAAGCTGCTGAGTCAGTCCAACACCTGGTCCCCCTTAAACGACCAAGGAACACCCCCTGCCAACTCGAGAGAATGTTTCTGCACTTCTTTCCAGCCCACGTACTGCCAAAGGTGGGGTCACAGCTCCAACCCCAACCTGCTTCATGAGAACAGCCCACCCCTGCAGAGCCCAGCCCTTTGCCCAGAGCACACCCTTGTCCTGGGCCCAGCCACCACCCTGTCCCGGCTCCTCTCAGCCAGACAGGCCCAGACTAAGAGAAGCCAGGCCAGGCACCCCGGGCCCTGTCCACCCTGACACAACGCCTGCCTGCCCCGCAGCCTGTCCTCCAGGAAGCGCGATAAGGAGGCTGCGTGCACATCTGGCTGGGAGAGGTTCCCTGTGACCCCTTAACCTCAACCTGCCAACTCGCCCTCTGCTCCTCCATCTGCCTTCCTCCCCCTTTCTTTGGTTTCTTTAAATATATTTTTTATTGATTTCAGAGAGGAAGGGGGAGGGAGAGAGAGATCGAAACATCAATGATGACAGAGAATCATTGAGCGGCTGCCTCCTGCATGCACCCTTCTGGGGATGGAGCCTGCAACCCAGGCATATGCCCTGACCGGGAATCGAACCATGACCTCCTGGTTCATAGGTCAACGCTCAACCACTGAACGACGAGGCCGGGCTTTCCTCCTCCTTTCTTCTTGGACGTTGGCCTCACTCTGATGGCTGGAGAGGGGGTCTCCTCCCTCCTGATCCAGACTATAGCTAGCTCAAGAACCAGCAGGGCCAACACTCAGCACACGTACACACACACACACACACACACACACATGCATGCACACACACAAACACACGAATGAACGCAGCTTCTTCTAGCTCTCAGCCAGAACCACCAACCTTCCCTTCCACCATGGGATCCAGCCTGGCTGCTCCGGCCCTCACCTGCCTGTGGTCCACCCAGGCCCACCCCTCCTGCCACGCTGCCCTCTCCCAAGCAGCCACGGTCCCTCCTCTATGGGCTGCCCCCCTGAGAGCCATGGTGGGGAAAGGGAAGGGGGGAAGAATGATCAAGGATGAGGAGCACCACCCTCAGGTCCCCTGAGGTGAGGACAGAGGAAGGCAGCTCCCCTTGGGGACTGGGAGCCTGGTAGGGAAAAGCATGCAGGGAGGGGAGGGGAGGCAAGCGCCCCCTCCCCCCAGAGACTATAGGACAGCTGGGGGATAGCTGAGGACCTCTGGCCTGCTCCGCTGGAGATGACTTGTGGGCCAACCTGACCAATAGCTGCCCTGGCTCTCCAAAAACACACACTCTAGGGGAGGGCAATACCGGCAGGTTTTTACACCGGTGGCCAAGGGATGCTCGTGTACATGGTTCCCTCCATAAGGCACAAGATGTCCACTCCCATGAGGCCAGAGCAGATGCTCCCTGCATCCCAGACAAAGGGCCCCCAATACCAAACCATCCCTGGACTGAGCCCCTCTCCCCTGCGCCAGCCTGTTTGCCCCGGATGCTGGAATAACCTCCAGGGAGTGGTAAGGACTCTCACAGGGTGTCTCCCACCAGAAGGATTTCCCGAGCGACGCTTGGAGCCTGGCCCTGCTGACACTTGACTTTGGACTTCTAGCCTCCAGAACGAAGGCAATGAATGTCTGTTATTTCAAGGCCCTCCCGGCCCCCATTTGTGCTACTTGGTTACGGCAGCCCTAGGCAACAAAACACTGCCCAAGTCCCAGGCTCTAGCCTTGGCTTTGTAACTAGAGGACCCAAAACAAGGAGGATGAAATCCCTGCTTCAGCCTCGCACCCCTGCTGTGGTCAGCTGGGCCCCACCTTGTCCTGCCCCAGCCTTCACAACCAATGACATTCGAGTGCCAGCCACCCTCCCAAGGACAGCCAGCCCGCCGGGCTACCGGCTGGCACTGCGATAAGAACTACAGTGCTCGATGCAGTTCCAGCCCTTTCTCAGGCAAACGTCACACATGAGTAGGTGAGAGTGACACGGGGTCTATCAAGGGGTGACCTTGAATCTGATCTAATTTTTATAAGTGAAGAGTAAATTACTAGCAGAGGTGGGACCCTCACTATTCTCTGTAACATCTTTCTAGTAGCCCACAGTGATCTTGACATGTATCACAGCAGTGAGATTGGAAACTGCCCCTTCAACCAAGACAGCCAAATGCCCACCCGCAGCTCTAAGGACTCGGGGTCCAGGACCCCCACAGGGACGCACAGGAGGAGGGGCTTCTGATGGGAGTGGAGGAGGGGGGGGGGAGGGCAGAGAGAAGGCCGGGGAGGAGAGGAAGAGCATTCACTCAGCTAAGAGCAGGGTGGTAAGAGCAGGCGTGAATGGACAGAACAGGAGCCCTCCTCCCGCCTAAGGGGGTCTAGGGCGCTGCCCACTCAGCATGCCTCCCTCCTGGAGCCACATGGCACTGAGCTCCTGTACTCAGGGTTCCTTCCCCAGAGCCTGGGCGGTCCTGGGAGGGCTCGGGGAGGCCAGGAGAGATGCTCACGGGCTTTAGCCAAATGAGGTTCTAGCCACCTTTGGCCAAATGCAAATCTCAGGAGGAAATGATCAAAGAGCCTGGAGGGGAAGCTGAAAAACCAAAGGACAATTCATCCAAATGGGACCGTTTGTAGGGAACTGGACAGGCCCCGGGGGGCAGGGGGAGGACCCCACTTTCAGCACCCAGGCATCCAGGGTCCTCACCTCCAGCCTCCGTTGGCTCTGCCTCAGACCATTTGAGATCCTTGAGGCCATCATCCCTCACACATTTCTATGAAAATGCCCTACACTATGAATCAAGAGATTCCTGGGTTCAAGTCCGGCTCTTCTTGCTACCCCACTGTGTGGCCTTGGTTACCTCACCTCTCTGTGTCCCTGTTCCTTCATCTGCAGATGGGGTGACAATGGTCTAAGGAATTAAAAGTGATGGCTATGAAATGAAAAATAAAGTGCTATCTAAATGTAGACCATTGTTATAATCATCATCTTTATTGTTAATCATGACTCATAAAATGGTGATCCGGTCTCCTTGTACAGAGAGAGAATCAAGGGTCCAGGACTGTTTAAATGTCTTTGAAAACATTTCTGGCATCTCAACTAAGCACCAATTCTAGCCCCGGGGATCTACTCTCAGGATCATAACCGTCAGTTAATAGCTAACAGGGAAAATACCCACCTACCACCGGACGCTGTGGGCCAGGTTTAAGCCCGCCCTCCCCTTGTCGGCATCTGCGTCTCCCCCGACTGCCTCCCGCCAGCCACCACGCTGGGCTCTGCGTTCTCTCACTTTCCAAACAGCCAGGCTAGAGACATGGAGACAGCTGACCACTGCAAAGAGCTTCGGGAAAAACCAAACCCAGAGGAATGGAAAACATCACTCACAACAGCCCAAAGGCAGAATAACCCCAGTGCCCACTAGCCAACGGGTGGGTAAACGAAGTGTGGTCTTTCCCGTGAGGGACTATTACTCGGCCATGAAAAGGAGAGAAGCAGTGAGACATGCCACAAAGCGGACGAACCTCGAACACGGAAGGCTTACGTGAAAGAAGCCAGACACAGGGGCCACGTATTGTGATTCCATTTACACGAAATGCCCAGAACAGGCAAACCCGGAGACAGAAGGTAGTCAGTGGCTGCAGAGCTGTGGGAGGAGGGAATAGGCAGTGACTGCTCATGGGCCTGGGGGTAGAGCGTGAGGTGATAAAATGTCCTGGAACTACACAGTGGTGATGGCTGTGCAATGTTGTGAATATACTGAAAACCGCTGAATTATCCACCTTAAAAGGGTAAATGTTATTACATATAAGTTGTATATCAATTTTTTAAAATATATTTTATTGATTTTTTACAGAGAGGAAGGGAGAGGGATAGAGAGTTAGAAACATCGATGAGAAACATCGATCAGCTGCCTCCTGCACAACCCCTACTGGGTATGTGCCCGAAACCAAGGTACATGCCCTTGACCGGAATCGAACCTGGGACCCTTGAGTCCGCAGGCCGACGCTCTGTCCGCTGAGCCAAACCGGCCAGGGCTGTATATCCATTTTTTAAAGGGAGGAGAGAGAGGGGCTGACTGAGCTCCACTGCTGCCATCCTGCTGTTTAACTTCTGCTCCGGCTGCCTGTGGTGCCCACGGGGCCAGGCTGTGTGCAAGTTCTCGCTTTACGGCGATGCCTGAGATGCTGAGCAGCGCTTCCTTACTACTCCCCCTGTTGAAAGCAACATCTTATAAGTGAATTGCAACTCAATAAAAATGAAGGAAGGAAAGAGGGAAAGAATGAAAAGAGGGAAAAGAGTGCTCCCAGCAGAGTCATCCCCTGGGAGAGACTTTTAGAGTTCTAACTGCACATTTCTACACCCTATATAACCAAACACACCAGCCGTGGGCAAACTACGGCCCGCGGGCCGGATCCAGCCCGTTTGAAATGAATAAAACTTAAAAAAAAAGACCGTACCCTTTTATGTACTTTTTACTTTGAATTTATATTAGTTCACACAAACACTCCATCCATGCTTTTGTTCCGGCCCTCCGGTCCAGTTTAAGAACCCATTGTGGCCCTCGAGTCAAAAAGTTTGCCCACCCCTGAACTAGACCATAAACAATAAGAGATGAAATAACATTGCCCTGACCAAGTAGCCCGGTTGGTTAGAGCGTCATCCTGATACACTAAGGTTGCGGGTGCAATCCCCAGTCAGGGCGCATACAAAAATCAACCAATGAATCAATGAATGCAGAAATAAGTGCAACAGCAAATTGATGTCTGTGTGTGTGTGTGTGTGTGTGTGTAAAAATCAATAAATAAAATTTTTAAAAGAAATAAAATAGCATTAACATAATATAAAAAAAATAAAGAGCTTCAAGAGAAATCATCATATGAAACGGACACAATTGGTAGAGAAAGGAAATCAGAGGCCAGGATGATGACAAGCTGGACTCTCAGAGTCTTAGGAAAGACCTCAGCTTTCCCCTCTGCCGAATGGGCACACTAACTCACAACTCCTATGAACTTCCAACTTTCCTGCACAGGACTCAGAAAAGTGTGCTCAGCTCCTCCATGTGACGCGTCTTTGACAGTTTTCGTGATGATTGAGAGCTATGTGCTCACTGGGCGAGCTGGGCCAGGGGGATGGCTGAGTGGACCGGGCTAGGTGGGGGCTGAGGGCCCATGCCCAGAGGAATCCACCTTGCTGCCTATAGAGACCCAGGGCCCAGTGGCACAATCACAGAGCCCCCATTCTCCCAGCCAGCAGTGCTGCGGCATCCCCACGAGTGGGAAACATTCCAGAAGTTCCATCCATGTGTGCAGGACACCCTGGCAGCAGGCTGGAGCAGAGGGCCAGGCCCAAGCCTCAAGGGAGGCTGGTGGGCAGTACGTGCAATGGATCAAAAGCACTGGCTTTACAGTCCAACAGGCTTGGGTTAGAATTCCAGCGCCACCCCTGCGACCCTGATCAGCACGTCACCTCTCTGCACCTCAGCCTCCTCATCTGTAAAATACCAGCACCTGACCAGTAACCCGCTCAGCACAGGGCCTGGTCCTCAGCAAAAACGCAGGCCTGGTCGCCACTGTTACTGTTGCCAAGGCTGCTGTCAAGTGAGCTGGAAGGAGTGGGCATGACGGAGGGGCCAAGGCACAATGCCAGCCAGAGGGTGGAGGGGAGGCAGGGACGGCTTCTAATCTGGGGAACACAGATGCCCACATACTTTGGACACAGCCTGGGAGGCAGGGACAGGGGAGCACAGCCATTGTGTGGGGGCCACCAGGTCCTGCACATACATACACAAACCCCAACGGAGACCCAGAGGTGAAGACGTGAGTGTCCACCCCGTGTGGGGGCCCATGTGGAAGGGGAGAGGAACAGGAGCCCAGCAGAGCTGGCAGAGGGGTGGAGGGAGGAGAGGGGTAACGGGATTCGGGAATGAGGCTCCAGCAGGTGGAGGGAGAGCCTCCGATGCCCCTGGGAGACCCCCGTGGGCAGGAGCAGGTGTTGCTCACCTGTCGGCACCTGGCACCACGGACTTTGGAGTCACATCCTACCCCCGTGCATATTCAAAGTGGATCCTGGAGATTCGGAGCACCACCTAGACCTTTGATAATTCACAACTCCCCAGGGGATGCAAAACAGCAACCTTTCCCCCACCACCGTGCACACCCAACCCCAGAGCGCATGGACACAGAGACCAGCAGCCCGGGGACACACACTATAAACCATCAACAGCCCAGGCACAAAGACAAGAACACTGAGGCCGGAGAGGCGGGCAAGCTGCACAGATCCCAGGCCTCCTCAGCAGGATGTGCGGGAAGAGAGTAGTCACATACCAGAAAGCACCGCTGGTTTCTAACGAAGCCTGCGCGCCAGTGTGAGGGGAGGGAAGGGGCAGGGGCCCAAGGGCTCTAGGTGCCCAGTAAGGAGTGGACTGACGGCAGAGGCCAGGGCTGCAAAGGAGGTGTGCCAGGTGTGACTGACCACCCCAGGCCATGGTCTGGGCATCAAGCTGTGGCTGCATGAGGGACCAAGGGAGGCCTGGGCGTCCGTTCCAGCAGCTCCAAAGGACACGCTGGCTTCTCTCTGGGTGTGACGGGTGAGGACGACATTGTCCTTCCCTGGAAAACCCTGAGTCCCTGAACGGGACCAAGGGTAGGAGAAAGGGCAGGCGCCAAGGGGAGACAGGACACAGCAGGGTGACCCAGCCCTGACCCGTGGGTGGCACGAGTAAGCCTCCTCCTGCATCAGGTCTCAGAGCTGATGGACCACCCTACACACACACACACACACACACACACACACACACACCCCATGTCTCAGAGCTGATGGACCACCCTACACACACACACACACACACACACACACATACACACACACACACCCCATGTCTCAGAGCTGATGGACCACCCTACACACACACACACACACACACACACACATCAGGTCTCAGAGCTGATGGACCACCCTACACACACACACACACACACACACACACCCCATGTCTCAGAGCTGATGGACCACCCTACACACACACACACACACACACACACACCCCATGTCTCAGAGCTGATGGACCACCCTACACACACACACACACACACACACACACACACACACACACACACAGGCCAATCTCCACACTGCCAAGAAAACAAGCCCTTCCTGAATAGACAACTGTTAGAACTGACTGATGCTGTTCACACTCGAGTACGCAGAGATGCCGAGGGGTTCAGTGTGGGCCTGAGGTCACAAAGTCAAAAAAATTCCAGAGCTGGCTCTCAACCCCTGAGGTCTCCGACTCCAATCCATGGCTCTTCCCGACACAATGACAAAGCCAGCTCCGCCCGGCCCCAGTGCCACGGCAGGAGGTAGAGAGAGGACACAGAGCAGCACCTTCTCGTGTCCTTTAAGCTTTAGTTCCCGGAGACCAAGGTGGGCTGTGTGCCCTGGCGTGGGCGATGGCCCTTGTATCACATGCAAGCATCTGAGAAGACAATCAAGGCAGAAAAAGTGAAAATTTAAAAATCCTGAAGGCACAGCACGCCCATGTGAAAAGCCCATTTCCCAAACGTTACCTGTGGGTTATGGGTTAGGACGGGTCCAGAGTAAAGTGCATGAGCACATGGGGAAGGGAGGGCCAGGTCTCTTTGGGGATCAGCTAAGGTATACAGAGGAGTGGACAGTTGAGCTAGACCTGGAGGGAAAGGCCAGCAGCTGCCTGCGAGAGAGAAAGGAAAGGGAGAGCCCTGGCCAGTGTTGTTCAATGGTTACAGTGTCAGCCCATGCATTGATGGGTCCCAGGTTGGATTGTGGCCAAGGGCACATACCTGGGTTGCAGGTTCACCCCCAGTCCCGGTCACAGGTGAGAGGCAACCAATCGATGTGTCTCTCACATCAATGTTTCTTTCTCTCTTCTCTCTCTCTCTCCCCTCCCTTCCACTCCCTCTAAAAAAAATCAAATAGGAAAAATATCCTCAGATGAGGATTAAAGAAGGAAGGAAGGAAGGAAGGAAGGAAGGAAGGAAGGAAGGAAGGAAGGAAGGAAGGAAGGAAGGGCTGGGAGGGAGGGAAGGAGGGAGGGAGGGAGGGACGGAGGGAGGGAGGGAGGGCAAGGGATAGCACAGCAGCAGAGGCATGGGGAGCAGGTGGGGAGGGGAGGCAAAGAGCCCTAAGGGGAGGCTGGCTGATGTCCCTGATGCAGAGGAAACACATCCCTGGCACTTAGTAGACCCTCAGGAAGAAGTGAATGCTAGCACACAGTCCTGAAGGCTTAACATGTCCTAGGTACCGTCTGACGTGATCCCCATATCCTGTCGCATTTAATACTCACGACAACCTTTGCAGCGAGGAGTATCATTAATCCCACTTTACAGATGGGGAAACTGAGACTCCGAGAGTGAAGTTACTCGCCCAAGTTCCCACCGCTGGAGGGTAGCAGAGCAAAGCTTGGACCAGGCAGTCTGGCCCACAGTCCCCAGTGTAAACCTCTGTGCCCACTGCGGTGGGGGAGAGCAGGAGCCCACTGAGAGGGCGCCCCGCCACACCTGCCCAGAGTGGGGCGCATGCTGCCCCCCTGGCAGCCGAGATGATCTGGGGTGGTCTTGATTGACATAGTTATTTATTGATCTTCTACAGCGACCTTCCATTTGTGACAAGGCCACTCTGATTTTCCTTTTATGGTAGTGACACTGCCTTCGAAACCTAGTTTATTCACGGTTTTACACTGAGCCAGTTAAAGGAAACGAGTAACTAGCTAGCACAGGTGGCACACAGACATGATGGAAACAGTGAGGGTGGTTTGCTGGCGGCTGAAATTTGGGAACCAGGCACTAAGCAATCTGACTGTATGTGTGGGCAAAGGGGAGCAGCAGGTTCCGGAGGCAGGGCCTGGCTGACCTGCAGGGCTTTGCTGGAGGGCTCCATGGCAGCAGAGAAGACAGAGGGACAGGAAGGGGAGGAGATGGAGGGAGGAATGAATGGGAGGGGCTCCCCTGTGCTGATGGCCATGGACATGAAACAAGAGGGTCAGATCCCTAAGGCATCTCAGGGGCAAAATGAAGAGCACTTGGTGACTGAGGGTGAAGGAGGAAGAGAGCACTAAACACGTGAAAAGACTTCTGAAAACTGAATGATCAATGCTTCAACCATGACACGGACGAAGGAGAATTGGGTTTGCAAGAGGCAGCTGATAACTCATGCATTCTGGTCACACTGCATGGCCCCTGGGACACCCAGGTGAGATCCGAGAAGAACTGAAGCCTAAACAGAGAGACAGGTGTGAGGAGAACAAAGGTGGAGGCTGAGGCCATGGGAGGAGAGGCTGGGGGAGGGCGGGGGGGGGGGCAGGTAGGGCTGAAAAGGCCGAAAGGAACAGAAGTGCTCAGTGGGGACTAGAAAGGAGAAGTGAGAGAGGGAGGACCCGGCCCAGGTGGAGTGGAGTGGGGAAGCTGAGGGAAGGGCGAGTGCCTAGGGGTGGTGGCAGGCGCGTCGCCCCACTGTACAAGAGGCTCCCTTTCCCCGGCACTGAGGACATCGCTAACTACGGGCACGTCTCATCCAGCCCTTGACGCACCGCGTCCCTTGGAAACTGCCGCGTGAGCAGCTTCCGATACAGGGCCAGCGGTTCTGCTTGGCACTGCCTGGCCTCAGTTGAGGGAGCTACATCATGGTCAGAGCAAAGGCGGCCAGCTCACAAGGTCACGCCCTCAGACAGCTTCAGAATCGAACTTGCAAAACCATGGAGTCAAAAAGCACAGAATAGCAGCATCTTCCCGGCCTGCTAGTATTTCTTGACCTGGATGGCAAGTGCATGGGTGCTTATTTTATGATTTGGCTTGGGTGTATGACACGTATCACAATAAAAAAAATAATTTTAAGTAGTTCTCCCTCACTTCCCTAGGAGCGATATATATAATTATGCATATGAATATGGATATAGAGACAGAGATAGAAATAGATATAGTCTTAAGCCTGTTGAGACTTCCTTGATGAACATATCAAATTGACCACGTGCATTGCATTTAGTATGCTTCTCTGAAGCCCCTTTGAAATAATAGTGAGGGTTTTTTGTTTATTTCTTAAAGTGTGAACTGACAAAAGCAAATGTAGTGGAAAAAAATTCAGCCTACAAGAGATCACAGGCATCTGGAAGACAGACCGGGATGGATGACCTGGGGGAACCCACCCCCCAACCTATCCCTCCTTCACCAGCCAGATGACCTCTCCAACCCTCAGCACCATGAGAAACTGAATAATCCGTCAGAAAAGACCACACCTGGGTTCCTCCAATGGAAAGGCAACTTGCTACCCAACCATCACCCGGCATGGAAGCCCCCAGGTGGCACACCAGCCCACGCACAACGAGTCCCCAATCCACTTTCTAGCGCCTTGCTCTTGGGTACAGAGAGTCGGCTAAGGATGGCCAGACATCAAGAGGAACCTGAACAGACAATGTAAGGAACCAATGGAAACTTCAAAAATACTATAAATTAAAACCTTCAGAGAGAAAACATCATGTCATGAAGAGAGAGTACTATAAAAATGGAATGATCAGGAAAGAGAGAGACCTTAGAAAACAGAAATATGATTGAAAGACTAAGTTGAGGAAGTCTCCCAAAAAGTAAAACAAAAAACAAAGATATGGAAAATGAAACAGAGAAGATAAAAACATCAGAGGGTACAATATCTAACCAATAAAGGTTCTAGAAAGACATTATGAAGCAGAGATGAGCCACCCATTGCCAAGGCAACCAATAAAATGGGCGTTGTTTCACCATAATCGGAGCAAATTATCAGAGAATCAGTACAAGAACATTTCCCAGAACTGAAAGACTTGAGTCTGGGTCCACCAAGTACCCAGCACATGAATAACAAAAGATATATTCCAAATATTGTCAGGAAGTTTCAGAACACCTGGGTAAATGAAAAATCCTCCACAACTCCAGAGGGAAAATATAAATACACGCCATATGCAAAGAAATATAAAGCATCAGATCATTAGGCTTTTCAACAGCAGCTCTAGAATCTAGTAGGCAATAATGTAATACCTTCCAAATTCTGAAAGAAAATTGTTTTCAACCTAACATTTTATATCCAGGCAAACTATCAACCAAGTGTGAGAGGAGAGACGATCTGGAGTACGCAAGAGCTCAGAAATGTTTACTCCCTGCACCTTTTCTTGCATTCAGAAGCAACAGCCCAGCAGAGGAAAACGAGCTCTAAAAGCAAGATCTCCTGATGGAAAGAATGGAATTGACAGTGTATCTAATGGGTGCAAGCTTTGGGCAGAAAAAAAATTAAGGAATTATGGTAGAATAAATAGAAAAAACAGAAAAACATAGGTACATAGAAAACTATGCTAATAGGGAGAACATGAGTTAATCATTAACTCAGGGGGTAGAGGGGGGAAGGTTGAACAAAAAAGAAAACCTAATTATAGCACCCTCTTTGGCTCAACAATAAACAATATTTAGATAGTCATCCTATATAACAAAAGGCTAATATGCAAATAGACCAAACAACAAAACAACCGAACAACCGGTCACTATGACATGCAATGACAACCAGGGGGTGTGCAAAGAGCATGGCGGCATCGGCAGCAGGTGGCAGAGCAAGGAACATGGTGGGCATCGGTTAGGGCGGGATGGTGGAGCAGCTGAGGAGGGATGCCAGACCAAGGCAGGGCGTCGGTCGCTGTCATCAGGGTGGTTACTGAAAATTCTTTGTTCCCGCACGCCGCAGTCCCGCCCGGCACTTGCACCTGCTGCCAGCGCCGGCCTCACTCACACCAGCTGCCGGTGCTGGAGCTGCCGCTCACACCTGTTGCTGGCACCCAGCGCCAACCCTAATCGCTCCGCGCCATCTGTGGGTGCGAGCAGTGGCTGCCAGCCCTGATCACACCTCAGGCTTCTCCACCTCCCCTGCTCCTGAGGGGCGCTAGGGGAGCAGCCACTGCTTGCACCCACTGCTGGTGCCAGCCCCAACTGCTCCACGCCATCAGCGGGAGCATGCAGGGCCAGCGCCATCAGCGCATGGGAGCAGCAGTGGCGGAAGGGCTTCTGGCAGACAAAGGACGGGGGCGAGGGGGGGGGCATGGTGGGAGGGGCCAGGCAGGGGCACAGAGGATGGGCAAGACCTGCCTCTGTGCCCACAGCAGCCTCACGGCCCACAGTTCCTTTCAAGGTGCACGAATTTGTGCACTGGGCCCTCAGTAATAAATAAACATCAACTATTGAATCGAACCCAAAAAATGGTGCTCCTGAAAGGACACATGGCTTACAAAGTGGTCCCAGGTCTTGGCTGACTTCCTAGGGGAGAAGTGCCCCCTCACAGTGCCCAGCACAGCGGTGTGTGAAACCATCCGTGCTAAGAAACCACCCAACAGCACTGGGAGTCACCCTATCACAGAGCGGACCAGTCGCCCAGCTAAGCCATGTCCCCACCCTATTCCTAAGCCTCTTAAGTCTTAACTCTTCTGAATAAGTTATTACTCTGTCACCAGATTTAGTGATTTTCATCATTAGTTCAAACTAAATGACAGCCTGTGTAGGCTCAGATCATAGCATTTCAGGGCAAATATGTCTGATCTATTCAATTAATAATGCCTGATCTATTCAATTAGTAATGCCCTTCCCTATCTGTTTCGCTCATTGGAAAGACAAATACGTGGCGCTACCTTCCAGACAGGGCACGGGGCCCATCCACATTCTTGCATCTTTGGGAGATAAATGTCCAGGGTACGGGGGTCGACCTGTGACCAAGCAACTAAGCGTAGCTGACTCGGCCCCCGAGAACCAGGACTGCAATCTCATCTCACCAACAACATGCTCTAACCCAGCCTACGGAGCCCAGTGCAGATGAACCAAACCCAGCGACGTTAAACCTTGCCTCCTCCCCGCACTGGCTTCTTTCTCGGGGACAGTAGGGAAGGAAGGATGGGATAACTGTGAGAGCCTCCAGCGGCATACTAGAGTCTGAGCATGAGCCCTGCAGTATACTCTATGGCTGGAAGGCGCAGGGGAAGGGCTTGACAGCCTGGAGCACCACTGCATAACCTCAATCTCCAAGTGATGAGCAGAAACCTGTTCCCCTGGCCAGGCTCGCCTCCTGACTCAGCGAGAACACAGGGCCTCGGTGAGCCATCGCTCTGGCCCCTTCACTGGACTCTAAGGTACACCCTGCCCACAGGCCCAGCTCCCAGCGTAGCTGCTGGCACTGAATGAACTGAAGAATGAATAAGCAGATGAGGCGCTCATAAACCCGCAGAGCTCGGGGACTAAGTTAGAGTGAACGGGGCAAGCCCTTATCTCCACTGCAATTAGGTCTTCTCGGCTGTTGCTCTAAATGACCTTAATTCCCTGCTCAAGGGCCTGAGACGGTTTTCCCAATCCCCACCAGTTTGATCTGTTACTCATGTCATTCATTCCCTGGTAACTGGTTCTTCTCCTGACCTTGCATTACTCCTCTGGACACGGATAGTAGAGATAAAAGAAGTATCTTCCATCATTATTATTAACTAGAGGCCCAATGCACGAAATTCGTGTAAGAGTAGGCCTTCCTTCCCCCGGCTGCCGGCACCAGAACCCGGGTCCCCGGCTTCCCTCACAGCCCCGGCTTTGTCCAGCAGGATGTCCAGTCTAATTAGCATATTACGCTTTTATTATTATAGTTTATCAGCATCATAATACAAACTAATACTTAGTAAGCCCTATGTGAAGCTCTTTACATGCATTAATTCTTTTAATCTTCTCAACAACCCTATGATTCAGAATTATTCTCCCATTTTACAGACGAAGAAACTGAGGCTCAGAGAGGTTACGTGACTTATGGAAGGCCCCCACAGCAAGTAAGTGTGAAAGCTGGGACTCTAAGGGACCCTGGAGGGCAGCTTGTGGATGGCTCCTCTCTGTCACACTCCCCCCACCCACCCCCGCACCCACAGCAGTCCTGGTGTCTGAGAGCTGGCAGCTGAGTCACTGGGATCATTTATTAAACCCTCTTCTGGAAAAAGTGAAGCTCAAAGGCCTTAGAGTGCCCTCCTAGACCAATCTGTGGCCCAAAAGCAAGCTGCCTGGAAAAGGGCATGGGGTGAGGGTTTTTTTGTTATTGTTGTTTTTGTGTGTTGTTGTTGTTTTGAGAAAATTATTTTTCATTTGCTGAATGCCTACAGAACATCCTTGTAAATACTGATACCCCATTCTGGGTTGTTTCAAAGGGTACACTGAGTGAGAGACCATCCTTCGATTTCTGATTTTTACATTTTATTGTAAATATTAATATATACTCATTGGTTTAAAAAATACAGAGAATCCAGAGGCATCTAGCGAAATGGACTGGGGGGGGTGGGGGTCTGCCACCTCTGCCTTCTGCTCTTCTGATGCAACCCATCAAACCAGAGCACACAAGGCCCCGGGGAGCAGACGCAGCACCTGCCGCGGGGAGCCAGGCTCAGAAAAGGCTGCTGTTTCGCTTCCCGCTGAATCATTTCCAGCTGCCCTGGTCAGCGAAGTGACAAGATGATGCATCAACGTCAATAACGCTAGAAGGCTCTGTCCATGGACACAGCATTATTCTCCCGGGAGGCATGATGAAGTCAGTCTCTGCAGGCAGCTGGGGCCACTGAGAATTAAGGGTCCCTGCCAGGGCCTCTGTCATCCCCTCCCAGACCTCCTCCCTGCCCCCGCTGGCCAGACCAAACAGGGACAGGAAGAGGCCCCTCCTGGGCCAGCCAGAAATTCAGCCAACAAAGAGGCGCTCCCGGAGGCCTGGCCGCAGAGCTTAGCGAGTGTGGTGGGACGAGAGGACACAGCCTTTCCGCTGGAGGAGCCAAGCACGGCTTTAAGTCCCGGTGGGGCTCCCGGGGCCCTGGCAGGCCTCCCGCGTGCCCCGCACATGGGCTGCTCCTGAGGGCACTCGGTTACTATCTGTTGAGTGAATTGAAGAGGCTGGTGGCTGTGTTGGGTCAGTGCCTCAAGAGAGAACATGAAGAGAAGCTTCTAGCCAGATTCCCCGAGAAATGTGTCTATTTGCTGACCAGGCGGCAAGCGCCCTGAGGGCAGGAAGGGTCTTGGCCGGCACCGTATGGCACACATACACCACAGGCCCTCAGACTGCCTGTTACGACCTGACGTTGTATAACAATCTGCACTAAAAACGTTTATTATCACCTTCTCTGCAACCACAGGGAGTGATGTTTCCTTCTTACATGTAGGTGGGGCAGCTGAGGCTTGGGGAAGGCTGATGCGCCAAAGGAAGCACAGCCAGTTAGCGGGGGAACTAGAACTCAAACTCAAGATTTGTGACTGCAAGACCCCGTGCTCCAAGCTGTCCCGTTGGTGTGCAAGTGAATGAGTGGAGGGGTGGAGGGAAGGATGAATGAAGGGATGGCCGCAGCCCCCCGAGTCCCCCACTCTGCCTTCCCACAGCACACATTCCGTGCCCCACGGCAGAGCCTGGGGCCCACTGCACTTAGCCTTCCTGGTCCATCAGGGTCCTGCATGTGAGGATGGTTCTCACTTGCTGTGCAAACACCGAGCTTCCAGGGCCCACGGCTGGGCCCCTTACATCCCCCTGCGCCTCCAACAGTGCTGAACGATACATTCCTGTCTGGCTGAGCGAGGACATGGCCATGACCTTGTTGGCGTAGCACCTGGTGCTGTGGCACGGCTCGCCTGAGTCCAGGAACACAAGGGGGTGGGGGGCGCGGGGAGGACATGGCCTCCAGCAAATCCTGCCCGCAGGCCCTGCGCTCTCCCGGGGGAGAGGCGAGCAGGCGGAGGTGGCGTCTGCGAGGAGCCCACAGTCCACAGGACAGGGGTGGCTTCAAGAGCCCATGCAGCCTTGCTACTGCGCCAAGGCTGGCTCACGTCGCCCAGTCTCCTGCCTGACATCTGGGTCCCCCCCACCGGAGGAAAAGTGAGCAGGAAGAGGAGAGAAAGGGCTACGTCCTGCCTATCTGGGTCAGAGCCTTGGAGACCTGGCTGGCGGGGCCCCAGGCCAAGCGGCAGTGCCCTGGGATCCTCCGCCACTTGCCGCAGGAACAGAGCTGACGAAGGCCCAGAGCGCAAAAGCCAACTCCCAGGGGAGGCAGTAGCTTTATCCCAGCTGCAGATGGAACAGATAAGTGGGATTTTTTAAATAGGTTTGTTTTACAGACTGACGGGAAGGAGGGGAAGAGGGAGGAAACAAGGGCAGAGAAGGAAAGGGGAAAGAGAAACGACAGGGTGGCGAGGAGAAGAGAAAAATGGAAGTTTTGAGGAGCTTTTAGATTGAAGACATTTCCCTCCCCATCAACCCCAAAATCTATCAGTTAAAAGACACCCCACCCCCACCCCCACCCCCGCCCCAGCAGGCCGGGCCACCCAGAGCCCAGGCCTGTGGCAGCAGCAACAGGGGAACCATGCGGAGGACTGGGCCCGGTCTTCTGGGCCCTCCTGGAGTTCTGCCAGAAAAGCCAGAGGAAACCTCTGAGTGCTCCCTGGGCGTCCCCCAGAGGAGCAGCGGGGGTTGCGGGTTGCGTGTGGCATCCCAGCTGGACCCGCAGACAGGAAGTGCTTTTACCCCAAGCCCTAGGAACTCAGAAAAGGCTCTGCTGCCCTCAGAGCTGCCAGCCTAGCCACTGACTGTCCCCCAGCCCCTCCCCGGCCCAGTTCAGATCCTCACCCAAAAGGCCATCTCTCCAGCTCCCCAGCCCCACCCACATGGTGACCCTGAAATAAGAGAGGAGAGACACGGTCCAGAGCAGAAGGCTGCTCTGCGGCCCACACTCGCACGGAGTAACCTGCAGCTTCCCCCAGACCAGCGGTTCCCAACCTGTGGGTCGCGACCCCTTTGGGGGTCGAACGGCCCTTTCACAGGGGTCGCCTAAGACCATCGGAAAACACATATATAATTACATTTTGTTTTTGTGATTAATCACTATGCTTTAATTATGTTCAATTTGTAACAATGGAATTGGGGGTCACCACAACATGAGGAACTGTATTAAAGGGTCGCGGCTTTAGGAAGGTTGAGAACCACTGTCCCAGACGAAGGGCTGCCCAGGCCTCTCCTTTCCCCACCCCTCCAAGACCAGGGTGCTCTTAGGAAGCAGGCCTGGGAGGGGCCCTCAGCAAGGGCCTGAAGAGCTTCAAAGCTCCTCTTCTCAAAATCTGACATTCACTCAGCGAGTATTTATAAAGCCCCCACTAGGTGCCAGCCTCTAGGGATACGATGGGAATAAGTGGTACCTGAGCCCCTCTTTCCCTCATCACTAAGTCCTCTCCACCTCCCCACTCGACTCTGTTCTCTCCATCCCACGGCTACTGTCACCCCATCACCTCACAATCTCTCACCTGGACAATGGCACCCCCATCCTAACCCATATCCACCCACTGCACCCCTCAATCCACTCTCCAGGCTGTTAAACCAGCAAGGCCATAGCCATGCCGATAAGCCTGGGGAGGCAAAGTCCTGCCGAGGACTTGAACGAACGTCCTTCCCTTGTCAGTGGATCTGCCGTGGTAGTAACACAGCTTCAAGACAGGCAGGGTGTCCTCACAGCCTTGCCTCCCGTGATGCACCCTCTCCCCACCCAGTCCCACCCTCGCCAGAGCTGCATTTGCCACCATCACAGGGTGACATCACCTCCCCATTTTCCATCTTCAGCTCAGGCCTCTCCTCTGAGCCTCAGACTCCCCTGCCAAGTAGACATCTCTCTCCCCTTGGTATCTCACAGCACCCCAAACTCCAAAAGTAACCTCATCACCTCCTCCAACCTGTTCCTTCTCCCAGGTGCTGCCTCTCAATTAAAGGCACCAAGCACTCCTGACTCTTCCTCCTGCCTTACGCTTGCCATCCAGCCCCAAGGTGTGTCCATGGCCCAGCAGCAGGGGTGTCACCTGGAGGCTCATTTAAGATGCAATTATCAGGCCCACCCCAGACCCACCAATGGGAGCCTGCACTTCGACAAGATGCCCAGGTGACCTGTGTGCACCGTCAGGCATGAGAAGCGCAGCTCTAACAATCAACAACGCTTTCCTCTGCCTCCTACATTTTCTCAGGTCTACCACCCCCGTCCATCCCCTCTCCACCATCTCCCACTGACATCCTCCCAACCAATCTCCATAATCCCACTCTTGTCTCTCTCTAACACCTTCTCCCCCAGGAGCTAACGTGACCCTTCAAAATGCAAATCTGGCCCTAGCCGGATTTTTGCTCAGTGGATAGAGCGTCAGCCCGTGAATGAAGGGTCCTGGGTTCAATTCTGGTCAAGAGCAGGTACCTCGGTTGCAGGCTTGATCCCTGGCCCTGTTTGGGGCACATGCGGGAGGCAACCAATCAATGTGTCTCTCTTTCTGTCTCTCCCCCTCCATTCCACTCTCTCTAAGAATCAATGGAAAAACATACTTGGATGAAGATGAACCTCCCCCACGCCCCCCCCCCCAAAAAATGCAAATCTGATCATATGAGCCCCATACATAAGACTTCCCGTTACCTTCACTATAAAGACCAGATTTCATGCGAGACATTTTAACTAAGCATCTTCTATGTGCCAGGCACTGTTCTAGACAATAGAACAGTGGTTCTCAACCTTCTGGCCCTTTAAATACAGTTCCTCATGTTGTGACCCAACCATAAAATTATTTTCATTGCTACTTCATCACTGTAATGTTGCTACTGTTATGAATCGTAATGTAAATATCTGATATGCAGGATGGTCTTAGGCGACCCCTGTGAAAGGGTCGTTTGACCACCAAGGAGGTCACGCACGACCCACAGGTTGAGAACCGCTGCAATAGAGAGTAGTGAACAAAACAAACAAAAACCCCTACCCTCATGGAGCTTCTATTCCAATGGGGAAAAGAGATAATACATACCTAATAACAGAAAAACTTTAAATAATATTTTAAAAGATATAAAACTTGCTTTATTTAAACGTATATCAAGTGGTGACAAATGCAATGAAGAAAAATAAAGTGGAGAAAAGTTTGCTAATTTAAATAGGGTCATCAGAGACCTCAAGGAGAAAGTAACATCTGTGGGAAGACCTGAAGGCAGTGAAGCAGCAAGTGATGAGGGCTTCTGGGAGAAGAACATTCCAGGTAGAAGGAAGAGCAAGTGCAAAGGTCCTGAGGTATGAGCGTAGCTTAGCTGGGCAACAAATAGCAAAGGGCCAGCGTGGCTGGTGCAGAGTGAGGAAAAGGTAAAGAAAAGGAGCTGAAAGCCAGAGAAATCACGGGGAGGGGGACGGATCCTGCAGGGTCTAGGGGCCACGGTAAGAACTTTGTCTTTTACTGAAGGAAACAGGAAGCCATGGCAGGGAGGGTTGAAAGCAGAACAGAGATGTGATTTTAGACTCAGAGGATCCTTCCAGCTGCGGTGTTGAAGACAGACTGTAAGGAGGCAAAGAGTGGCAGCAGGGAGGCCAGCTGAAAGGTGACTACCTCAATGACCCAGATGAGAGCTGAAGATGGACTGGACGAGACTGACAGTCATGGAGATGGTGAGAAGTGGTCCAGCTCCGGATGCAGTATGAAGGCAGAGCCAACAGGCTTTGCTGATGGATTGGATGTGGGGAGTAAGAATATAGAGAAGTCAGGGGTGATAGCAAGGATTTTGGCCTAAGCAACTGAGATGGGGAAAGCTACAGGAGGGATGAGTGTGGGGAGTGTGATGGGGAGGGGCATAGAACCCAAGCATTCCACCTTGGGCAGGCTCGCTTTAGAATGCCTTTCAGACAGCCAAATGGAGCTCACTGATGAAGACAGAGAAGAGGAAGCAGCCCAGACACAACACATAGATATCAGAGAAGGATGAGAGGGAGATGGATTAGCCAGGAGATGTAGGAAAAGCTGGCGGGAGGTGAGTCTTCATGAGCAAAATAAAGAGTTTTAGGAAGTCAGAAGTATTAAGCTGTGTCAAACAACTCTAAGCTGTGGGCAGAAAAGGTAACCACTAAATTTGGAAACCAGAGCAGCCACTGTGGCATGGGGGGTGGGGGGGCGGGGGCGGGGAGCAAAGCTGGGTCAGTCTCTAGAAAGTTCTGCTATAAAGGGGAGCAGAGAGAGCAGTAGCTGGAGGTGAACATGGGGTTGAGGGAGGCTGTGGGGGGTTGTTTATTGGTTGGTCCACAGCTTGTTTTCCCCCCCCAAGGGAGGTCTCATTTTCTCTAAATTCAAACCTTCATACGTGGACCCCTCCCTTCTCCTAGTCCACCCCATCCCATTAGCAGGTTATTCATCATATATATATATATATATATATATATATATATATATATATATAGGCAATTAGAGGCCCGGTGTACAAAATTCATGCGGGGGGAGGGTCCCTAGCCCGGCCTGCACCCTCTTGCAATCCAGGTCTCCCTCAGGGGATGTCCGACTGCTGGTTTAGGCCCGATCTCTGCGCGGGATCGGGCCTAAACCGGCAGTCGGACATCCCTCTCACAATCTGGGACCGCTGGTTCCTAACCGCCCGCCTGTCTGATCACTCCTAACCACTCTGCTTACCTGCCTCATTGCCCCTAACCACTCACCTCCTGCCTGATCACCCCTAACCACTCGCCTGCCTGCCTGATCGCCCCTAACCATTCTACCTGCCTGCCTGACCACTCCTAGCCACTCGCCTGCCTGCCTGATTGCCCCTAACCACCTCTGCCTTGGCCCCCGCCACCACAGCTTTGTCAGGAAGGATGTCCAGAATGACGTCCGGAAGGTCGTTTGGCTGTCCGGTCTAATTAGCATATTACGCTTTTATTATTATAGATTTTTATTGATTTCAGAAAGGAAGAGGGAGAGAAAGTTAGAAACATGAACGATGAGAGAGAATCATTGATTGGCTGCCTTCTGCACACCCCACACTGGGGATAGAGCTCACAGCCAGGGCATGTGCCCTTGACCAGACTCGAACCCAGGACCCTTCAGTCTGCTGGCTGACGCTCTATCCACTGAGCCAAACCAGCTAGGGCAGGTCATTCATTCTTTTTTTTTTTTTAATATATTTTATTGATTTTTTTACAGAGAGAAAGGGAGAGAGATAGAGAGTTAGAAACATCGATGAGAGAGAAACATCGATCAGCTGCCTCCTGCACATCCCCCACTGGGGATGTGCCCGCAACCCAGGTACATGCCCTTGACCGGAATCGAACCTGGGACCTTTCAGTCCGCACGCCGATACTCTATCCACTGAGCCAAACCGGTTTCGGCGGGTCATTCATTCTTATGCTTCCAACTCAACCATCTAGGCCTTCTAGGGCTACAGGTGAAGACAAGGTAAAAGTTTAACTCTCCTCAAGAAAAGACCTCACTTTCCCCAGGTGGAGCTATAAATTTTTCTGAAATTCCAACCATTCCTCCCTCTGAGTCTTGAATGTGTTTAGTCTTCAAGACTTTCCATTAAAGTGCAAATGTCCCAGCTAGCTAAGAGGGGAGGAAGCCTGACTTGGGCAGCCTTGGCAATCCTCACCTTTTTTTTTTTAATTGAGAACATTGGTTTCTAACATTATAAAGTTTCGAGTGTACAACATTATAATTCGACATCTGTATATACTATAAATGCTCACCACCAAGTCTAGTTTCTATCCATCAACATACAATTGAAATCTTATTAACCAATGTCATCCCAATAAATTTAATTTTAAAAAACATAGACCCCCTTTATCCATTTCGCCATCCCTCCACCCCACCCCAACCTTCTTCTTTGGTAACCACTGAAACCCGAAGAATACAAAAACACTAATTAGAAAAAATATATGCACACCTGTGTTCACTGCAGCATTATTTATTTATGATAATCAAGATATGGAAACAACCTAAGAGCCTTGGAGGTATGAATGGGAAAAGAAGATGTGGCATATATAGTATACAACAGACTACTACAGAGCCATCTATACCCAAAGCAATCTCTAATTCAACACAATTTCCATCAAAATAACAATAGTGTAATTCACAGAACTAAAACAATAATCTAAAATTTTATAAGAAACCACAAAAGACCCCAAATAGCCACAGCAATCTTGAAAAAGAAGAACAAAGTTAGAGGAATCACACTATCTGATATCAAACTATACTATAAGGCTACAGTAATCAAAACAGCATGGTACTGGCATTAAAACAGGCTTACAGATCAATAGAACAGAATATAGAACCCAGAAAGAAGCCCACACATATGTGGTCAATTCATATTTGACAAAAGAGGCAAGAACATACAATGAGGTAAAGACAGCCTATTCAATAAATGGTGTTGGGAAAATTGGACAGATACATGCAAAAAAAATGAAACTAGACCACCTTCTTACACCATATACAGAAATGAATTCAAAATAGATTAAAGACTTAAATGTAACACTCAAAACTATAAAACTCCTAGAAAAAAAAAGCAGTAAAATCACTGATATTCTCATGGTAATATTTTTCCTGATATATCTCCTTGGACAAGGGAACCAAAAGAAAAAATAAACAAATGGGACAATATCAAACTAAAAAGTTTTTGCACAGTCCTAGCTGGTTTGGCTCAGTGGATAGAGCATCAGCCTGCAGACTGAAGGGTTCCAGGTTCGATTCTAGTCAGGGGCACATGCCCCAGTTGCAGGCTTGATCCCCAGTAGGGGGTGTGCAGGAGGCAGCCGACCAATGATTCTCTCTCATCATTGATGTTTCTGTCTCTCTCTCCCTCTCCCTTCCTCTCTGAAATCAATAAAAATATATTTTTTAAAAAAAGGTTTTGCACAGCAAAAGGAAACCATCAACAAAACAAAAGGACAATCTACTGAATGGAAAATGACACTTGCCAATGATGCATCTAATAAGGGGCTAATATCCAAAATTTATAAAGCCCTCATACAATGCAACGCCAAAAAGAAAAAAGAAAGAAACAAGCTAATTAAAAAATGGGCAGAGAACCTGAACAGCTACATCCCCAAAGAGGACAGACAGATGCCAAGAGACACATGGAAAGATGCTCAATGGTACTAATCATCAGAGAAACGCAAGTTAAAACCACAATGAGATATCACCTCACACTTGTCAGAATGATTATCATCGATAAATGAACAAATAACAAGCACTGGCAGGGACGGGAAGAAAAGAGAACACGCGTGCACTGTCGGTAGAA
This sequence comes from Myotis daubentonii, assembly GCF_963259705.1. Lineage (NCBI taxonomy): Eukaryota > Metazoa > Chordata > Mammalia > Chiroptera > Vespertilionidae > Myotis > Myotis daubentonii. Next base: position 21,717,566 of record NC_081855.1, read on the forward strand.
ATGCGGGTTGGTGCAGCCACCGTATGGAAACCAGTGCGGAGGTTCCTCAAAAAATAAAAAACGGAACTGTCTTATGACCCTGCAATTCCACTTCTGGGTATATATCTGAAGAAACCCAAAACACTTATTCAAAAAAAGATATATGCACCCCGATGCCATTGCAGCGTTATTTATAATAGTCCAAGACATGGAAGCAACCCAGGTGCCCATCCATAGACAAGTGGATAAAAATGCTGTGGTACATATAAACAAGAGAATATTACTCAGCCATAAAAAAGAATGAACCCCTAACCTTTGATGACAGCGCGGATGGACCTAGAGGGCATTTTGCTAAATGAAGTAAGTCATTCAGAGAAAGACAAATACCGTATGATTTCACTTACTAGTAAGTGGAATCTAAAGAACAAAACAAAATGGAAACAAACTCATAGAGACAGAGAACAGACTGAGCTGCCAGAGGGGAGGGGGTTGGGGAGACCGGGTGAAAAAGATGATGGGATTAAGAAGTTCAAATCGGCCCTAACCGGTTTGGCTCAGTGGATAGAGCGTCGGCCTGCGGACTGAAAGGTCCCAGGTTCGATTCCAGTTGGTTGCGGGCATATCCCCAGTGGGGGACGTGCAGGAGGCAGCTGATCGATGTTTCTAACTCTCTATCCCTTCCTCTCTGTAAAAAATCAATAAAATTTTTTTAAAAAAAGAAGTTCAAATTGGTAGTTACAAAATAGTCACAGGCATATAAAGTGCAGCATAGGAATATAGTCAATAATATTGTAATAACCATGTATGGTGCCAAGTAAGTCCTGGAAATATTGGGGGAAACACTTTGCAAAGTATAGGATTGTCTAACCACTACACTGTACACCAGAAACTATTACAAAATAATACCGAATGTGAACTGTAATTGAAAAATAAAATGTTTTATTAAAACAAAACAAAAAATAATAAAATAAATTTTAAATGGTCAACAATCTCCACCACCAAAGTTCCAATTCCAGCACTTTTTCATCACTCCAAATGGAAACTGATCTATTCATTGTTTTATAAGTAATACATTAGTGTAGTTCAAACACCAAAAATTAGGAGAAGGTATTCAGTGAAGGGCTTCGTCCTATCCTTGTCCCAATCCGTCCAGTACCCAGCTAGATGTGAAGTGGTTTTTACACATCCTTCCACAGCTCCTTTATGCAAATAGAAGCCAATACAAAGTCTTATTTTCCCTTTTTTTACACAAAAGGTAGTATATTGTACATTCTATTCTTCACCTCGCGTTCTTTGCCCAAAATATCTTTTAATGTTTTTATAGACTTGAGAGAGAAAGGAAGGGAGAGGGAGAGAGAGAAACATTAATGAGAATCATCAATCAGCTGCCTCCTGCCCACCCCCTACTGGGGATCAAACCCACAACCCAGACATGTGCCCTGAATGGGAATCGAACTGTGATCTCCTGGTTCACGGGCTGATGCTCAACCACTGAGCCATTCTGGCCGGGCCACCCAAAATATCTTGAAAGAACTTCCTATCAGTACATAGAGAGTTCACCATTCTTCTTTTTTTTTTTTTTTAAAGTAACATAATACATAGTCCAGTGCATGAATGTGAGATAATTTAGGCAATCGGTTCTCTATCGATAGGTATTTGGTTGTTTCCAATGTTTTGCTATTTCAAATAATATTGTGGTGAATGATCTTGATCTACATCACTCCATGTGTGTAGACATATACATGCTGGATAAATTCCCAAAAGTGGTTCGCTGGGTCAAAGGGAATATGCAAAATGGTGACAGGTGTTGCCAAGTTGTACTGCTTATGGGATGGTACTAATTGATCTCCCATTAAATTGGTACCAGCATGAGGACCCACGTGCCCACCCAATACACTGTGCTAGCCCCAGAAGGCACTGTCCATGAGCCCACAGCTGGAAACAACGCGAAAGCAGCTTTTTGTCTGTAGTGTTTGCCTGCCCAACTCACTTTCACCCCTTCCTCTGGTAATAACACTTCCCCCTCCTTTACTTTAGGGACCTATCCTCCTCTCCCCCTGGAAAGGAATCTTGCCGTCACCATATCCACACTGGCCACTGGAATGAGCCCCTGACGCAGGCTGGGCCAATCCCAGTTCCCCACCCCACCCTGTACAGGGATTCATGCAGAAATCAGAACTAACTAGAGCTGATGGAAAGGAGGTTTTTCCCCTCGCTAGAGGAAAACAGGTTACAATGTGAAGACCACAGTGGTCTGCAACCATGATGGCAACATCATGGGGAGAGATGACCCAAGAGAATGAAGACGATACAACTAGACGCAGATACAGCAGACAGACAGAGAGAGAGAGAGAGAGAGAGAGAGAGAGAGAGAGAGAGAGAAACTGCTCATGGTCCTGGATCCAGCTGTTCCTGATGCCTCCCCTTTCCACAGATGGATTATGCCAGTCAATAGATCCCCTATTTCATTTGGCGAATTCAACCTGGGCTTCTGTCACTTGCCCCCAAGAGTCCTAATACATTATATATATATTAGTATATATAAAGTATAACCCCAATTTTGTTTTAGAGAAACAGATGTAGGTACAGATGTGAATACACTGTGTGGGAGAGTATGTATTTGGGTGGGGGAAAAAACACAGAAGAAAACATATTAAATGTTAATAATGATTATCTCTGCAATCCCCCATCTTGGATTACAGATGATTTTTATTTTAGTCTTTGTACTTTTCTGAGTTTTCAAAATTTTCTTCAAGGAACATAGATTTTTTTTTAACATAATAAACATTTCTTTTAGAAATCAGACTGGCAAGAAGCAGCCCAGAGAATGCTGAGGGGAAGGTGCTAAGCCCATGCCATGGTCAAGGACAACAGCGTCGGCTCCCCCGAAACCTGCTCTGTGTGGTCAGTGCCCCCCGGGTGGCGGCTGCTCCTCTCAGGGACAGCTGGCAGGTCGCTGAGGGCATCCACATCGTATGCACTAAGCCAAGCCCTCCATCATGTGGAGGTGGGCTCTGGTGTGTGTCCACAGATCAGCCCCAGCCAAGACTCTTCTCTACACACGCCTCCTGGAACCCATGCTGAGCCTCCAAAATCCCCACCCACCAGAGACCCCGCCCACCACCAGTCTCCTGGGCCTCCATGGAGAGCCCCAGAAGGCACTGGCATAGGCCTGTCCGGAGCCCACAGCTGCAGGAGAGGAAAACGTTGGCCTAACAGGAGAGCTCACACAAGGTGGCCCAGTCCTCTAGCACCTGCTCCCTAGACTCACCTTCCCCAGCAACACGTGACGATCGGTGGGGGACGTGAGCTTGGGCAGGACAGAGACCTTGGGGACCTTCAACTCCAGGCTGTTAGGGAAGAGAGGCTGCGCCTTCCCTGGCATCCCCAAGGCACTGTGGCTCCAAAAGCATCTGTTTTGGTGGGGACCAGGCCAGAGCCATCCTCACCTGTGCATCCCATCTTCAACCAGAGAAAAACTCTCCTATCTGTTTTACATATTCTAGGCACCTGCATTCAAGTGGAATCCTACAACATCTGTCCTTTTGTGCCTGGCTTAGTTCACATAGCACCATGTTTTCAAGGTTCGTCCATGTTGTATCAGAATTCCCTTCCATTTTATGGCTGAATAGCGTCCCATCGCTGCATATGCCACACTGTGTTTACTCATTCACCTGCCGAAGGGCACTCGGGTTGCTCCCACTTCGGGCTATTGTGAATCGTGCTGCTGTGAGCACAGGTGTCCAGGGATCTGCTCAAGTCCCTGCTTGCAGTTCTTTGGGGTCTATACCTAGGAGTGGAATTGCTGAGTAAGATTTTTGTTTACATAAATATTCAATTGAAGAACAAGTGAAAATCATTCGTTAGTCCCAGCCCCATTTCACAGACAGGGAAACTGAGGGCCACAGTTTGAACACCAGGCACATGGTGCTGCTTCCCTGGGTTTTTCCATGAGGCTTCAGGCTATCCATCCGCGGTTTTATCTTTGCTCTCAGGGGGCCCTACCCCTCACACCCCTGAGATCTCTGCTGGGCCTTGGCCCCAGCAGGGGGAGGGATCACAGAGAGCCAGCACCACTCTCAGCCAGGCTCCTGTGGCTAGATGGCCGGTAACCTCCATGCGAGAAATCCAGACTTGCAGGGCTGAGGGGCAACTGGCCCCACAGAGCATCAACAGAAGAGGTGGGGGTGGGGGGGGACATTCTCCAGCCCCAGAGCCGAGGGCCAACCCTGAGCCAGGCCAGCCTGTCCTCCCAGGCGAAGTCCAGTGCAGTCACATGTCTAACTGCCTCAATGTTCAGGATGGATTCGGGAAAAGGGGGCTTTGGGTGGTCCCTCCTCTCTTTTGACATCCAGGGCCCCTGGCACCTCTTCTCCTGGAGCCACCATCTTCTGGTCACTCCTGGAGCACAGGCTGCGTGAGGCAGAGAGCGTGTCCGTTTCTCTCCTGGGCCCTGCTGTCGGGTGCCTGGTGCACATCTGGCACTCCACAAATATTGATGGAAGTGAATTGAAACAGCACGAATGAACATTTGGAACACAACCCTTTAATAAGCAGGACTGCTGCCTGCATTTGCATTTATAGAGGAGAAAGAGAGGGCGCGTGCCGGGGGCGGGGGGACAGCAATTTCCAGAAAGTGGAGAGGGGCCTGGGGAGGCCAGGGGAACGGAGACGCGGAAGCCAGGTGTCCCTGTTCTCATCGCCTGCGCCAATGCCTGCATCGGTGGCTGTGCCCTTGGGGGACCTTCCCGGCTCTCAGAACCCAGCCTTTGTTGATGTCACACTCAAGAGTCCTTCCTGGCACGTTGGCAGATCCAGGTTTCACAAAGCCTGCTTCAGCGACCTCCCGATGTACACACTGCCTCTGCCTCTGCATCTCAGATGAGATAGCTTATTAAAATAAATGTTCTATTAAAACACAGATGGCACGGGTGAGCCAGGCTCCAGCCCGGAGCTTCCCGTGCTCCTCGGGAAGCGGGAATTTCTGTTCTAATTAGCGAGGGCTGCAGCCAGACCTTTCAGCTTATCTGAAGCCTGGGAGGACAGACCCTTCCCCCCACTCTAGGCTCCACCATACCCGCAGCTCAGGCCTAGGAGTCAAAAAAAGCCCGAGAGACCCATGCAGTTCCTTCTTTAATAAATAATGAGAATATACTGCCCTGGCCTGTGTGGCTCAGTTGGCTGGAACGTCGTCCCATGCACCATACGGTCACGGGTTCGCTTGCCAGTCAGGGCACATGCCCAGGTTGCGGGTTGGGTCCCCAGTCGGGGTGCATAGGTGAGGCAACCAACTGATGTTGTCACATAGATGTTTCTCTCTCTGTCTCTCTCTCCCTCTTCCTTCCTCTCTCTAAAATCAATGAAATACATAAAAACATAAATAAATACATAAGTAAATAAAGTGAGAATATGCTAAGATACCACAGTTCTTAATGTTTTGGAGCTTTTTTATACGCCTGGTATGCATTTCAAAATACACCTGAACTGCATGGCGGTCCACTTCACAGGTAGTGAAAGTCAAGGGCAGAGAGGTCAAGTGACTCAGCCAGCGTCCCCACGTAATTGGCAAGAGAGAAAAGGCATACGATTGGGCATCAAGGAGAGACAGATTTGGGTTTGAATCCCAGCTCTGCTGCAGAAGCTGAGTGACACTGCATCTGTCACCCCTTTTGAACCTCGGCTTTCTCCTCTGGGAAAGATGAAGATGACGACAGCAAGCATCGTGCAGAGAATGAAATGAGGTGAGTGCGGTCTAAGTGCCAGCCCAGCGCCACACAGGAGTGGAGCTCAGTACAAATTCCCATCCCTGCCCCTTCACTTGGGATTCCTGAGTTTTCGTATGGTAATACCCAGCCTCCCATCAATTCTGTTACTTTATTTGGGGGTAATGAGGAAGAGGGAGGAAGGGAGAACATCCAACAGCGAGTTAACTGTGGCCATTCTGCAGTCCAGATCCCACAGGACCCCCAGCCAGGCTGCTCAGACACTGTACTCCCAGTCACAGTGGACCTGCCCCAAACCAAGGAAGCCCAGAGGACATGCAGGGCTGGGACCTGACCTCCAGCCTCCCTGTTCAGTTACACCTAGAGCTCCCCAACCCCAACACTCCTGCTTCTCACACTGTCCGTCCCATCCCTCGGGGGGGGGGGGGGCAGGTGACGCAGGTGTGGCCAGGTACGAATGCTAAGGTGAGCAGGAGGGCACTAGCCCCTGCAGAAAGGCAAGCCCAGTCAACGTTGCCAGAGCTTCTGATTTCTCAGGAAAAGACTGAAATACAGATTCATCGTGTGGAACCTTCCAATTTTAAAATATCAGGGTACACGGGGGGAAACATGTGTGGTCTAACAAAGCCCCCAGAGAAAGGGCAGGGCTTAGTGTCTGTGCTGTTCCCTGCTGTTCCGCGACGCCTAGGACAGGGTCTGGGGCAGAGCAGAGGCTCCACGAATCCGCAGGGGCCTATTCCGACCTCCGCCTCAGATTGCAGACTCCCAGGGACTAGGGGTGCTGCTGTCCCCGCTAAGACAGGACAGCATGGTATTGTAGCTCATAACAGTGAAAAATGGGGGAGGGGTTCTGCCGCCACCCTTACGAGGCGTCTGTCCTGTAAACGAGGCGAGAGTTGTGCCTTGGAGAATGGGGAGACCTGTTATGAGTTGTAAGCACTTAGGACAATCACAGCGCCCTTTTTCTACCATTCACATTCAGTGTGATTCAGTGTGGTTGTAAAATTTTTTGCAGTAAAGAAACACAAAAAAAGGGGGAGGAGGGGAAGGACAGGGGAGGGGGCGGCTCCAATCAAGAGGCCTGCTCCCTCCTGCCCTTGCAGAAGTGGACTGTGAGGCCCAGCTGGGTCAGCCCACCCCCAAAGGGCTCTGGGAAGGACTTGGCTGGAGTTCCAGCTTGCATGAAAACAGAGTGTTCATAACTGATAAGCTTAAAAGCAAGTGACAATTTTTCAACCCACCCTTGCTCCAAGGGCAGTGAATAAACACAGCACCAGCTCCGGGTTCCCACTGAGAGTGTCTGGAAGGACAGGGGAAGGTGAAACCAAGTTCACTCGTCCCTAGAAATCGGCATGCCAGAGAAGCCTTCAACTGCTCTATCAAAAAGAGCTCCAGGGGAAGGAACCAAGATGGTGTTGTAGGTAAACGCCGGTATTCACTGTCTCCCACAGCCACATCAAAATCACAACTAAAACACAGAACCATCATTCAGAACCACCTGAAAGCTGGCTGAATGGAAGTCCTACAACTAGAGGAGAAGGAAGTACATTGAAACTGGTAGGAGAGGTGGAGGCACTGAACAAGCTGGTCCGACACCCAGGTGTGGCGGTATTTTTTAATCAGAAGGGATATCTCCACTGCAAACGCCCCCCCCCCCCATGAGGAGCTAGGGGTCCCAGACCCACATCAGATCCCCAGCCCAGGGTTCCAGAGCTGGGAAGAGAGGTACCCATAACTTTGGGCTGTAAAAAACAACAGGGATTGTGACTGAGTGACAGAGAGGCTGCTGGAGACCCAGGCAGTTCCTCTTAAAGGGCCAGCACACAAACTTACTTGGACTCACTCCCTCTGAGCTCCAGTGCTGGGGCCATGGTTTGGGGGGACCCAGGGATATACAGTGAGGAACTGGATTGTCTGGCATTGAGCAGCTTTCTCCCAGACAGGGATGCTCACAGGGGCCATTGTTCCTATGCTGAGACCTCCCCCTTTGCAGAACTGACTGGCAGCCATGTCTGAGTTTCCATCAGCATGGACCATGCTGTTCACTCCACCCTATTGATTCCCTGAGACCCCTTCCCATCCAATTTGCAGCCCCACCCAAGCTGTTTGCAGCTGCTTTTCCATATGAATAGCCTGTCCTGGCTCAGGCTTCAGACTTTCTTAAAATCTCTCAAACAAGCAGCATCTGGCATCAGCATGCCCCATACCTATCAATAAGAGGCCCAAGACCTGACACTAGCACCAGCTTGCCTTGCTTCACAGCTTCGCCTCACCTGGGTACTTCCAAGCTCAACACAAGTAGCAGCCATCTGCAGATCATTCTGTAGCTCCTGTCGGGTGGCCCCAGGCAGTGGCTGACTTTGCATCTTCAGGGAGGCCCCAGAGCCGGTGCACCCAGTGGACAGCTTCAGACCATACCAGATTACAACTCTACAGATCCACAAAGCAACACACTCAAGGGACAGATTTAGTGAGCACCAAAGCCCCACTGAAGCAAGTCCTGCTCCATAGGGATGTCTCCTGCACAGCAGCTCTTCCACTGTAGTCGCATCTGGTCCTCACAGCCAATTGGCCTGGAGTTCATTTCTCCCAGTGATGCCAACAGCAATTAAGGCTCAACTACAACAAGACTGTGCACACAGCCCACACAGGGGCGCACTACAAAGCCCATCTCAGGTGACTGGAGAGGCTGAGCCACTGGGCCCTACCGGACACCTACTACACAAAGCTACTCTACCGATTCCAGGAGACATAGCAGCTCTATCTAATACATAGAAACAAACACAGTGAAGCAGCCAAAACGCGGAGACAAAGAAACATGTCACAAATGAAAGAACAGAAGAAACCTCCAGAGAGAGAACTAGATGAAATGGAAGCAACCAAACTACTAGATACAGAATTCAAAACAACAGTTAGAAGGTTTCTCAAGGATATTAATGAGAGCTTCAAGGGACTTAGTATGACTTTCAAAGATCTGAGTGAGAATTCCAAGAACCTTAGTGAGAACATGAAAAACACGAAAAAGGACCATTCAGAAATTAAGCATACACTAACTGAAATAAAGAATAATTTACAGAGATTCAACAGTACAGTAGAGGATTCCAAGAATCAAATCAATGATTTGGAAGCAAAAAACACCCAATCAGAAGAGCAAAAAGAAAAAAAGAATCCAAAAATATGAAGAGAGTGTAAGGAGCCTCTGGGACAACTACAAGCGTACCAGCACTGGCATTATGGGAGTGCCAGAAGAAGAGGAGAGCAAGATAACAAAAGCCTATTTGAAGAAATAATGACAGAAAACTTCCCCTACCTGGAGAAAGAAATAGACTTACAAGTCCAGGAAGCACAAAGAGTCCCAAACATGAGGAACCCAAAGAAGCCCACACCAAGACACATCATAATTAAAATGCCGATAGCCACTTGGCCTGGAGGTCAAACCCTCCCTGGAATTAGGTACAACAATCAAGATTTAACTATAAGACTGCGAACAAAGACCACTAGGGGGTGCACCAAGGAAGCATAACAAAATGCGGAGACAAAGAAACAGGACAAAATTGTCAAAGGAAGATATAGAGTTCAGAACCACACTTTTAAGGTCTCTCAAGAACTGTTTAGAAGCTGCCGATAAACTTAGTGAGATCTACACGAAAACTAATAAGACCCTCGATCTTATATTGGGGAACCAACTAGAAATTAAGCATACACGGACTGAAATAACGAATATTATACAGACGCCCGACAGCAGACCAGAGGAGCGCAAGAATCAAGTCAATGATTTGAAATGCGAGGAAGCAAAAAACATCCAGCCGGAAAAGCAAAATGAAAAAAGAATCCAAAAATGCGAGGATAGTGTAAGGAGCCTCTGGGACAGCTTCAAGCGTACCAACATCAGAATTATAGGGGTGCCAGAAGATGAGAGAGAGCAAGATATTGAAAACCTATTTGAAGAAATAATGACAGAAAACTTCCCCCACCTGGTGAAAGAAATGGACTTACAGGTCCAAGAAGCGCGGAGAACCCCAAACAAAAGGAATCCAAAGAGGACCACACCAAGACACATCATAATTAAAATGCCAAGAGCAAAAGATAAAGAGAGAATCTTAAAAACAGCAAGAGAAAGTAACTCAGTTACCTACAAGGGACTACCCATACGACTGTCAGCTGATTTCTCAACAGAAACTTTGCAGCCCAGGAGGGAGTGGCAAGAAATATTCAAAGTGATGAATACCAAGAACCTACAACCAAGATTACTTTATCCAGCAAAGCTATCATTCAGAATTGAAGGTCAGATAAAGAGCTTCACAGATAAGGAAAAGCTAAAGGAGTTCATCACCACCAAACCAGGATTATATGAAATGCTGAAAGGTATCCTTTAAGAAGAGGAAGAGGAAGAAAAGGGTAAAGATACAAATTATGAACAACAAATATGCATCTATCAACAAGTGAATCTAAGAATCAAGTGAATAAATAATCTGATGAACAGAAAAAAAAAAAAAAATAAAATAAAATAAAATGCCAAGGGTTAAAGATAAAGAGGAAATATTAAAAGCAGCAAGAAAAAAGCAGTAGTTACCTACAAGGGAGCTCCCATACAACTGTCACCTGATTTCTCAACAGAAACTTTGCAGGCCAGAAGGGAGTGGCAAGAAATATTCAAAGTGATGAAAAGCAAGGACCTACAACCAAGATTACTCTACCCAGCAAAGCTATCATTTAGAATTGAAGATCAGATAAAGAGCTTCACAGGCAAGAAAAAGCTAAAGGAGCCTTGACCAGTTTTGCTCAGTGGATAGAGCATCGGCCTGCCTGCGGACTGAAAGGTCCTAGGTTCGATTCCAGTCAAGGGCACATCCCCAGTGGGGGCTGTGCAGGAGGTAGTTAATCAATGTTTCTATCTCATTGATGTTTCTGACTATCTATCCCTCACCCTTCCTCTCTGTAAAAAATCGATAAAATATATTTAAAAAAAGAAAAAGCTAAAGGAGTTCATCACCACTAAACCACATATTACATGAAATATGTTAAAGGGTATTCTTTAAGAAGAAGAGGAAGGAGAAGGAGGAGGAGGAGGAGGAGGAGGAGGAGGAGGATCAAAAATATGAACAATAAAATGGCAATAAATACATATCTATCAACAATTGAATCTAAAAATCAAAATAAATGAACACAATAAACTGATGAATAAAATAGGATCAGAAGCATAGAAACATGGAACAGACTGACGAATTTCAGACAGAAGGGGGGAGGGGAGCTGGGAAGAGATTAATCAAAGATCTCAAATGTATATACTAGAGGCCTGGTGCACAAAATTCATGCACGGGTAGGGTCCCTAGGCCTGGCTGGCAATCAGGGCCTACCAGGTTCCCTGCCTCCAGGCCTCCCTGCCTCCTCCTTCCCTCAGCACCCTGGCACTGCCGCCACTGGTCACTGGCCATGTTCTGTGCGAACCCCTGGTGGTCAGCGCACGTTATAGTGAGCAACCGAACTCCCAGTCTCCCGGTCAAACTCCCAAGGCGACAATTTGCATATTATCCTTTTATTATATAGGATGCATTACCTATAGACAGAGACAATCGGGTGGTGAAGGCCTGGGGCGAGGCAGGAATCGGTGAAAGGGGGTAATTGGGGGGTGGGGGCGAAGGAGAGGGAGACATCTATAATACCTTCAACAATAAAGATTTTTTTAAATATAGATTTTTTTTTAAATGGAATGTGTTATAAGAATTGTAGCATAGGAGAAATGATAATAAAATGAAGCTCTTAAGAAAAAAAAATAATAATAAATCGCATGGATTCTTTGACACCAACCTCTTCAAGGTTGAACTACTTCCCACTCAGAAATCCTACTCACAAAATCCCAGACATGCTCTTACTTTTATCACGGTGTCAGGGCTGCTGGGTGACACCCAGATACAAGGCTGCGGACCTGACTCCACAGTGATTATACCCAGACTGTGGAGAGGCATGAGGGAGCCTGCCCGGGTGCCGGAAAGTTCTGTATCTTGATCTGGGTGGTGTCTGCACAGGTGGGATACATATGGAGAAATTCACTGAGCTGTTCCCTTCATTGTGCACTTAACCATATGTAAGTTACACTTCAATACATTCATAAAAACAGGAGCACTTCCGTTTCAAGTATCAAGCACTCCTCAGAAGCCAGGCACTGCATCTAAATAACTTAATCGTTGCCGAAACCGGTTTGGCTCAGTGGATAGAGCGTCGGCCTGCAGACTGAAAGGTCCTGGGTTCGATTCCAGTCAAGGGCATGTACCTGGGTTGCGGGCACATCCCCAGTAGGAGATGTGCAGGAGGCAGCTGATCGATGTTTCTCTCTCATCGATGTTTCTAACTCTCTCTCTCTCCCTTCCTCTCTGTAAAAAATCAATAAAATAGATTTAAAAATAAATAAATAACTTAATCGTTAAGAGAATAACTTCTGGACCTCAACAGACCCGGTTAAAAATCCCTGCGCCTCCACCTCTGGTTCTGCCCCCAATCCACTCCTCAGCCTCTGAGGCCCTGTCTCTTGTCTGGAAAACAAAAATAACAACTGGTAGAATTAAGACACCTATGCATGTAAGCCCTTCCTTAGCACAGGGCCTAGCGGATAGTAAGCCTCTACAGGTGTAGCTTGTTACAACCTTTCTTCAACAACCCCAGGACATTGGTGCTACAGGGTCCATTTTAACAGATGAGAAATGTGCTCCCTCCCTTCCCTAAACAGCAAGCATTTCCAAACCATCTTCCCCATTTTTCCAAATCCGTGTACCGTGCCTACTACTTTTCTTAACACTTTTCTTTACATTGACTTGCAATTTGTATTTAAACACATTTACTTTATTTAAAATGTTATGTAACTGCCGTACATGGAAAACCAGTACCACTTGCCAGAATTCATTTTTTAAAATAGCTATTAAAATAAAAATCACTGATCCACCTGAAGTCATCTTGCTCACCTGGTTTACTTTTTATGGATTTGAGAGGCAAGGAAACTCAGTTTGGGAGGATGGGGGGGGATCATCTGCTTAAAATAACTGAGAAACTTCCTGAGCGCCTTCAGCAGCCCCGTGTGCACAGAAGTGATTTTCATCCGTTTAACCGAGCAGGCCTGGCAAACCCTCTATTTGGCAACATCCTGGTAACCAGCCATCTGTGCACCACACTGGCTCCACAGAGAGAAAGCTGCATTTAGAAAAAATGTATATTCACTAACGGTGACTGTTCACTAATTCACACACCCCCTGGCCTCTCTTTGCCATGAGTGACAGGAATCTGCCTCTGCCTGTTTGACAGCAGCTCCAGGACCCGAGACCTAGGAACCCGGAGTCAGGTGCCCGGCCCCAGCTTCAGGATGGTCAGGACTGAGCCTGGAGCCTCACATCTACGGGTCCCCAAACCACACAGAGGCAGGGAAGGAGTTAGGGGAATAACATTGGAGCAACATGTGTGCAAGTGATCTGTTGCATTTTCCTGCAAAATTTCTTCCAGAAAGGAAGGCGCGGGAGAGGAAAACTCCAATCTCAGACAAAGGGCACCGAGAAACCTGTGTCAGAGGGCACTGCAGTATTAAGAGGGTTGCCTGGGGGTAAGAGGCAATGGGCACAATTCACCTGGGAGACAGTGAGTCTCCTGAGGACCCATTCATTCATTAAGCAGGTACTTCCTGATCACCTCCTATTCTGGGCAATGGGAACCAAGAGGTGAAAAAGGTCAAGTCCCTGCTCTCAGAAAGCTCACATTCTGGGGGATGGAACAGTCAATAAATCGTTTATTATAAAAGCTAGGTAACGCCAGTTAAGGATAAGTGCCATGTTGGAAATAAATCAGGGTAAAGAAATAATGGCTGGAGTGAGCTGCTCAGATTGGATGGTCAAAGGAGTCCTTTTGTAACAAACGATATTTGACCTGAAAGCCCAAGGATGAGGAAGAAATCAATTACGTCACTGTAAATAGCATGTGCAAAGGGCCTGGGGCAGGAATGAGCTTGTCATGTTCCAGAAACAGAAAGAAGGCCTTAAGCTTCAGACGTAGAGTGATCACAGAGAGTGAGAGGGAAAGTGGTGGGAGGTGAGGTCAGAGAACCAGGCAGTGGGCGCAGGACCAGCTACGGAGTCTGGCCTTCATGTAAGGTATAGTGGAAAGCCTATGGAGAGCTTTTATGCAGGAGAGAGACTTGATCTTATTTGAATTTTTAAAACTCCACTCTGGCCACCATAAGGAGACTAGGTAAGAGGGTCAAGAAGCAAGGACACCAAATAAGAGACAAAAATAGTGGCTCGACGTCGGCCTGCGGACTGAAAGGTCCCGGGTTCGATTCCGGTCAGGGGCATGTACCTGGGTTGCGGGCACATCCCCGGTGGGGGATGTGCAGGAGGCAGCTGATCAATGTTTCTCTCTCATCGATGTTTCTAACTCTCTATCTCTCTCCCTTCCTCTCTGTAAAAAATCAATAAAATATATTTAAAAAAAAAAATAGTGGCTCGAAAGGAATCAAATAAACTCTGTCCCTTAGCTCTGAGTCTCACTCCTCAGACTCTCAGTGAGGAAAGCTGGTTCAAGGGAGATGCTTGTTCTTTAAAGCAATGACAGCCAACCAGGTGGCATTCAAACATCAGACAAAAGAGGGCGAGTGACAGGCCCTTGCATTCAGGGCAGGACCCAGCCACCTCCGACGAAGACAACAGCGGCCATCTGTTCTGGGGCCGGGAGTGGATCAGCTCCCGCTTTGTGCCCCTTCCAGCCCGGGGACTCTGGGACTACAAGGCCAGGGCTGCTGGACACCCGACCGGCTCAGACCCCATACCCAGCCAGCTCGCGGGGCTGTCACTGGCTCTCCCAGGGGAGAACGCAGATATCCCCACTGGTACCAGCCTTCAAACCCTAAGGACAAACCGAGTGACAGCTGCCAACATGAGAAAACAGACAACTAGACAACCTCCAGCAGCACAGTCTTGCCGGAGGGCAAAACAAAACAAAACAAGAAACAAATCTGATAAGAGCCTCTAAAACTAAATACCTATCACGGGTAGCATAAGGGACAGAAGAATATCTTAAATGATACCCGGAGACACCATCCACCAAATCCTGACTGTGGGAAACTCACTAAGACAAACAGTTCCGTTTCTTCAATAATTGTAAAGGGGGAAAGCGTTGAAAGAGAAAATTTCTAGATAAAGAGAAAAAGCACCAATCAATCTTTTATGAGACAAATGGGGAAAAATGAACACTGGCGGAATATGATATTAAGAAATTAGTGTTAATTTCGGGTGTGTGATAATGGTAGTGTTATATTTTTAGAAGAATTATATTTGAGATGCATCCTGAAATATTTAGGAATGAAATGATATGTCTGGGATTTACTTCAAACTGGGTATTGTATTACACTACTCCCTCTCCTCTTATGCACACTTGAAAATTTCTGCAATAAAAGTGAGGTGTGTTTTTAAATCTAGGAATGAGCTTTTTCTAATAACCTACCCAGGAATAGCCCACTAGACATTCTACCCACAAGAGAGAAATCAGGTTCATCGGATTCACTGTTCTGCCCTCCAGAGCTTGCCTTTTAGTGATTTGCTGGATGATCAGTGAATTCACATTTTCTTCCTCATCAACCCCTTGTTGGGAGCTATCCCAAAGTCACTACCTCCAGTAAGAACTGGAGTTCTTTTTCATTTATGCTAACTGAACTCTCTCCAGCCCACACCTGAGGCCACGCTGACTTTATGACCTTTCAGAAGACACACATTTGGACTGTGTTCCTGCCTCAGTCCTTCCCGCCGCAAGTTTTGCCCCCCAAAGGGCACCCCTTGCCCCACCACCCACTCCTGTCATTTCTAAAGTGGTGCCCTGTCTGTAAGAAAACAGCCCCTGAACAGCAAAGCCTTTAAGGGTAGCTCTCTATTCCAGCAGCTTCCAAGGAAAGCTTCATTCAGGTGCCTCCTTGGGACCAGGCTCGAATCCCATCCCCTCTCAGACACACCTTTGCTTTTTCAGGATCCCAGGTGATGGCATCCCCAGGTGATGGGGTCCCAGGAAGCATCCACAGAAAGAAGCAGAACCTGCAGCTTGTCCCACAAGCCCTGTAGAGAGCTGTCATGTCAAGACCCATGCATGCCGCACCCCTTTCTCCAGGAGGCAAACCGAGCGCACACTGAGTTGAAACCTTGAGCACAGTTCTTGGGACCTACCAAGAGTGCCTGGGAGTGTCCTGGTTCTGGGCCCATGTGGAATACCTGAGTCATTACCACCCTCCCTGGCACAGCTGCCTGCCCCAATATACAATAGTTCTAGGTGGTCCAGGGAGAGCAGGAAGATGGCAAGGGCTATGGGCCATCACTGCAAGTCACACAGACCATTTCATCCCTCATGGCCAACAGCCAGTAGTTTTATCTGCACGCGCCTGCCAATTAGAGGTGCCAGGAAGATGGATGGATCAAGCCTTCTGGGAAGAATGAAGAAGGGGCCTTAGTCTGACCTGACCCTGCAAAGAGAGGGGGAGGAAGGAGGAACTCAGCAAATTTCACATTTGGCACGGAGTTTGGGGAGTGTTTAAGATCAGCGGCAGCCTGCTCCAGGCTCCCCATGGCCGGTGCCTGCAGAAGAAGGGTCGATAGTGCGCACTGAACTGATTTCAGATGTTTAAAGAAAAAGAAACTCCAGATTACAGCAAGGGAGGCAAAGGCCATTTAACACCAACATGAAATCAATCTCTCTCCTCGGGTAGGGTAAGTCCATGGCCAAACCTATCAGAATGCCAGGAGCAACAGCAGAATGGGCTGAAGGCAGCGGCTGGGAGGGTCACCAATGTCTGCTGCATTGCAGGAAAGAGCACAGTACGTCCAGGAGGAAGGACGAGATGCCAGGAGCTGGGGCATCCTCACTCAGACCAATCCCTTCCCATCCTCTGCCCAGGTCCTTCCCACCCAGACCCAGGCCTGCCTGGCAGCTTCCTGGACCCTGCCTGGCTGGTCTTGACTACTAGTGGGGCTGTCACCATCAGACATCTTACCTTGGTTTCTGGAGGCACAGGCCCGAGAGAGCAGCCCTGATGAACCCCTCCATCCTCATGCAGTGCTTCCTACCTTTCAGCTGCATCTTCCCCCCATGATCTTACTTGAGCCTCGAAAGCCCTTTGTGTGGATGCAGAAACTGAGGCTCAGGGAGATTAAATCTATACTATCACATCACAGGACTAGCACTTCTAGCTCCCAGGGCAGGGACCACCACACAGCCTATACTCAGAGACAGGAACTGGTCCGAGGCAGCTGCCTTCCTTCTCACTCCTCAACACAGGCCCGGGTTGAGCCATCCCATATCCTCCTGACCTTAGAGGATTGGCTTGTTCCACCCACCTCTGCAGATAAAAAGCTGAAGGGCAGCGAATGGAAAAGAATCAACGTCTAGAGAAGAATGGGGCCCGGAGGTGGACTGGACTCCAGAGTCTCACTGGCAACGTCTCTGCTGGACATGTGTGTCCTCAGCATCAGTCACTCCCGGATCACCTGCAGGAGTCCTGCCATTCCTATAGCACTGGCATGGCATTTCCATTCGAAGGGCTCATGCTTGTGACTTACACATTCCATTAGGGGGATGCTTCATATCACCACCCAAAGGGGCATGAGTAGGGGAGAAGCCTAAAACTAAACAGAGCAAAAACAGCTAAGTTTCTCTCTTCTCTCTCTCTCTCTCTTCAATAAAAATTTTTAAAAAAAAAAAAAAAAACAGCCCAGGTTTAGGTAGGCACTGTTCCCCCATGGAAAGGCCCTAAGCCAGAGCTCTGCTCTTTGTTATAAACAGGAGATTAGCGAGTGTTTAAAAAGTGTGAAAGCCAGCCCTGGCTGGTGTGGCTCAGTTGGTTGAACGTTGTCCCATGCACCAAGAGGTTGCCGATTCTGGGTCAGGGCATACACTTGGGTTGTGGCTCAATCCCCAACAGGGGTTGTGCAGGAGGCAGCCTGTCAATGTTTCTCTCACTCATAGATGTTTCTCTCCCTCCCCCTTCCCCTCTCTCTAAAGTCAATAAAAACATATTTAAAAATAAAGAGTGTTAACGCCACACTAGCACCAACCAGAAACTTTCCCTTTGAAGAAATCACAGGGATCTGTAAGAGAGCTGAAAAGGGAAGAACTTTCTCACTAGGTGACTCAATGTCATTTCATGGTTAATCACCTGAAGTCATTTTACTGGAGATTCGCCCTATGCTGTAGGAAACGTCGCATTCGACTACATTCTAGGAGGGATGCGTTACAGGAGGGAGAGGAGACAACCACAGGGACCACCCATGCCAGTTTCTCAAAGTACTCCAGTTCTTGCCTGCCCCCCCCTCCCCCGGGCACACACAGCTTTAGAGCCCCAGTCACCACCCAGGTGTCTCTGGTCTCCGGCTCCTCCATCCTTATCTTAACCCTTGTCTAATACAGAGCAAAGCACTGACCACTCCAAAACTCGCCTGGAAATTGGGATCCAGCAGGGGCACCAGAGGTTACCCCAATTCCACACAGCTCTGTGAACACTGGGCTCCCACGACCCCCGGTTGCGGGGAAGCTTGGGGCTCCTGTACCCTAGCAGAGGAGAGCGGCTGTGCCAGCCTGTGTGGGCAGCTCCCTGGGGTCCCAGGAAGCTGCCCCCAGAAGCTCCTTGGCCCACGGGAAACCCTCACCTCCTCTCATAGGTGGTCCAGCTGTGACTCTGACATAACCCGGGAGAACCATTTTCAATACCCAGGAGCAAAAAATTAGGAGAGTAACCCCAAGAAAACTGAAGAGTTAAAGACAGGAAACCCCAAAGACAGAGAGGCCTGGCGGGGGGACAAGGAGGGAGGGGTTGCAGCCGCCTCCAAACTTGCTCCTTGCCTACCAGAACCATACTCAGAGCAAGCAGACCATGGCCTGCGGGCACCTCGCGGGCTCAGCCAAGTTGCAGAGAAGCAAATGGCATCCCCAGCGCCTAGCCACTCGGAGCCCCGGACTGTGTCGCCGGGTTGGATCAATGCTGCCGCGCTGCAGGCTTCGGCCAGGGGGGGGGCCCGATCGGCAAATGCCCGGAGTGGGGGCTTGGGAGCCGGTGCCCGTCTGTTGGGGATGAAGCCCGAGGGGCCCTCCCAGCTGCCCTGCCTGGGCTTTCCCATAACAGCCAGTGTCTGGGGCCACGCTCCGAACGCGCTTCCCGGACAGCGCTGGGGTAGAGGCATTCTCCAATCCAACTCGGAGCCAAACGCCCTTTTGGGAAAAGTCGGCCCCTACAGAAAACGGGATTTTAGCACCAGAGCGGAGGGAAGGAGGAGGCGGCGCTGCCCGGCTTTACCTTTTCTCTTTATTCTGTTTTCGGGATTTGTGCAGGAGTCCGATGAGCACCACGGCGGCGCGGATCCCCGCCTTCCGGCAATGCATCCTCCCCGCCGGCTGGGACATGGCGAGGCCGCCGCCGGTGCCCGGCCGCGCCCTCGCCCGCCCGCCGCGCGCCCCCGTCGGCCCGGCTCCGCGCGCTCCGCGCCGCCCGCCGCCGGCCCCCGGCCGCCCGCCTCGCATGGACCCCGCCCCGCCTAGGTGCGCCCCGGTGTCAGGTGACTGGGCGCTCACTTCCCGGCGACCTTCAGCGTCTCCTCGGGGCCCGCGGGGTAGCCCGCGCCCGCTCCCCCGGTGCGGGCATTTCCCAGGCTCGCTCGGGGCGCGGCCGGGACGGGCGGCTCTGGGGCTCCCGCTCAGATCCGCCGCCCGCGCCGGGACCCCGCCCTGACCCCGCCTCCCGTGCTCGGCCCGGGGCGCCCCGGCTGCGAGCGGATCCCGCGGCCCGGCCGCCAGCACCAGGAGGCGGTCCGCTCGAGCTCGGCGCTCTCGGGGTCTCGGCGCCCGTGTTCGCCCTCTACCCCGCGCCGGGCTGCCGCCCTCCTCTCGCCTCTCCCTCTCCGTCTCCGTCCCCACCTCTGCGCACCCCTTCCCCGCCCCCGCTGGCCGGGCCGGGCGCCCTCCCCAGGCTCGGGCGGCTGACGCCTTCCCAGCCCGGCCCGCCGGGATACTTCTCCGATGCTGTCACCGCCTTCACAAACAGGGAGAAAACACAGGCACCGGGAGGAAAGCGCGTCCTCCGTCCAGCGAAACTACCTTCGCGCGCGGGCACCGCCGCAGCCTCCCTGCCCCAAGCCCGGGCGGCCGGGCGGGGAGAGGGGCGCCCGCCCTTCTTCGGGTTCCCTGGCGTTTTGACTCAGGCGGAGGCTACCTCTCCCCTCTTCCCACGTCCGGGAAAGGACTGTGAGGTGGGGTGGGGTGGGGTGGTTCACTCCAGCGTGGGCGCCTGAGTGGGCTGGGGTCAGTCCCCCGTTAACACTTGTTGTCCCGGCCCTGGGAGTTTGACACAACATAAGGTCAGTGGTCAATTTTCCCGAGGCTACACTTTGTCCACGCGTCCCAGGTTGCCAGGGAGACACAGGGGTTGGGATGGGGTAGCGTCCCACCCTACCAGCATCCCTGGCGCTAGCGCTGACCGGCTCGCGCTGACCGCCACACACACTCTGCTTCCGTTCATCCCCTGCTCCTGCGCCACTTCCATTTGCTGCCCCCTCTCACCACCACCCCTACCACCACCCTGAGTGTATCCACTGGCTTTGCTTCTCCCTCCAGCCCCCTAGGAAAGACTACCCGGGAAAGGGCTGCAGGGAATTCAAACAAGACAATTAGTCCATCCTTGGAAACAGCTCTGGTGGGGCCAAGGAAGTCCCTGAGGCAATCTGCCTGGTTTTTTTAATGCAGTCTAGTGTTGAAGCAAGCACAGAGAATCCACACAGGCACGAGGGCCCTGCTGTCTGTAGAGGTGACAGGAGCTACAGATAAACGCAAAGGCCTGAGGCCTCAACCCCACTTCTATGTGGGCACAGCTTCTGGCTGGCATCGGAATTGGGGTGGAGGAGAGGGAGCACCGGGCCGGTGCCAAGATGTGCCTGGTTTATTTCTGAAGCGTCCATTAACAAGGCCCTCGGCCCGCCTGAGCCTGCCTGGGCGTGGGGGTCACAACGTTGCCATGGAATCTACTTACAGCCAGAGAGTGAGTGACCGAGGCCCCACCCCTGGATTGCAGCTAGGTCAGCTGCAAGGACCACACCAGTAGTGACCTGTGAGTCAGTCTGGAAGAGGAATGGGGCAATGATTGTCCTCAGTGGGGAAGAGGGCAGAGCCGGCACCGGCAGGCAGCCCAGGGCTTGTCCTGCCTCCAGCAGTGCACGGAACTGACCGGTTAGCTGACGGATTGCTTCAGCCCCAATGGCCGGGAGGATGCCGGGGGCACCGGCCATCGGTCTAGCCCCAGCAATGGGTGTGTTTTATCCACACACACAAGGGTAGGCAGCTTGCTTGTCTCAGGGCAAGGCCTGGCTTCCCCCCGGTGGGTGAGTGTGGGTGGTCCTACTCATCCCCCATAGTCTAGGACAGTGATGGCGAACCTATGACACGCGTGTCAGAGGTGACACGTGAACTCATTTTTTTTGGTTGATTTTTCTTTGTTAAATGGCATTTAAATATATAAAATAAATATCAAAAATATAAGTCTTTGTTTTACTATGGTTGCAAATATCAAAAAATTTCTGTATGTGACACAGCACCAGAGTTAAGTTAGGGTTTTTCAAAATGCTGACACACCGAGCTCAAAAGGTTCGCCATCACTGGTCTAGGAGATATTTTAAGTCAAATGCATCAGTGGGCAACAGGACCTTGGGATGAAGGTGAGAATTCTTTCCACCAAGCAGGTAACTTGATTCATTGTAGTTCTGGGGTCCCAGGCCCTCTCTGCTCCTCTATGATCACAATTATTTCCAGCCCTAGTGGGCTGGAACACAAGGTTGACCCCAAAAGACCATAGCCTGATCTGATTCCGGGGGCCCTTAGAGATAGACGTTTCCTGAGGGTGGAGAGGCCCTTCCTTCTGCCCACACCCCACACAGGAAACACCACAGTATAAAGGAACCCATCCACAGCAGGGAATGTAACGGCTATCTATGTTGGACTGCCCATTCCACCAACATCCATCAATCAATCAGGAAGTGACCCGCTTGTGCGAGAGACCAGGGTAATGGAAGAGCACCCTTACCCAGAACAAACAGGGCCTAATACACACACAGCCACAAACCATCCCATTCCCACCTCTCTCGTCCCATGTGGCCTGGCCACTGTTCCCCAAAATTAGGCGATTCGCATACCACCTTCACAAGTTTTTGTCTTAACACCATAGAATAATATTATTCTTTTGCTTTAACTAAATCAACTCATTCTTCACTTAATTTTAAAAGAAAACACTGTTATTCTCCTAAATGAAAATCCATTATCACTTGTCATTCACACCATGGAAACAAATACAAATTTCTTAAATTGTAGCTCCCTGCTGTTGCCTGACAAAGGCTCTGAGCCGGAATCACCTTCATGAAAAGAGGAAAGTAGACTAAGAGTTAGGTGTTAGCCACACCCTTGCACCAAACAAAAACCGGTCCTTGAAGAAATCACGTTTGAAAGAGAACCGAAGGGAACACTTTTCACATTAGTGATTCGAAGGTCTCCTAAGGCCTCATCCATGGTCACTTTGGGGCGGACTGAGCTGGGTGGACACAGTCAGCCCACAGGGAGTAAGGTCTTCTCCCAGGCAGAGCTCGTCTGCAGCCGTGTCCCAGATCACAGGACCTCCAAGGCCATGTCAGTCCTCCTCCCCCAGCCCACAGTCCCTGCGAACAAAGTGCCAGGCAGCTGCCAGCCTGGGTGTCTGCCCCAATCTGGGGAAACCCAAAGGCTCGGGGGGCCTGGGTGGGAGTGGAGGTGGAGGGGGACACGGAAGTCAATCATGAACACAGGGCAGACAGCTGCACAGCCCGGTCCTAAGGGGCCAGCGGGGTGAGACAGGCAGACACGCATGCTTGGTCCTGAAGAAAGGCCTGTGCCTGGGAACCGGCTCAGGGAGACACATCCGTGTGAAACTGGCATCAGCCCCACTGCTGGAGCCTACGTCTCAGAGAGAGCCTGGGGCCGTTCCCCCACCACCTGACACCCAGGGCCTCTAGGTCCCTACAAAATGGACTGGGAGTAGATGTGGGGCAAGAGGGGCTTTGGAGCCAATGGGTGGGAACTTTTAGGGAAACAGAGCTTCAGATGCCTTACCCCTCCCCTTCTGCAGGGACAACGCCTGCATCCATCTGTGAATCACGCAAACTTTGGAGTAATTCAAGGGTTATAAACATATAACACTAGACCTGCTCAGGACAGGCAGGCATCCTGACTCTTATCCTTTGGAGGCACACCCATTACACACACCAGCTGGGAGAAATCACTCAGAAGCCCCCCTCCCCTCCCCCCCCACCCCACCCCAACTCCAAACCCAGCTCTGACTTCTGCAGGGAGCACTCACACCTGTGCTTCTAAGCCGGCCCTTCATGCTTGGCTGCTACATCAGCGCCCCCTGCTGGGCCACATTTACAGTTGCATTTCTGGAATACCACCATAAGAGGAAAAGGAGAAAGGAAAGGGGGAGAGGGAGAGGGAGGGCAGGGAGGGACAGACCTAGCACGGGAGGGAGGGAGGGGGGAGGGGGGTAAGGGAAACATTGAGAAGGTCATTTGAGGTAGGGAAGCAGTTTCTATTTTGAAAAGAGAGAGAGACAAGAGTCTTTGCCAACATGTTGACGCTCCTCCCGGCTCCTAACCGCCTCTCTCAGAGGCCGACCACCCCACACGGGTCGGTCCCACCAAAACAGGGTCTTTCAGTGACAGCATCAGGCCATGCCCAGGCCGGGCTGGGAGGCCTACGAGCCAAGCTTGGGGACCGCAGCCACACATATCAGACTGAAGCTCTGGCGAGAATCTGGCTCAGATTTTGGAAAGACATCTTGGTGTGCTCGTGTGGCATTTCCGAGTTCCGGGGGAAGGAAGCCATGCCCCGAGGAAACCCACAGATCCCACTCGATGGCAGGCACCCAGCCTGTGGACTGCACTCCATGGGGCACCCTGAGCCTGCAACACATGTCCCTCCGAGCTTTACAAACAGGGGGCTGGAGGGAGAAGAAAGGAGTTCTTCATCTCTTCCTTGGGTTACTGAGGGTATTTAAAATAGTTCTTTTTGGTTCCCTTGTGGAATTTTGCATCCATGAATCTAAGTGGCATGACTATAATTTTTACCACAGTAGAGATATTCACAGGGATTTTTCTGGGTGTGACATTTCTGATGAACATGAAGAAGTGAATTTTGCACGGAGGCTGCCCAGGGGTCCGGGCAGGGAGTCAGGGGGCAAGGACCCAGGGTCCCGCCAGCCCCCACACCACTGATTACAGCTCCTCCCCACTGATTACCAATCCCCCCCAGCTGCTGCTGCCACCAAGTCCCTTCCAGCTCTAGGGTTTCTGGGGCCGAGTGGAAAAGTGGGGAGGGAAGCTGTCTTTCCATAATATTAGCAACATTGCTTAGCAACATCTTTCAAAGCAAGAACCAGCAGACTCTCCAAAAATCCATTCTGTTTGGCTCTACAAAAAAAAAATAGAGTGGTTTCTGATGCATGTATTATTTATATACTATTTTATATGCCCAGTTAATGCCTTCTGTGCCTGTGTGCCTGGCCTCCTTGGGAGATGACGTATCACACCTAAGTGAGATTTCCAGACAGCAGAGCTTTAAGGAGCAAAACTTCTGCTTGTTTGCTTGCTCGCTTTTCCTGTCATGACCTTGGCTACAGATTTCTCAGAAATGTCTTCCATATTTTTGTAACTTTTTCCTGGTGAATCGAGCCATCATTATCAATGCCACCTGTTGTACTGAACTAAAACTCAGTTACGAACTAACAGGCCACTGAGGTGAGGCCCCACTTGTCCCTATACTTACTGGCCTCCATCAGCTGTGGTCCAGGGATACTAGTACGAGAATAAAAACGAAAAGACCCTGAAGTCAGACAAACCTGGGCGAGAATCCCATCTCCAGCTTTTACTTTCTGGGTGGCCTTGGGCTAGAAATGTCACCTCTCTGAGCCTCAGTTTTGCCATCTGTAAAATGGGGATAACAACAGTGCCACCCTCCTAGAGTTCTTGCCAGGATTAAATGAGCATGCACGGGCCACACAAAGACTTGTGTGGAGACATTCATAGGTTTATCCAAGAGACAGCCCATCAACAAACTGTGATATATCCACACCATGGACTGCCACTCCGCAACAAAAAGGAACAAAATACTGACACATGCAGCAACATGGCTGAATTTCAAAAACATTATGCTGAGTGCAAGAAGCGGATGCCAAATATACTTACTGTCTGATTCCATTTATACAAAGTTCTAAGCCAGACCATCTGAGGCACAAAAAAATGAGAGCAGTGGCTGTCTCGAGGAGTGGGGGGGTTTCTAGCGAGATGGATGGAAATGTTCTATATCAGGATAGGGTGGTGGGATCCATTCGTCCAAAATGTATAATTAAGATTTGTGCATTCCAATGTATGTAAATTTTACCTCAAAAAAGAACGGAGCCCTGACCAGTTTGGCTCAGTGGATGGCGTGTCAGCCTGCCGACTGAAGGGTCCCAAATTCGATTCTGGTCAAGGGCATGTACTTTGGTTGCAGGCACATCCCCAGTAGGGGGTGTGCAGGAGGCGGCTAATTGATGTTTCTTTCTCATCGATGTTTCTAACTCTCTATTCCTCTCCCTTCCTCTCTGTAAAAAAAATCAATAAAAAATCTATTTTAAAAATAAATAAATAAAAATTTTTAAAAAAGAACGGAGCCCTCAGTTCGTTGGAGCATTGTCCCACCAAAGGGTTGCAAGTTCAATTCCCAGTTAGGGCATATTACCTGGGTTGAGGATTAGATGGTTTGATCCCTGGTCAGGGCATGTGGAAGAGGTGGCTGATCAATGTTTCTCTCCTCTCTCTCTCTCTCTCTCTCTCTCTCTGTCTGTCTCTCTCTGTCTCTCTGTCTCTGTGTGTGTGTGCGTGTGCGCCTGTGTGTGTGTGTCTCTCTCTCTCTGTCTGTCTCTCTCTCTCTGTGTGCGTGTGTGTGTGTGTGTCTTCTCTCTCTCTTTCTCTCATCCAAAAGGCTCTGGCCTATGTGTCTGGATCAACATTCATGAAAGAGTACCTGGCCCCATGCTTATCTGAGGAAAAGCTGCCCCTTTGTCACTGCTTCCTGGACAACCTAATAATGTCCCCTGGCAAGTCCTACATGTGTAAGGAGCCTGGCTGCTTCCCCCTCACTTTTTCGGAGAAGCCCCTCAGCCTAAAAGTCTCCCCGCGCCGGTTCTCTCGGGCGCTCGGGGAGCAGCACCAGGATCTGACAGTGAAGCAGCGGAAGGATGTGCAGAGGGAGGGAGTGGTCGGCCTCGACCATCAGCTCCTGCCAATCCCACGCTCAGGGTGTCCCTGGCATCAGCCTCTGGCCCAGGGGGCTGCAGTATTGACCTGCTGCTGCGACAGAGCAAGGGTGGGCTCCTCCAGACACGGGGTCCTCTGACCCAGTCATCGCCCTCAAGCTGAGCACCTGTCACTTTGGGGGGCTTGGCACCTTTTTAGTCCTTGCTAGCCATTTTGTGTTGCGACGTGACTGTCGGAGGTTTTGGGTAGGAGAGCCTGTAGGAATACAGGGAGCTCTGGATGGGTTTTATTTGATGTCCTATCTACTAAACTCCACATTCTCCTAAAAAATGTTTTTAAAGGACTTGTGAGAAAGACTGAGCTGCTGCTGTGTCTGACTCGTTTACTGACATCAGATGCCCACGGTGTGGCCAGTGAGATGTGCTCGCATCCCCAGCACAGTGTGTGTGTGCATGTGTGCGCGCGTGTGTGTGTGCATGTGTGTGTGTGTGCACACATGTGTATGTGGTGTGAGTGTGTGTGTGTTGCCAAGCACAGCAGATCACTCACAAGCCTAGTCACGCAGAACATCCCAAAGTCGGAGCCCTATCGACCTGATTCCTGAGATATTCGGTTCTTTCTTTTTTCCTGTTGTCTGGACTAATCTCTTGCTCCCGGGGGTCGCTAAAGCACTATGGGTGGGACCTCCTTCCCAGAGGAAACTGCTCCCGCTGGGGGGGCAGGAGCAAAGCCTTTCTGCTGAGCACCAGGGCTTTCCCTCACTAGGCGCCGGGCTCGCTGGTGGATTAATGGCTCTTTCCCGCCAGGACATTAGGCCCTTTTACCTCCAAGGCAAACACAAAGCTTAGCCCGGGGGGGGGGGGGGGGGGCGGGCACAGACTCCCCAGCTCTGAGCCTCCTGCTGAGCAGCTGTTTGTCTGCAATTTGCAAGCTTTTCACTGGGTCTGCTTTCAATCAGGAAAGTGCTCCCAGCTGTCTAGCCTGCGTTCCTCTTGCTGTAATCTAAGCTCTCTTGGGGTGAGCAGCTCCCCTCCACCCTTAGGGAAAACGCCAAGCCTCGAAGCAGCTTCAGAAACTGCACCCCATTTCCTGTCACCCTAACAAACTCTTTGCTTCCAGCATTTTCTCTCCTGCCCCAGCCCCCCTCACTCATAGTCACAAAGCAAGACGGGTCACAAATGATGGGTCACAGCTAGTAACGGAAGGACCAGAGTTTCCCAATGATTCCTTCTTCCTCAGACACTGGAGAGGGTGAAGGCTGCCCCCAGGCAAGGCCGGCGGTGACCTTGCGGTGGCCCCGTGTCAGTCAGGAGAACGCTTTCTCCATGATGCTGGGCAAGCAAGGGGCCCTACCTTTGGAGAACCTGGAGCAGAAACCGTCTCAACCCACCCGCCCCAAAGGGCAGCGGGATGCTGGGCGGAAGTCTACACAGGGGATTGAGAGTATAACCCGGGACCCTTCAGTCCGCAGGCCGATGCTCTATCCACTGAGCCAAACCCAGGGCCCTAGACTCTCAGAGTGGTTCTCAACCTTCCTCATGTCGCGACCCTTTAATACAGTTCCTCATGTTGTGGTGACCCCCAACCATAAAATTATTTTCGTTGCTACTTCATAACTGTAATTTTGCTACTGTTACGAATCGTAATGTAAATATCTGATATGCAGGATGTATTCAGGCGACCCCTGTGAAAGGGTCGTTCGACCCCCAAAGGGTTGAGAACCGCTGCTCTAACATCTACCACTCAAGGGTGGCTTTCCTGATTTTTGAAATGTCTACTTTGTTTACTTAATTTATCACTGAATAGTACTTACCTTCAGGGACTTAATACTCTTCTATAAAGCAACTTATTTTAAAAATACTTCGTATTAATACCATACATGGATAGAATCATTTCCCACAAATAAGGTAACTATAAAGTTAAATATAATAAATGCCCCACTTCTTGGGTGTGGGCTGTGCACGCTGACTTCCTTCCAAAGCGTCCGGTATGGACGGGGGAACAGAGCCTAGCTGTACCGTGGAGAAACTTGGCAAACACCGCCTTAGCCAGGTGATCGAGGCCAAGGTCAACAGTGGTCGGTCCTATTGATCACATGAGCTTCTGATATTGTGTGATGGAAACGGCACTTCACCTCTGTGACCTTCCCCGAACCCTGTGACCCCAGTCTAACCACGAGAGAAGCATGAGGCACGTCCCACTGAAGGGCAGCCTATCACCCACTTGGGCCAAAACTGCCACCAAACCGTCCTCGAAACTGTGACAAGGTCATCAGAATCAAGCAGCTGAGAAACGACCACAGCCCAGAGGAGCCTGAGGAGATTAGAAAACTAAATATAAGGTGTTATCCAGAAGGAAATCCTAGAACAGAAAAAGGGCATTAGGGGGAAACTAAGAAAAACCTGTAAAAACTACGACCTTTAGCAAATAATTACCAATATTGGTTCATTAATTATAGCCGCTGTACCACAATAATCCAAGGTGTCAGTAACAGGGGAGCTGGATTGCGGGGTATGTGGGAACTCCCCTGTACTGTCTTCTCAATGTTTCTGCAAATCTAAAACGGACCTTTCAAAATTGTCCACTTTTCACAGACACTGGGCCGGTGGGGGCCTGCCCTCTGGGATGGGAGTGGCTGGGGGGGGGGGGTCAATCGGGGGGAAAAGGAGACATATGTAATATTTTAAACAATAAAAAAAGAAAGAAAAGGAAAAATTGTCTACTTTTGTTAAAGTAAGCATAAGGAAAATGAAACAATGACATTGCATTCCAGCTAGCAGACCCTGCTGCCTGCCCTAGGCTGAGCCCGAGACCACGCTCGGTGAGTAAGGACCGGCCAGTGTTACAGAGGTACTGGAGGCGTATTAGCGCCTAATGAGATTTTTTCTCCTTGAGGTTGTGAGGGCCATTGAGAGAGAATTGAAAAGGGAATGGCTTTTTCTCTGGTGATCAGTGTCAGGCAATGTTGTGTCCTTGAACCAGCAACGTGACCTTTCCCAGGTGCAATTTGGGGATCATTGTACCAGTCCTTGCACTTCCACCTTCTCCCCTTCCTCCTCTGAAGCTCAGAGAATGAGCACAGGACTCAGATGTCCCCTTGTGGACAGTGCTCTGCCCCACGCTGTGGTCCCCTGTGGAGGAATCACCATACCCCTTCTGAGGGGCCCGTGGCCTGGTGCAGGTCACCATCCCACCTGTTGGGGGAGCAGCTCCGAGGGCAGGCCCTGCTCGCCCTGAAGCAGAGGAGCCATTCTGAGGGCAATTAGCACCACCCCCTTGTACAGTCCTTCACAGTGGCAAGCACTTCCACACCTTTTACTCCACTGGAAACTCACAGGTCTGTAAGGCAGGAATATAAATAACATTCCCATTTGCTAGATGAGCAAACTGAGACCCAGAGAAGTTAACTCTTCTGCTGAGGATTACACAGCTCCTAAGACACAGAGCCGGGACCCAGACACATATGGTCCCTATAGACACTGGCTCCCACAAAATGCAAAACGAAGAAGACTGGAGACCCCAGGAGATGAGGAGATGACTCGCCCAATCAGAGGTTCACCGTGCCCGTCTCCAGATGAAGTGGAGTCAACTTTTCTGCCTGCTCCATACTCAGGCCCCTTCTTCTGGTTGACAAATCTTGATTTTTCCCCTGAGAGTACCCTGACACCACTGTTGGGTTTTGTGGTTCAAGTGGGACTGTCCCTCTCTCAACCTACCCATCCTGAGTTCTCGGGATGAGTACATGGTCCAGGCCACAGTGACTGCTTCGGGGGTGCGCATAAAAACCTAGCTGGTCCAAAGAGAATGAACACCTGAATTTTTGCTGGCACCGTTGAAAGAAGCTTACTACCCCCTGGGGTTTCTGAAGTCAGTGGCTGTCTTATGAGATGCCTGTGAGTGACATGAATGAGGAGGAAAGCAGAGCCAAGACATAGGAACAAACACTGTCTGATGATAGTTTCTGACCCGCCTTGATCCAGCCATTCCTGAAGACAATTCTCTTAAACGCATCAATTACGAACATTCTCTTGAATGTCTTTTCTTTTGGTGTCTTTTATTTTCCTTAAGCCTTTTTGAGTTAGATTCCTGTCGCTAATAGTCCAGTGAATTAACACACATGATTTCTACACAACGGGCAAGAAAACACATGAAAGAACAAAATAGCAGCTTTAGGCAAGTAAGAGGCCATCCCTCTCCTGTGCCCGAGCGAGCAGCCCCCAAAGGGACTATGAAGAAGCCTTCCCAGGAAGAGCCCCTGGAGCCGCCCCCCGTCACCAAAAAGCCCACCCCTGAGTCACAGGCGTGGGGACAGTCCTCTCCACCCTACGCAAGGAGCAGGCGGGGGGCACACATCTGACCCCACAGATAAAACAAGAATGTCTCCCCTCCTCTTTGCTATCAGCATGTCGGTCACTCATTTCGTCTGTCTTCAGTAAATTCAAGAACTCTTCAAGGAAAACTTAAAAAAAAAAATAGAACATTCAGACAAATCCCAAATGTGGGACAGTCTACAAAACAATTTTGCCAGGTCTGCTGTTCTGTATTTAAAGAGACTAAAGGGATGTGACAATCAAGCACAGTGAGTGGCCATTAGTAATGTCAGTAATATAACCCAAAATATAGCCCCTATTTAGCATGAAGTATCAATGTCTGCAACTTCCTTTCTCTATGTGACTATCATGATTCAGAGACAGAGAGAGAACACCTGTGGCAAACCTTAGTCAGCGGCGAACCTGGGTGGATACAGATGCTCATTGCACTGTTCTTCTCCTTTTTGCACAGGTGGGTAATTTTCAAAATAGAAAGTTGAAAAAACACATCACCCTTGGCTGTGCTTGCCCTCGAGTCTACACATACATATGTGCACGTGTGCAGTGACCATGTGTGTGGACACACGCATGCGTGCATTCTACCCACAGCGGACTGGTGTGCAGAGAGCACTGGGCCAGAGTCCGCAGAACCAGCTCCTGTAGCCCCTTGGTCCGGTCGTTATCCGCACGTCCCTTTCCTAGTCTGTTTTCTGGCTGTAAAGTGAGGGCTGGAGCATCCATATACAGCCAGGAGGTGTGGGGTGGGCATTTAGTGGCTGGAACACTACAGTGAAGGGGTTAAGAGTTGAAGGCAGAGGTTTAGAAGACATGGTCCTTTCCATCTGAAGGCCCTTTCTAAGAAGGTGGGTGTAGGGGACGGTAACTGTCTCCATGGTAACTGTCTCCGGGGACCAAGTCCTTCGAAGCTGACCTTGGGTTTGAAGTTGGCCGGCAACACTCCTGGATGAGCCCAAGGAGAATAAGCCTCTCCGTTCAATCAGCAAATGACATGCATGTGGGCCCCAGGCTGTGGCTCCCCCGGACTCACAGGGCAGAGCCTGGGGCTTGGTAACTGTGAAAGGCTGAAGAGCCAAGGTCGGCCCCTCGGAGCGTGGCTGGAGAAGGCCGTGCATTCATTCTCCTAATTGACTCCCTGGCCACCCCTCCGGTCAATAAAGCCCTCTGGACGCCTGGGGCTTCTGCCAGGGGGGGCGCTGAGGATGTTCTCAGCAAAGACCAGCCTGCAGAGACCCCAGCGAGAGCAGAGCGGCAGTCCACTGACTTCCGGGGCCGTGCTGGGCAGGCAGCGGCTGTGCAGGCGACGAACAGCTGGAGAAACCCGGAGGGTGAGGACCCAGAGGAACGAAATCACGACAAAGAAATGGGATGTTCCCCCCCAACAGACTGGCAAAATGTTCACACCTACTCGTGTGGGTGTAGAAACTGGAGGGCAATTTCGCAGTATCATTAAAAAACAAAAGTCACCTACCCTATCACCCAGCACTGTCGCCTCTAAGATTTACTCAAGCCTAGGCCCTAGCAGGGGTCCTCAAACTACGGCCCGCGAGCCACATGCAAATACAGATACTGTATTTGTTCCCGTTTTGTTTTTTTACTTCAAAATAAGATATGTGCAGTGTGCATAGGAATTTGTGCATAGTTTTTTTTTTTAAACTATAGTCCGGCCCTCCAACAGTCTGAGGGACAGTGAACTGGCGCCCTGTTTAAAAAGTTTGAGGACCCCTGCCCTAGAGGAATGCACGCAGCTGTGTAGAGAAAAGCATGAGGCTGTTCACTGAGGCACTCTCTACAAGAGCAAAGAACACCAGAAACAAGCGCTCAGAGGGAGGCAGATGAGTAGATGGGATATATTCATAAGCTAGACACTACAAATGGTTGGGAGGAACGAGCTAAGTCTATATGTGTGGACATCTGTGGTTACTTAAGATTCATATAAAAATATTTTTTAAATATCTTGAAAAATATGTACCCAACTCTGAAGAGTGGCTACTGCAGGGAGGATAGGAGGAACTGCATTGCTGGCCACAGGAGACTGCCCACCCGGGAGGAGGCTGTGAGAGGCCTAGCTCTTAACCACTGTGCTCAGCCTGGAGCCTTAACCCTGACAGGTGACAGCCAGGGCCAACACCAGGCTGCGGCCATCCAGTCTCCACTGAGAAATCCCTCAAAGGGTGCATCCTAAACCTGGGGTAGGGAGGATGCTTCTCTAGTAAATGAAAAAGGGCCCTTTCAGCCCAGCCGGTGTGGCTCAGTGGTTGAGCATCAACCTATGAACTAGGAGGTCATGGTTCAATTCCCGGTCAGGGCACATGCCCAGCCGGGTTGCAGGCTCGATTCGCGGTGAGGCTGTGCAGGAGGCGGTGGATGGGTGAATCTCTCTCATCATTGATGTTTCTCTCTCTCTCCCTCTCCCTTCCTCTCTGAAATCAATAAAAATATTTTTTTTTAAAGATTAAAAAAAGAAAAAGGACCCTTTCATAACAGTCTCTGCGGTGAGCTCTTCGGCTGTTTCATGCCACATGTTTTGCTGTCCAGGTCTCCCTTCTCATTAAAGCCCTCGTCCCCACGTCAGGGATGACATGCAGCCAGAGCTGCTTGCCGGAGGTGCCAGAGGTGAGCAGGGCATGGCCCTGGGAGGCAGACCCAAGGGGTCATGGAGTGAGGGGTCCCCAGCAGTATTCTCTGCTGACTGGGGTCACCATGAGGACCCTGGCCTTTCATGGAGAAGCCCCGGGAAGGAGGAGGCGTAGACAACAGAGATAAGAAAACAGTATCCGGGTGGTTCCGTTGGTTGGAGCGTCGTCCCCTGCACCAAAAGGTTGTGGATTCTATTCCCGGTCAGGTTTCGGGTTTGTTCCCTGGTTGGATGTTTCTCTCTCTGTCTCTTTCTCTCTCCCGCCCTCTCTTCCTTTCCCTCTAAAATCAACAAAAACATATCCTCAGATGAGGTTTTTTTTTAAAAAAAAAAGATAAGAAACAGTATCTTCCTCACCCTAACTCACCAGGCCCTCCAGCGCTACCTCAGGAAAGCAGGTGATTAATCTTTGAGACAGGAACCAGCTGCACCAGGAGCAACGGGAGGGGGAAGGGACGGAGACAGAGAAAGTCACCGCTGGAGGGGAGATGAGCAAAGAAACACTGAAAACGGGACAGCAGAGGGAGCCAGAAGTCAGGAAATCGTCCCCTTCTCTCCCAGCCCTGAGCAGGGCTCCCACCTCATCTCCCCAGACAGCGGGAGCCCCATCCCCAAGTTACAAACCCAAGGTCAAGGCACCTACTCTCCCGCTTGCCCACCTGGCCTCCCAGAGCGGGCAATCCTGGGCTCACAGTGCCACCTGCTGGTACAGATCCAGAACTGTCCCTGTTCCCATCTTGCCCACCACCTGGGACATGCCTGCCATCTCTCATCCCATCCATCCCCCACCCCTCCTTCTTCCCCGTCTTCACACCTGCCAAGCCTGTTTCTGCCTCTAGGCTTTTGTATCTCAAGGTCGGCTCCTTCTCTTCCTTCGGGGTCTCCATTCAAACGTCCCCTCTATGCACAAGCTATTGCTGATCACCCACCTAAACTAGCCCCCTGCTCCCCTACCCTTATCACCTCCCTATTCTGTTTCCTTCGTGGGACTAGGTCTTATCTGAGATCACCTGGCTCTTTATTCTGCTCCTGTCTACCTCCCCCATTAGAAAGTACTATGAGCCGAACCGGTTTGGCTCAGTGGATAGAGCGTCGGCCTGCAGACTCAAGGGTCCCGGGTTTGATTCCGGTCAAGGGCATGTACCCTGGTTGCGGGCACATCCCCCGTGGGAGGCATGCAGGAGGCAGCTGATCGATCTCTCTCATCGATGTTTCTAACTCTCAATCCCTCTCCCTTCTTCTCTGTAAAAAATCAATAAAATATATTTTAAAAAAAAAAAGTACTACGAGGCCCCACCGCGTCTGAAGGGTCCACTATGTGTGACTGCACTCAGGACAGGTGTTGGCAATGAACACTGTTGAATAAATCATTCCATATTCACTCAGCTGAGCACTTCGAAGCTCAAAAACTTCAAAATCCACGGGAACGACCCACAAGCTCTTCAAACTCACCGTATTCGAGGCCAAAATCATGACCTTCCCCTGCAAACTGGGTTTTCCTCCCTCACTCCCCAGTGATCCACGGGACAGCTTTGCAAATCCTCCAGGCGTGAAACCCCAGTTGCTACAGGACTCCTTTCCCACTCCTCACGTGGGTCAGACTCCCCATCTGAGGATTCCACCTTCAGCCCCAGCCCTTCCCCTCCCCTCCAGCCCCAGTGCCCCACCTCCCTCTTCCTCAGCAGTAACCATTTCTTCACCTCCCTACTCCATCCCCAGAACCCCAGAGTCCCTTGGTGGCAGGGGCTCCCAGCCACTCTCCCAAGGCAGCCACCGCCTCCTCAGCACCAATTCGAGACTCTCCCTGAACAGACCCCACTCTTGCCTCAGTACCTGGGTACCTGTCTCACTGTTTCTCAAACAACTCCATACATTTTCCTACCCTGAGCCTTTGCCCTTGCCCTTCCCTCAGTCTGAAATGCCCCCCGCAGCCCTTCCCTCCTAGGGCAGCGGTTCTCAACTTATGGGTCGCGACCCCTTTGGGGGTCGAACGACTCTTTCACAGGGGTCGCCTAAGACCATCGGAAAACACATATATAATTACATATTGTTTTTGTGATTAATCACTATGCTTTAATTGTGTTCAATTTGTAACAATGAAATTGGGGGTCACCACAACATGAGGAACTGTATTAAACAGTCACGGCATTAGGAAGGTTGAGAACCGCTGTCCTAGGGGGATTTATTTTAAACCTTCAGGTGCCTCCTTCAGGAAGCCTTCCCTGATTCCACCAGGAAGAATTCACCGCTTGTCCCATATCTCTACTGGCATTAGCTTTGAGACATCTGTCCCCCCCAGAGACTGGAGTTCTCGGGGCTAAGGACATGGCCCTGAGTCACTTAACCACTCTCAGCATCTTCAGTAACAGCCACGGTTGTGAGCGCTAGGACTGTGCTAAGTGTGTTTCGGGTATGAGCTCATTCAACCCTCAAACATCCCTGTAAGGCAGGGGTCCTCAAACTTTTTAAACAAGGGGCCAGTTCACTGTCCCTCAGACCGTTGGAGGGCCGGACTATAGTTTAAAAAAAAAAAAACTATGAACAAATTCCTATGCACACTGCACATATCTTATTTTGAAGTAAAAAAACAAAACGGGAACAAATACAATATTTGTATTTGCATGTGGCCCGCGGGCTGTAGTTTGAGGACCCCTGCTGTAAAGTGAGGATTCGCATCATCTCCACTTTCCAGATGGTGAAACAGAAGCTCAGAGAGGCTCTGGGTTTGCCCAAGGAACCTCATTAGTGAGCGGCAGAGCCCAGACCCCCAGGCCCTGAAACAGCGCCTGGCGCAGGTCGGCACCCGGTGAATGTTCATTAGATGAGCAAACACCTTCCTTTCTCCTGCATCAGACCTTGGTGTTCACAGCTCCAACACATGAACACCCTGTGTTCGTGCCTCCTCTACTCGGATTCTGACCCAGTTATATCTGCAAAGTGTCTTCCTCTCTCCTCCTCTCCCACCCGTCCAAACTGTGAGCTCAAAATGACTCTGTGGGGACAGGTGAGAGGAGCACTCGTGATAAACCTGCATTTAAGGAGGGGGGGGGGTGAGACGTTTTTAGGTGAA
Organism: Myotis daubentonii; assembly: GCF_963259705.1. NCBI lineage: Eukaryota > Metazoa > Chordata > Mammalia > Chiroptera > Vespertilionidae > Myotis > Myotis daubentonii. The sequence continues at coordinate 21,753,616 of NC_081855.1, forward strand.
TCTGGACACGGACAGAGGCAGCCTCCAGAGGTTTTAGACGTTCCTTTCAGAATGGCCACAGGCATCCCCACCCTCCTCTTCCTCTTCTCTAGCACAATCTCCTTACTTCCGCTCCCTCAACAGAGGTGAGCAATACACGATTTCCCATTCGTGTTGCTGCTTCCCCATTCCGTCTAGTCGGCAATGGCGCTAGCATTGTTTTGCATTCTTTCTAGCTGCCTTCCATATTACACAACCATTCAGGAACATGGCCACCTCTTTGGACCTCGGCTCGATGGGTATGTGAGCCGAGAGTTCTGGGCGGCTCCCCGAGAGGGGCGCGTGCGGCGTGCAGCTCCCCGAGAATTTGCAGTCAGCCCACATTTCTCTGTACGTTCACGGCTCCTCCACAGCAGACACAACAGTACATGCTCCACACCTGCACTTGAATAGGAGTGGATTGTGCGACACCAGGAAAAAGACGGCTTTGTGACTGAATTATAATGCTAAGTCTTTCTTTCTCAGACACTTGTAAATTCCTGAACCACACCATGTGGGAGGCGGGGCGTGCAGACATGGCTAGGGCCCCCCCACCCCGCCCCCGACAAAGCCTGGGTCCCAGTTCACCCCAAGGAATTTCGGCCCCAGGGCAGGAGACCAAGACACCGACGGCACAGATGTCCTATATGCGCTCTCTGAACACAGAATCCCGCTCCATCTCCAACCGGCTGTGTGACCGGGCAGGTCACGTCCCCGCCCTACGAGCCGATGTGCCTGTGCATGTGAGACCCTGAGTGACAGGTGTGTGTGGTCATGTCTGAACGCATGTACCTGATTGTGGGTGTCTGAGTGTAGGTGCAGGAGAAGCCAGGGCCCACGACCTATTGAACTGGGTGTTCTCTGTTCACAGGCCCAGGGAGCTGTGTGTGAGCTCCCGGCTGCCGGATACCAGCTCGTGGCCGCCTCCTCAGCGCCACCTAGTGGCACTGGGATTTGTGCAGCTCAGACTTCTGGCCTGGGGACCATCTGCACAGCATGTGAAAGTCACAGACCAGGTAGAATCTCTGGGTTTGTTCGGCCTTAGAAGATCGCCAAGGGTGTCTGGACTGCGATCTTGACCAGAACTGCCCAACAAAACTTTCGCTGATGACGGAAATGTTCTGTATCTGTGCTATCGAGCACAGTAGCCGCTAGCTGTGTGACTATGGCACTTGGAAGGTGGCAAGTGCGCCTGGGGAACTGAATTTTAAATTATAAGTAATCTTAATTCATTTCTCCGCACGTTGACACACGTGACCATGACAGCACTGGTCCGGAGGACTGTTTGAATCCTGGGAGTCAGCTATGCCTCAAGCCAGACAGAACAACTCCCTGGACCTCTCAATTATAAGAACCAGGACACGTCACATAGGCTGGTTTGAATCTGGGTTCTGGCCACTTCCACAAAGAGTCCTGACTAATCGGATCCTCTTCTAGGGCCCCTGCATGCGAACTCACTCAGCGAAGGCAGCGGGAAGCAAGGTGCGCTGCTATGACAGACGAGAGGCACCGGGATCCTGGAGTTGCTAGTAGGTCCCAGCCATACTTCGAGGATGCTGCACACCCCAGACCTGGAAGAGCTGGGGTGCCACATGGCTGAAGAGCTACCCAGGGCCTTTCTGTGCCTCCTTCCTGCAGACACCAGCATGAGTTTAGAGGCAGATAAACCTGGTTCGGTGCCTAGACTGCCAGTTGCCACAGCCTCTCTGAGGCTAGTGAAATAGGAATCAGAGCGCCTGTCTCACAGGGGTTGGGTAAGGATCAAGATCATGCATATAATGCCCGACTGGTGTGGCTCAGTAGCTGGGCGTCGACCCATGAACCAGGAGCTCACGGTTCAATTCCTGGTCAGGGCACATGCTCGGGTTGTGGGCTCGATCATCGTTGATGTTTCTATCTCTCTCTCCCTTTCCCTTCCTGTCTGACATCAACAAAAATATATTTTTTAAAGATCACGCATCTTAGAGCATTTCACACAGTGTGGCTGTGCAGAAGCAGCATGCAGTGTTTGCTACAATCATTATTCCCCAATATAGCTTTATATTAAACCATCATCCTGTAAGTTTTTACAACATAAAAAAAGCCTGATTAATAGAACAATTTTCTGGGTCACCCAGTTGCAACGCCTTGGCTCCCCCTTTCCTTCCAACCCATGTCCAGGCAGCCTCCACATTTCACAGATCCCTACCCTGTAGCACCTTGTGGTCATCTGTCTGCTTCCACGCCACACTTGAAGCCACCTTCACCTCTCCCTTGGGCAGCTGCTGGTCCTTGTCCATCCACCTCCACAGGGTCCCGTTGGGTCTGCACTAGCAGCACAGTGGTCCCCCTATAAAGCTCAGATGGAGTCCCTCCATGCCTCTACTGAAAACCTCCAACTATCTCCCCAACAAATGAACACACACTCTGAAGTCTGACCTTCAAGGCCCATCACCACAACCCACCAGCCCACCACCACCCATTGAACCTGAATCCTCACTCTTCTGAGACTCCAGCCTTATCCAATATTCAGGCAAACTTTGCTCTTTTTCACCTCAGAGCCTTTACAAGATTCACAGATAGGTCAATGGAATCAAACAGAAGCCCAGACATACATCTTTGGATCTGTAAGAATTCAGTGGTAGAAATTGAAAATTAAAGTGCAGCGCTGGAACAACTGCCTGATTATTTGGAAAAAATAAAATTATCATTTCATCTCATCTTCCTCCAAACTAAATTCCAAATGGATTAAAGAGTTAAATGTGAAAAGGCAATGAAATTGTTAAAAATATAAATAAAAGGATATATAGGAAATCGTCAACTTTCTGGGTGGAAAAGGACTTTTCTATGCATAAAAGTCACAAGAGAAGTCACAAATGAAAAGACAGGCAGTTTTACTCTCTTAAAATTTAAAACCTTTGCATTAAAAAACAACAGAGTCAAATTTATTGACAAGGGGTAAAGAGAAAGATTATTTGGAAATAAAAAGAAAAATGGCAAAGGGTTCAGGGCTTTAATTAAAAGGGAGCGCTAATGAATCAACAAGAAAAATATGAACATCCAAATAGGCAAGAGTCATTAAGAAATATTTTCTCAAAAATAAATATTTTCTCAAAAAATTTTAAAAATAAATATGTGAAAACATTTTATCTTTGGTGGTAGCCAAAAGAAATAATCAAAGATCCATACAAAAATATATATCCAAGGATGTTTTGCAGCATTATTAATAGTCTGAAATTATAAACAACCATAATATCTCAAAATAAAGCAATGGGTAAATAAATTATGGAACATCATAATGATGATATACAATTTTTAAATCATGTTTTTAAAGAATATTTAATGGTGATGAAATGTCATTATGTAATAAGTTTTTAAATGAAACTAAAAAATACAAAATGACTTGTAAAGAAACACATCAAAATGATGACATTTTGGGGCAGTGAGCCATGGGTTGGTTGGTTTGTTTTTCATCTCAATATTTGTACATATTTTCTAAATCTTCCACGGAGAGCATGCACTATTTTTATAATCAGATTTTAAAAAAACTATTTTTAAAAAGGGCATAAAAGACTGCACCAATATGGGGAATGCGTGCGATACAGGCAGAGAAAAGAAGAACAGGCACATCCAGCCGAGGCCTGTGGAGAGAGACTCCAGGAGGCTTTCATTCGCTTCTTCAGGGTTGAGACTAAAGAATAAAACAACATGTGCTCTGGTCAGTCAAATCAATGTGAAAACTAAACACACACACCCCGGTAGGAGTGAAAATGGTCAACCGTCTCTGAAGGGCAATTGGCTGCATCTGGCCTAGCTGGGACCCAGCAGCCCTGGCTCCCGGGCCCTCCCCACGTGACCTCTCGGGCAAATGTGCGGAGGGTCACATGAGGGACCTGCACTCCAGCACTGTTTGCAATATAAGAAAATGTGAACACAGGAGATGCCATAAGGGGGGAAATGTAATATGTTTGTACAAATAAATGCTACACGGCAATTAAAAAGAAGGAACTCGACACCCTGGACAAATTCCAAAATCCATGTGGAGGGGCACAAAGGCAGGACTGTAAGGGTACCGACGCTCACATTGCATGCACTCTCCATCCCCACGCTGTTCTAACGCTTGGCATAGATAAGCTTACATAGTTCCCAAAATAACCCCGCCAGAAGGTTTCCGGTACTACTATTATTCCCATTTTACAGATGAGTAAACTGAGGTGCAGAGAAATTAAGTAACCTGCCTGAGGTCTCACAGCTGGTAAGTGGCAGAGCCAAGACCTGAACCCCAGCAGTCTGATGCCAGAACACCCTCATGACACTCACATAGATTCAGAAGGACATCATGCATGTGGATTTTTAATACACACAGAGAGCTAGATAGTGTTTCTAGACACTTATCTGTAGATGCACAAGTGTTGAAAACATGGACTGAGGAAACACACCAATTCCTGTGCACCTCTATGGATGGGGAGACAGGGTAATAGGGCCCAAAAGGAGTGACTCAGGAACCTAAATTTATGATGTTTTTTTCTTTTATTTAAAAGTAAGGCTCAAGAAGTTAAATATAGAATTACCATGTGATCCAGTAATTCAGCTTCTGAATATACATACCCAATTGAACTGAAAGCAGGGTCTCAAAAGGATATTTGTGCACACACGTTCATAGCATTATTATTCACAACAGCCAAAAGGTGGGAGCCAATCATGTCCACCCCAGATGAATGGATAAACAAATGTGGTATGTCCAGACACTGGAACTGTGTTCAACCTTAAAAAGGAAGGACATTCTGCCCAGCCCGTGTGGCTCAGTGGTTGAGTGTTGACCTATGAACCAGGAGGTCACGGTTTGATTCCAGGTCAGGGCACATGTCTGAGTTGCGGGCTCAGTCCCCAGTAGGGGGAGTGCGGGAGGCAGCCGATCAATGATTCTCATTGATGTTTCTCTCTCTCTCTCTCCCTCTAAGCTTCCTCTCTGAAATCAATAAAAATATATTTTAAAAACAGGAAGGGCATTCTGACACATGCTACAACGTGGATGAACCTTGACATTATGCTAAGTGAAACACACCAGTCACAAAAGGGCAGAAACTGCATGATTCCCCTTATCTGAGGCTCCTAGAAGAGCCAAATTCACAGGAACAGAAAGTAGGACGGTGGTTGCCGAGGTGGGAGAAATCGGAGTGAGTGTTTGATGGGCACAGGCTCAGGAATAATGGAAAAGTTCTAGAAATGAAGCGTGGTGACAGGTGTGCAATATTACAAATAGACTTAATGCCACTAAATGGTACACTTAAAAATGGTTAAAATAGCACATTTTACGTTGTGTATATTGTACCACAATTTCCTCCAGGTTTGGTGAAAATGCAACAGAATGTTAGCAACTGTCGGCTCTGAGTCATCAGTCCTCAGAGGTTTGCCGTGTTGTTATTGTAAAAATCAAACAAACACCAGGAGGGCCTGTCTGCCCAGGATGTGGAAGCAGGCCGTGGCGGGCGGGGGCGCCCCTCCCCGCAGCTCAGGCCTTTCCAGGCTCCTCCCTCTGCCTCCTATTTTTACTGCATTGTGGTTGCCGTGGAAACAAGGGGCACCTTGGGCTCCCAGAGCTCAGCCCAGGGGCTGCTAACTCTAGGAATAAAGTCAGAGTGTGAATATCCACAGGCTTCACACACACACACACACACACACACACACACACACACACACGTCTGCCCTCCTGATATATTTATCGAGTAACCGCGTGTTCACGTGTGCGCCTACAGTCATACCGCCACCTGCACATGTCTGTGCTCGGCAGCAGGCCTGGGTCTGGGTGCCCATCGTTCCAGTTTGCCGGGGTGGGTATGCTTGCAGGCAGGCGGGCGTGTCACGTGGTTACATGTGTCCACACAGCCCAGCACTGTCATTACTAATATGAGACACAGTAAGGCCGGTGACATTTACCGAGCCTTCTGTACCAGGCACTGTGCTCCATGCTTCCCCTGGGTCACCTCCTTTAAACTTCACAACAAGTGTATCTACATGGAGGTGCTATTATTATTCCCAGATAGAAAAACTGAGGCACAGAGAGGATGTGTAACTTGCCTGAGGTCACCCAGACCACATGAACCCAACCACTGAGCCTGTACTGTGGGGAGAGAGAGCGCTTTAAATGTCACTGGCTCCCAAACAGCTGCACGCCCAGCTGCCTCAGAGGTACCCACTCTGGCCCTGATAACACACAGGTTTCCTGGCCCCACCCAGGCCTGAGGAAGCTGCGTCCCCAGCGTGGGTCTGCACTGCAGCCGGGGCGGGGGGGGGGGGGGTGTCAATCACTGGGCCAGCCTGGGCTGGGCTGACGGGGTCTGGACGGGGCATGGCAGGGTGGGGACAGGGCTGTCCTATGTCCCTATGAGTCCTGGTTCTTGGGCCCATAAGTGGGCCTGGGAGAGTCTAGAGCCCAAAGTTTCTCAATTCCTGATGGCATCTGCTAGTGGCAAGACAACGACTGCCGTGTCACACACACCTCGCAGGGCAGGGCTCCGAAAGTCAGTTATGTGGCTTTGTGGCCTGCCAGGCACGGATTTCCGCCCACTCCACCCTCTCAGAATGAGCTGGGCGTGGGGTGAAAGGTGACGCTGCGGTAACCTGCCGGTTCACAGCGCGGCCCAAGCAGGGAGGGGTCAGCACCTCACCTGCACAACAGAACAGTGGTGCAGCCTGGACGGGGCACCCTAGGCAGCGGTTCTCAACCTGTGGGTCGCAACCCCTTCACAGGGGGCGCCTAAGACCATCGGAAAACACATATATAATTACATATTGTTTTTGTGATGAATCACTATGCTTTAGTTATGTTCCATTTGTAACAATGAAATTGGGGGTCACCACAACATGAAGAACTGTATTAAAGGGTCGCGGCATTAGGAAGGTTGAGAACCACTGCAGGCTCCCATGGCCTCTGACCTCAAGGGGAGAAGGACACCCTAAGGCAGGAAGAGCTAGTGAGCCCCGAGGTTCTGGCTGCTCAGGAGCGTGGGGAAGGAGGTGCTCATAGAGGAGGTAGCCTCGAGGCTGGTCCTGGAAGGATGGGCACAGTGGTGCTGATGGAGGAGGAGGAAATAAAGGCACTTCACGCCAGAAAACAGCACAAGCAAAGACGTCCAGGCTGAAAGGTGCCAGAAAACGAAGTACCAGAAAGCAAGTCACATCAACGAGCTGGAGCCAAAGGCTAAGAGGAGACACCGTTACAAGAAATAAAGAGGAGAAAGAGAAAAACTAGAGTTGTGCTGAGGCACAGAGAGGTCAAGTACCTTGCCGAAGGTCACCCAGCTGGTAGAGTCAGGGTTTCAACATGGGCTGCCTGGCCACTAAGATGGACTCACGGTGGGTGCGTATTTTAGAAGGCTGACAAGGTGAACCTGGCCTGTTCTCGGCGTTCTCGGCGGGGTGGGGGAGCTTTTACACTTGCCCCCGAAATGGCAACGTCTGGAGACACTTTTTCTTATCACGGCCAGGCGGGAGGTTGCCGGCATCTCCTACGCAGACGGGATCTTTAAACGGTACAGACGCTGGTCCTACCCCGGACATTCTGTCTTCCAGCTCTGGAATGAGTGCAGCCTGGGCACCAGGCCTTGTACAAAGCCTCCGGGGTGACAGCAAGGGGCAGGAAGGTGTGGAAGCTGCTGCTTGGGGGAGGGGGAGAGGCTCAAACTATCTGGTGTGGACCAAAGACAGGGAGTGATGCCAGTGCCGGAAAGAGAAGCCACGGGGGAGTCAACACCACCAAAGCCTATGCGGCCCCCGCCGCCGACAGGGAGTGGCGCCATCCGTCCCCACACCAGGGTCTGAGGGACAAGCCGTTGGGGAATCAGCCCGAACAAAGTCTGCGGTGGGGGCGGCAGGTCGGGCCTCCTCGGAGCAGGGAGGGCAGCGACGGAGCCGGCCTGGGGATGATGAATTAGTCGGAGCTGGCCAGCCCCGAGGAGGAGGCTGATGAGACTGCCTTCGTCACCGTCTGGGCAGGAGATCATGGGCCTAAACCGGGAGGAGGGCGGGAGGGGACCAAAGCCCATGGCAACCCACTGACAGAGAGAGAACTGGATTTGGAAGAGCGAAAAGGTTCACTGAGAGTGAGTCCAATCTGGGGACAGGGCAGGAAGTGAACAGTCAGCAGCCGAGGGAGGAGAGCACCAGGGGAGGGGTGACTGGGGAGAGGGACTGGGGAGTCGCCAGGGGGAGAGGGAGCTGGGACCCGAGAGGGATGCCGGGCGCATGGGAGCAAGGTGGCACGCTGGCGACCCCAGGGGCGGACCCGGGCCTGCAGGAGAGGCCATATAGGGCTTTTTCTTTTTTCATTCTTGAGTTAATTGTCAAGATTTGGCTAAAACTCCAAATGTTCAGCTTCTCTGGCACAGAGGAAGGCCTGGTGAGACAGGTGGCGCTCAGCAGAGCACCGAGGCTGCTCGCCAGCGCCCGGGGCCTCACCACGGTGGTGCTCGGGCCCGACAGATCCTTGCAGACAACAGGTCTGTCTTCAGAAGAAAAGATGAGGTCCTCCGCCAGGAAGCTGCGGAGATGGAGGCCTAGGAGGAGCAGGAAGGGGCCAGGCGCCGCTCAGAGAGAAGAGCTGCTGGCCTCCCGTGTCCTGATCCTGCACCCACCGCCTCCATGCTGCGCCCTCCAGTGAGCAGTCCCCGCCTGGGGTCTCTGGCACTGCTCTGTGAACAGGGAGGTTGAGGCCCATGACCTCTAGCTGTCCATCCTCATGTCCACTGGGCTTGCCCACCCTGTCCCAGCACCGCCTCTCCCAAGGCCCCAGAGGCAGAGGGAGCAGCTGGGCCCCAGGAAAAACAGAGCCTCCTGCCCACTGTCCCACACCCATCTCAGAAGAGGCCAATGCCCAGCACCCACCCACTCCTCACCCACCCCTCCCCACTCCCAGGGTCCAGCCTTAGAGGAGCAGCAGGAGGAAGGAGTGAAAACAAGCACCCCACACACACACTCCCAGACACCTCTGAGTGCTGCTGGGGCTCCTGTCCATCATGAGCCTCTCCAAACAGGCCAGGTGGATCCTGACGCACCCAGGGGTCCACGCGTGTGAACAGGAAGCACAGGGATGCACATGTGGGAGTCAGAGCCGCTCCCCAAAGCCCAGTGGGAGCCATTCTTCCCAGCCCTGGCCAGATCCAGCACCCGGTGAGCTGGGCTGAGCCCTCTTCTCCACGGGCCTGAGCCTTCCCATCCGGGCAAGGCCAGCAGGCCTCTGGGCCAAGTGAGACCTGCGGAGAAGCCTGTGCATGGCCAGAGACCTGGGGTCCACAGGGCTCCTTCGGGGAGCTGGGGGAGCTGAGGGACCGATGACCCCGGGCTGCCGGCCTCAGGCTGCCCCTCCGCATGCTGTTCTCCTGCACCCCTGCCTTTGTCTCCCACAGTAACACAGTCAGCCCTGTCCCACGGGATCAACAAGTACCACTCAGCTCTGCAGCACAGGGATGCGCTCACACAGGGCCCCAGGATGAACGGAGCCTCCTGCCCGCAGCCCCACGCCCATCTCGGAAGAGCCCAAAGCCCAGCACCTACTGGGCAGAGCTGCCAGCTGGCTCCCTGCCTGCCCGTCAGCAGATACCCATCAGACCTGGTAAAGACCCAGGGAGCTTTGTCCATCAAGAAATCAGAACCCGGACTCACCAGGGCTTCCTGGGCATGTCGGGGACTGGCTGGGAGGCGGGCCAGGAGAGCACAAGTCCCTGGAGTTCGCCGCCCTTGCTGCCTGGCAGTGGCCCCTCCAGGGCTTCCCCTGTGCCTGGCAATGAAATCAGGCCACAGCCCAACTGCCAGCTAAGCACCCGCCCGCCTTGCTTCTCCCTGTAGCCACTCACGCCCCGCGGACGCCAGATCCCAAAACAGACATGTTCGTGGTTACCATAGGAACTCACTAAAGCCAAAAAAGACACCACACAATCACCCACATGGGCCCTCAAAGCTCATGTCCACCTGCACAGGCAAGCATACCACATGCCTACACACGCCTTCACACGCCAACACTGTTCGCAGGCTCAAGGCCCATCCTAAAGAAACCAATGGACCAGGGCCTGATACTTGGACAGAAACCAACTTTCCCCTTGGCCCCACCTGGAATGTGTCTGGAAGTGGGTTCCCTGAGGGCCCAGTCTGGCCAGCTGTCAGTTTCAAGGGCAGCCACTACTGACCGGGAGCTCACCTGCCAAAGGAGCCAAGCAGGGCAGGGCCGGAGTCCAGGACCCCCACCAGCTCTGCCTGCCTGAGTCCCTTCTCTGTCCCCTTCGGGGGGGTGGGGAGGAGGTAGGTATAAGGGTCAGGATCTAAGCCAGCCACACAGGAGGTGAGAGTAGCAAAAAAGGAACAAAGATTGTATATTCAGTCTCTGTAGATGGGACCAAGAGCTCCACCCAAGGGCTCACTCGGAAACTCGACAGTCTTCACCTTGACCTCCCGTGCCCTCACCTCCCATACCTAAACCAGCTCCAGGCTGGGGAGTCCACCACCTCGATAGCTTCCCAATCAGTCCACTCTCCCCACAGCCCCTGCCCTGGCTTCCAAGCTCTCCAATGAGTTGGCAGAGGGCAGTCGGGGGTTCCCAGATTCAAATGTGGCCACATTATTCTCCAGCTTAAACCCTTCGCTGGCCCCGGGACACCCCGAGAAGCCAGCCCAGGCCTCCACCCAGCCCTCCTACGCTCCTCGGCATAGCCCCTCCTGTCCCGGCACTCTCACCCGCTTTCTGTCTGATAATAATAACCGCACCCAGGTCCCTCCTGCCCCCCTGCCTGGCGCATTGCTGCTGGGGAGTGCCTCTCTTCTCCGGCCTGACCTCACTCACCCTTGGAGACAGCCGGGCAGCGCCAAGACTCCAGGAAGCCCCCTCCATGCTCTCTGAGAGCATCTCTGTTCGCACCTGTCACATTCCATTGGGATTGTCTGTCTACATGTCTGTCTCCCTGCGGGGATGTAGGGTTCATAGCAGAGGCTGTCTTCTTCATCTTTGCTTCCCCACAGTCCTGGGGCCTGCCACTGGGCTTGGAATGTAGGTGCCAGGTAAATGGGAGCTGAACTGATTCAGCCTTTCACCCCACCCCCCCAAAAAATCAAGCTCTCCTTAACAACCCCCCAGCAAACTCTCAGCACATGTCCTAGGTGTGTAAGAGAGGAGTTGACTAAGATGGAGCTTTCCCAGAAGGTTCTAGAACATCGTTGTGGCGCCTCAAGGATCCTTGTAATCCACAGTAAACAAAGAGCTGGTGGAAGATGGACTGGTGATCATGGCCCTCAACCAGCACATGAAAAAGCCATTAAACTGGGACTAAGGGGTAGACTGTGGAGGGATGGACTTTCTGGAAAGAAGGCTGGAGAACTGGATGCACAGATTAGATGCATGACACTGGGCCCTGCCTGCCTCTGCTCTCGCCCCCCAACATGAGCAGGTGACCTTGCTAACAACACCGAGAGAACCAGGAGAGGCAGGTGTCCGCAGAGGTAATCATCTATGCATCATTCTCACAGAATGGCAATGGAAGCCCTGAGTGTAAAAGGCTGTGACATGGCAAGAAATCTGAGCTTTCTAGGAGCAACAACAACCTCTGCTCCCCAAACCTGCGTGGACAATGGCTCCAGCAGCTGCCATCAGCGCCCCCAGGGGTCTGCTCCTGCCCTATGTGCTCACCTCATTTCTAATTGGATTCTGAATTCTGAGCTGGTGGAATCTGAAAGCTACAGTAAGCGTGACTGTGTGGTGCCGTCTTCTGGCCAAACCACAGGACGGCTGAAATGCTGCCCAGCCAGGCTGTGGGGAAGACGGCTCCTCCCGGCCCTCTCCACCCCTCTCCTGAGGAAGACGTAATAGGACAGTCCCCTCCGGGCTCCATCACAAGCTTTCTCTCTATTCAGAGATGCCATTTCTACAAGGCAGAGGTTCTAGATCTCTCCATCATTAGGGCTGTGCATGACACTGTGCCCCCAGCAATGGAGACAGGCTGCACTGAGCCAACCCCGTGCTCACCCAGCCCCACGGCAGCCAGTCCTGGGTGACAGTCATCTCATCTACGTTGTAGCATGTAGCAGTACTTCATTCCTTCTTATGGCCAAATAATATGCCATTGCATAGATATGCCATTTTTTGTTTAGCCATTCATCTGCTGCTGAACATTTGGGTTATTTTCACTTTGGGCTGCTATTAATCATGCTGCTATGGACAGTCGTGTACAAGTTTCTGCATGAACATACAGTTTCATTTCTCTTGGATCTATATTTAAAAATGGAGCTGCTGGTCTGATGATAATCCTATGTGTAACCTTTTGAGAAACTACCTTATTGTTTCCCAAAGCAGCTGCACCATTTTATACTGCCACCAGCAACGTATAAGGGCGGCGATTTCTCCACATCCTCACCAACACCTGTTATTATGTCTTTTTTATTACAGTCATTTGAGTGGGTGTGAGGCAGTATCTCACTGTGGCTTTGACTTGCGTGTCCCTGATGGCTAATGATGTTGAGCATCTTTTCATGTGCTCATTGTCCATGTACAGATCTCCTTTGGGAAAAGGTCTCTTCAGATCCTTTGCCCGTTTCTTAATTGGGTTGTCTTTGTATTATTGAGCTATGAGAGTTCTTTATGTATTTTAGGCACAAGCTCCTATATGTGATTTGCAAATATTTTCACCCATTCTGTGGGTTGTCTTTTTGCTTTCTTAATGGTGTCCTTTATAACACAAAAGTTCTTCATTTTAATGAAGTTCAATGTATCGATTTGTTATTATTGTTGTTGCTTGTGTTTTTGGTGTCACATCTTAAAAAAAAAACCAATGGCTTCTTTAAGGCCACAACTATTTCTATCTATGTTTCGGCTAAGAGTTTTTAGCTCTTACATTTAGGTTTTTGATCCATTTTGAGTTCATTTTTGTATATGGTGTGAGAGAAGGGCTCAGTTTCATTCTATTGCATGGGGCTATCAGTTGTCCCAACACCATTTGTGGAAAGACTATTTTTCTCCATTGAATTGTCATGACGCACTCATTGACAATCAATTGACCACAAATGTGAGGGTTTATTTCTGGACTTGGAATTCTATTCTATTGATCTGTATGTCTATCCTTGTGCCAGTACCAAACTGTCTTGATTACTATAGCTTTGCAGTAAGTTTAAAAATCATATTATTCTTTTTCAAGATTATCCTTGAATTTCCATATGCATTTTAGGATCAGTTTTTCAACTTCTGCAAAGAAGGCAGCTAGGATTTGATGGGGATGGGTTTCCAGTTCCCGTTCAGACCTTCCCAACCTCTACTCCCTCTCCTCCCCCTGGGTTCCCTGAGGCACCCTGGAATCTTTTCCATAAATTCCATCTTTGCCCTAGCCAGTTTGGCACAGGGGATAGAGCGTTGGCCTGCAGACTGAAGGGTCCCAGGTTCGATTCCGGTCAAGGGCACATGCGTGGGTTGTGGGCTTAATCCCCAATAGGGGCATGTAGGAGGCAGCCAAACAATGATTCTCTCTCATCTTTGATGTTTCTATCTGTCTCTCCCTCTCCCTTCCTCTCTGAAATCAATAAAAATACTTTTTTTAATTTCCGTCTTTTGCTTAACCAGATTAAACTGGGTTTTGTTTCTTACAATCAAAAGAATCATAACCAAGTATAATAGGAACATGGTCCTACACACTATCTCAAACAACATCTCAACACCACCTCTCCAGGCCTAAGCCCTCAGACTGTCCCCCACGTGCCCAAAAACCCACTGAGGTCCCAATCTCAGCGACGGCCCTTGACCCCAGCCCTTCACTGCACCCTGTAACTAGTTCCTTTCCAGGTTACATATATCACCTTCACCAGTGAAAGCAAACATGCCCTCGATACATGCTTGTGAAATTGAACAAGATGTCACAAGACAGCACCACAAAATAGACACGTACCACTCTACATGCCTTAGTATCTCCACTTCATGCCGCATATCTCATCCAATAGGCAGATAAGGAGCTCTAGGAAGGCCACTGTCGTGCTGTTTGGACAAAGGCTACAGAAACTGAAGTCCAGAGGAGCTATGCCATACCTGAGAGTGACTGGCCCTGAACACTGGGCTGTACTATGTGCATCCCATGTACATGCACTGGTGGGCCCATTGTCCAGCCCCATCTTTAAAAGCTGCTTTAGAAGACACCTCCTTGCCCAGACAGCATGGCTCAGTGGTTGAGCGTTGACCTATGAATCAGAAAATCACAGTCCGAATCCCGGTCAGGGCACATGCCTGGGCTGCAGGTTCGATCCCCAGTGTGGGGTGGGCAGGAGGCAGCCTATCAATGATTCTCTCTCATCATTGATGTTTCTATCTGTCTCTCCCTCTCCTTTCCTCTCTGAAATCAATAAAAATGTATTTTTTAAAGAAGCCACCTCCTCCTGCCAGTCTTCCAGGACTGACTGCTCCCACTGCACCTCTGACGTCAACTCTACAAAGAGACTAAAAGCTCCCCGAGGGCAGGAACAGTTTGCCATGCATCCCTGCCCTAACTGCCCACCCTCACCCTTCTGAACAAAACCTCATTTTTGTGGGAGGCCTCATTTTTTACCGCTTCATATGCCAACCCTCAAGACTGGCTGTGCTTTGCCCAGAGACCTGTACCCAGGGCATACACAAGCAGTGCTGGCAACTGAACGGCAGGGCAGAGGAAGGCTGGCCTGGGAAACCTTTCAGCCAAGATGCGGGAGTTGTAGGCAGAAGGAGCTGCCTTGAAAGGGGTGACTTCTCATGCGTGAGCTAATTCCCCTGCCGCAGATAGTATTTTGAGCTAATGACCAATGCTGTTTTTCCCTCCTAGAATTTCCCTCATTTTCAATTCACTCCGTTGGGGCAGGTGATGGGTCAGTACTCATTGCCCAAAGGAGGGATGCAGACGGAAGTGACTTTTGTTGAAGTCTCAGGGGGGAAAGAGGACCAGGATGCAGACAAGATTGTTTGGCCAGAAATACGGCGAGAAAAGGAACAACAGCGGCGAGGAGGAGCAGTGGGGGGTTCGAGCAGAGAGGTGTGTCTGCTCAGGGCTTCCCAGACAGACAGGCAGACACGCATGGTAAACGGAGCAGATAATTCCCAGTCCCAGAATCTGGTGTTGGAAGCCTCAGAGCCCCAGGGCCAGGCCGCCCAGCATGGCACCATCTGGTACCGGATGACTCAGTAACCTACTGCTCACGCGCACACCGGGCTGTTTCATGCTGTCCGAGGATTACATAGCACCGTCTTTAGGTAGGTGGGCATGCCAGACAGACAGCCCGTAGGACTAGGGCTTCACATAAAAACTAGGGAGGGAGAAAATGCATTTCTCTTTCTTACACCCCTAAGCTGTAGGCTGAAGGTCACGGCGCTAAACAGTCAGTCCCACCACTCTGGTGCTGCTGCTACCTTTCCAGCATCTGCTACCCAGATACGCCAGGGAGCAAGCGCCTGACCAGCCTCCTCCAGGCCAGAGGCCCCCAGACTGAGGAGCAGAGCGTGACAAATGCAACAGCCCCACCCATGTTTCCCACAACTTACGGGGAAACCAGGGCCCCAGAAGAGCTCTGGTTTGCCCTCATCTCTGACCTCTACATAACAGGAAGTGGCTACTTACTTGACCTTCAGGCCTGCCAGCATGGTCTTGTCGATCCTGCCAAGAGAAAAGCAAGGGCTTCGGTCAGTGCCAGGACTGAAGGCTCCCCCGGAGCACCTGCAGGCGAGAGGTCCCTGGGTCGGTCCAGACCACCAGACGGACGGCGCTGCGGGGACGGCTGCTCCGGGGGGAGTTCTCCCCCAGCCCCGGCAGGGAGGGCGGTGAGCTCTGGGAGGGCTGGAGCCACACAGAGCCCTATGAGGCGGGTCCAGTTATTTTCTCCATTTTAGAGGTCAGGAGACTGAGGCTCAGAAGGGTAAAGTCAATGTCCGAGCCTGAAGCCAGGCATCCGACGCCAGACCAGGGGCAGTAAGCACTTTGGGCAGCCTCTCCCTTCATCGCCCCCATTCCACAGGGAGACTCTGAAACACAGACCCACCAGTCACTGGCAACTGGACATTCAGCACATCGGCACTTCCTAGGATTCTACTTTGAAAAGATGCCAGCACCCTCCCCCCCCCCACACACCTCCAGCACCAAGGGCCCTCCTGCTCTGGGAACTGCCAGTCCAGCCAAGGAGACAGGCCCCCTCCTGGGACAGCCCCGACTGCAGCTCTAGATGACGGGCAGGAGCTCAGCACAGGGAAGATCACGTTTGCGGCAGACTGTCCTGGCAGCCAGCGCCTCTGCCCAGCCTGCGCCTCTCTGGAAGACAAGGTGGCGCTGCTCAGCTTCTATTTTTACCCTCCACATATGTCAGCCCTTATGGCTAGGAAAGAGGCCCCTTTCTCTCCAGAGACAGGAAGGTAGGCAAGATCGCCACCGCTGGTGTCTCCTCTTGTTTAGGGGTCACAACCACTACTGTCACCATCAGTGTCACCACCATCAGTGTCACCACCATCACCATCAATGTCACCATCAGTGTCACCACCACCACCACCAGTGTCACCACCATCACCATCAGTGTCACCACCATCACCAGTGTCACCACCACCACCAGTGTCACCACCATCACCATCAATGTCACCATCACCATCAGTGTCACCACCACCAGCAGTGTCACCACCACCACCAGTGTCACCACCATCACCATCAATGTCACCACCACCACCAGTGTCCCCACCATCACCATCAGTGTCACCACCACCATCAATGTCACCATCACCATCAGTGTCACCATTATCACCATCCCATCAGTGTCACCTCTGCATCAGTAACACCATCAGTGCCACCAAAATCACCACACCTACAAGATGCTTAAAACCCTGGAAAGTTCTTTCAGCCACCCCTGTCCATCCAGCTCAGATCTGCCACAAGCTTCTTCCCATATACTTGACTGCTGGGGCCATTGGGGGCAGGAGAGTGGTCTCAGGGTGGAAGTTCAGAGGGGAAAGTTCAGATGGGGTGCTCCTAAAAGCTTTTAAGGGAGGTCCCAGCAATCACAAATCAGCACCAAGTTGGGGGAAGGATCCTTTCACTCTGAGTGAACTCCCAGCACCCTTTTTTAATTTTTTTGCAAGCAATCAAATCCTATATAATAAAAGGGTGATGTGCAAATTGACCCTAACCACAGAACAACCAGTCACTATGACGCGCACTGACTACCAGGGGGCAGATGCTCAATGCAGGAGCTGCCCCCTGGTAGTCAGTGCGCGTCCACAGGAGGAGCGCGACTCAGCCAGAAGCCGGCTCATGGCTGGCCAGCACAGCGATGCTAAGGATGTCGAACTAATGGCTTAGAGGGCTCCCAGAGGGCTGTCTGACTGCCAGCTTAGGCCCGATCCTCCCCCCCCACCCCGGGGAGCAGGCCTTAGCTGGCAGGTGGACATCCCCTGAGGGTCCCCAGCTGGGAGAGGGCACAGACCAGGCTGAGGGGATCCCCCAACCCCAGTGCACGAATTTTTGTGCACTGGGCCTCTAGTATATAATAAGAGGCATTTCTATGGAAACAAAAGAAAAACAAAGGTTAATGATTGGAGCAGACTGTAATACTGGTTTCTAGGTTTGAAAGCAGGTAATCAAGACTTCTAGATGTCTGTCTCTAATCCTCTTCCGACAGAGTGACAGTCATAGTCTGATAGAGCCTCCTGGTCTCAGTGAGAATGTCTTTGGTGATCTTTTGCAGCTGGAACAGAGTGTCCAGAGTGGAGCTATTGTGGTGATTTCTCTGACGTCTACATCAAGCTGTCCCACCTGAGCTCGCATGGCCTTGGGAAACAGGCAGTGTTAGTTCCGTGTTTCCAATGGATGGGAGAGTGAAAATGCTAGTTTGGAGAGCTGCGGCCAAGTACTTAAAAAAAACTAGAAAAATTCAGGATCCAGGCCAGTTTACAGGTAGAAAAAAATTTTTAACTGCAAAGACAATGAACAGCACTGGAACCAAATATCCACAAAAGTATATGACAGTTTCTCCTGGAACCATCTTCTCTCTAAGATGACGCTCATTTTTATCAAAAACAGCCAAATTCAGACTAATTTATTTGCAAAATAAGTCTAGTTTCAATAAACTTGGCCTGATTATTTGTCTAAGTCCAGCAAGAATACTGTCAACCACATAGGCTCTTCTAACTCTGCTTTGCAGGAATTTTTCAGGACTCTTCAGAATGAATGTTAAAAGTCCTCTTAAGGCTAAGAAGCTAAGCCATGTTCTTGCCATCAGACTTCGCCGGCAGTACCTATAGACTTGGGGTTAATGCCTCTCTCCTCAAGGTCCCCAATATATCCTGAGCTTCTTACTTTGCAACCTTCGTTTCTTATCTGGAAAGACTATGTACTGTGAACCAAGGTAAGCAAGTTATCAAAAGTAAGCTGAAGCCCTGACCGGTTTGGCTCAGTGGATAGAGCCTCAGCCTGCAGACTGAAAGGTCCCAGGTTCGATTCCAGTCAAGGGCATGTACCTTGGTTGCGGGCACATCCCCAATAGGGGGTGTGCAGGAGGCAGCTGATCGATGTTGCTCTCCCCTCGATGTTTCTAACTCTCTATCCCTCTCCCTTCCTCTCTGTAAAAAAAAAATCAATAAAATATATTTTTAAAAGAAAAGTAAGCTGAAGCAAAATTAGAGTTTGGTTTTCTATCTCTGCTAAAAGGACTATTGGTCTGCTACTGATACTGTGAAAAAAATTTCTGCCTAGAGAGCAAAGACTCGATATTTTGTCAAAATAATTTATGTTTTATGTTGTCTTAATCGGGTCCTTGATTATTTTTTTTAAAAAAACTGAATCTCCTCAATAGTAAGAACTAAATTTTGCTAACAATTATGTCAACTTCTGTGTTTTCCTTGAAATCTTTCATTGCCACTTTGGTTAAATGGATGATTAAGGATTGCTTCATCATGACTTATGATCCTATTTAGTCAAATGTCTAAACCTCTTGATATATTTTGACAAACTTCCTAAAATTTAAATTGTAAGTAAGAGTCTTGACGTGGGAATAACTTTGGGGTGTTCCGGAAGGGCCCCTGGGACACCTCAAAAGCTTTGTTTTCCCATACCTTTTTATGTCAGTTCCCAATAGCAAAACAAGCCACGCCCCATGGCTCCTGGCCCAAGTCCCTCCAGCTTCTTCGCCACATGTCTCCTGGACCCCATCCTTGGGGCTTCCGTAACTGGTCCCCTAGGGTCTCATTGGCCCCAACCCCTTCTGGGATGCCGACCCTCCTCCTCTCCCATTCAACCCACCATTGGAAGGTATGTTGGACCCAGGAGTCAGATCCCCAAATTCTACTGTAGAGAACTGTAACCCTGTTCTTTGTAACCCTGAACAATAAGCCCTTACATTTTACATTTTCTCAAGGAGTCTCTTAATTCTTCCAACATCCCTGTGCTGTGGGTAAGGCAGAAAGCCCCCACTTACACATGGAGAAACTGAGACCCAGAGAAGGGAAGTGTCCCATCTGAGTTCCTCAATGAGTCAGGGTGGAGTCAGCACTGAACCTGCACTGCTGGCGTGGCACCCACTCAGCCCAACCCCCGCACCACCCGCCCGCACTCTGGTCGCAGCACCCCGTCCTCCCCACATCCACACCTCCCAGCAGCCTGACCCATACAGGGTTCCCACGCTGGGGCGGGGCCCGGGAGGGCGGGGCCTATGGCCTTGGCAGGGCTGAGACAGAAGATGGGGCAGTGGCTGTGACACGGACTTTTCCCTTCCCAGAAGCCAAAGTCCCGAGGTTCAAAACCTTCTCCCCATCCCATTCGCTCCCACCTCTGGTCTACCTCTGGCATTCAAAGGGGCTTTTAAAGTAACCACCCCCGAGATTGCGCTCACTGTCTGCAGTGGACCAGGCTCCACAAAGCTGTAAATTAGCCCCTAACCAACTGATATCCCCTCCCAGCTGACAGCCATGCCCAGATGACACCCACCCCAAACCTCCAAGCCTACCAGGAAGCCCTGCCATTCTCTCAAGCTCAAGTCCCCAACCAAGTGGACAAAACGCCTCACTTAATCATTCCGTAAGCATCTCCTGAGCCCTCACGCTGTGCCAAGCACAGTCCCTCTCTCTGCTCCACCGTGTCACTGCCGGGGCCCAGCCCTACATGTATCCCCGCCCAGCCTCGCACACGGTCCCTGACCAGGAAGCAGACTAGGGATTTGAACACAAACCCCAGCCTCAGGACAGCAGCCCTTGGTGTGAGTGTTGGGAAGGCCCATGAGCAGGCACCGGGCCACACTGGGCCACTCCTGGCAACTCCTCGGTCCTCACCTGCCAAACACGGAGCACCCACAGGCCCTCCTCCAGAGGACGGGAGGCCAAGTGCTTTCGGGGCGGGGAAAGGGGAAACGGAAAGCTGCATGCATATGGGACCAAGGAACCAGCCAAAGGACAGAGCCCTTCCATTCCCAGCCGCCCAGGCCTCCTTCCCGGTCTCCCTCACGTCTTGGGCTCCCCATCGCCCCCGAGCTTCTACACCAGGACACCCCCGGACACCCTCTCTACAAGAGCGGGAACCTGACTTTGACAACGCCCCAGGCCCAGAAGCTGAAAGGAAACCGATAATGAAAACCACTAGACCCCCGCTCCCCAGCTGAGGAGACGCTGCCAGCAGCTGCTGACCAGACAAGCCTTTGACCTCCATCTCCCCATGTTCTGGCCCCTGCGGAGGAAAAGGCCTATTCTTTGTCCCGGACAGTAACTTAGAGGCAAGAGGTGGCCCAGAGCGCCAGGCAAGAGGCTTAGCACAGACCCAGCTGCTCAGGCTGGGACAGAGCTAGGATTGGCTGTCCAGGCTGAGGGACAGAGGGGAGGGACCTGGAGATGCAGGCCTGCCCCCTCCTCTCACAGCTCACCCCCTGCAGAGAGGAGGCAGCCCCAAGGTCAGCAGGCCACAGGCTCCTTCTGCCACCAAGTCACAAAGAGGACACAGACGGGAGCGTTACACACATGCACAGACAAGCACACACACAGGTACAGAACGCCAGAGGTACAGACTGGCACCGGCTCGGAAACAAAGGGCATGCACGTGGTCTCACCCACAGACACACCCTCCCAGCCAGGCACACACCTCACACACAGACACACGCTTCACGCACAATCTCAGGCACGCACACACATGCACAATCATCACAAAGGTGCCTACACATAAATGGGAACACATCACACACACACACACACACACACACACACACACACAACCCGTCACCACATACACTGGCTCCAGCTCCAACCTTCCGACTTCCCTAGAAGATTATACCCAACAGACGGCGAGGAAAAGCTTACAGTGTCTGATGCCCCCGCCAGGATCCTCCATCTCCATCAGCTGGCATTAAAAGTGCCCCCCACTGACCCAGGGTTCAGGCATAACCTGAGGTCCCTGTACCCACAGCCACCCAGAGTGCTCAACAAGACTGCTCAGCTAGCCACCCCGTCCCTTCCACCACCCCCAACCTGTCACCCACCATCCGAAGCCCCCGAAGGACACGCTGCGCTTCCTGCCGAACATGGTCGTGGCCGCGGGGCCCCAGGTCCAAGCGATGTCCCTGGGGCTGTCGGCGAGGGGGTCTCGGTGCAGCAGCCTCAACGGGCCACCAGTGTAGGGCAGGGCGCCCAGCGTGACACCTCCCCCATGGCCTGCCCCCCAACCTGTACTTCCTGTGGGTGAGGCCACAGGGCCAGGAGGTGTGTCCTGAGTTCTGGGAGGCACCGAGGCAAGCAGGGGAGGTTGAAGAGGGCAGCTTCCCCACGCCCAGAGGAACTCGCAGCTCCGGAAAGGGCTCGGCTAGCAGATTACACCACAGCCCGAGCTGGCAGCTCAGCCCCAAACAGCCCTGGCTTCCCAGAACCCGAAGGAGGGCCGTGGATCCCCACCCTGGGCCAGGCCAGGAGAGGAAGACCGGGCTGGGAGACTGGGGGAGCCCTGCAGACGGGGCCCCTCACACCCACTGTCCTAGATGGGACCTTTGCCTTCCTGCTCCACCATGGCTTAGCGCACACCAGGAAAGCCAGCTTCACACATGTAATGATTCCTGCACACCTGTGGCATGGGACGCATGCATGTGCACATGCATGCACATGCTCCGCCGGTACATATAGGCACATGCATGCTCACATGTGTGTCATTAGATGCACACACATGTACACCGATACTGCACACTCACATGCAAGTTCATTAACAGACACCTGGACACACATGTCTGTATATGAGACATGACACATCTTATACACATATAACTCCCCATCAGGCACAGGCTCACACATGGATGAAGACACACATACATGCATCATATGTGATGCTCACATATGTGCATGAACTGGCTCAGGAGTGGGCAGGAGAACTCAGCCCAGGCACACACTCAGATGGCAAGCACGCCTGCAACATACATTCACAGGTACCCTACGCGGGCACAGATCAGCACTTCCCAGACCCCCTCACGTGTCTAGGCAGAAGCCAGCAGTGCCACACTTCATGCAACAGGGTGGGAGGTGGCACCTGTGTGTAGTGCTCTTTCCAGCTGGAACTGAAGGCGGGCCCCCACCTCCTCGTGCACCGGCGCTGAGCACGCCAGGTACACAGTGGGCGCTCACCGAAACAGCCCGCGGTGGGCGTGGCACCTGCACTGGACCAGACTAGGGTAGGGGGACACAGAAGGGGCGCCAGGCCCTGCCCTGCCCCCAAGCAGCGGGAAAGGGAAACAACGCTGCTGTGGCTGCCACCAGTGGCCTCTCTCCCGGCCCCTCTCCCCGCAGCTTCCTGTTTGGGGGCCGCTGCTACTGGGGGAGTCAGGTCCTTGCTGTGGTGCCGCAGGGCCACCCCCAGGTTGTGGACAAATGGCACAGACATTTATACTTTCTTGACTCCTCCAGGGGGCACGGGCAGCAGCCTAGATGGGCCGTGAGAGCAGCTTCGGGGTCCTGACCCAGCTCAGGGCTGTGAGGGGCAAGTGTGGGACAGCTGGCCTCTCAGCCGGGCCGGGTGGTCCTCAGCTCCGGCCACACCCTCCGCCCACCACCAGGAGGGGAAGGATCACATGGCTCACCCTCTGGCTTGCATCAGAACACTGGCTCCCACACCCAGGGGATGCTGAACAGGTACCACGGTCACCTTGGGTCCTGCCTGCCCTCCATCCATTTGGCCTCTCTAAGAGCAAAGCAGCTCTGCTCCGCCCACCCGCGGAGCACCTGGCCAGGCCTGGCCAACCAGGACATCCACCCCCCTGGCCACAGAGACTGGCTCAGGGGCGGGCCGGAGACCTAAGCAGACCCAGTAGGACTCACTCGCAGCATACGGGACTCCCCCACCCTTACTCAGGGTGGCTAAACCAGGGGAGGGAGAGCAGACCTCACAGCATCTCGGACTTCCTCGAGGCCGCTGAGATCTGAGACCTTGGAGAGGCCAGAAGCGCCCATGCCCTCCCAGCTCCCCAGAGTTAGGGGCTGGAGAGTGAGAAGGGAGGCCACAGATGGATTTTAATTTGTTTTCCGTACGTTCTGGAGGGAGGCAAGAGCCATCCTAGTACCTCCCCCACTCTCCTCTCCTCAGCACTCAGTCCCCCAAGTTTTGGAGCCGCGTGCCCTCCAGCAGGTTATGTAACTTCTCTAGGCCTCCGTTCCCTCCCGTATAATATAGGGTGGCTGCCACGAACCCCACAAGATTACAAGTGGACATATACACGTAGCACAGGGCTCCCACGCCGTTATGGGAGCCGTTATAATTATTATCTATTATGATCCCATCGCCTCCCTCGGTCCTGTTCAGCTTCCTGTCACCCCTGCTCTGACCCCTCTTCTGAGTGGGGTGGCCAGTGAGGGAGAGATTGTGAGTCAAGAGAAAAGAGAAGCTCTGTGAGCCAGGCCCAGCCCTCCTGTTCCCCTTAGGCACAGCCCAGCTTCCTCCCAGCCCTCGGCTGCGTCAGCATGCGGGAGGTCAGAGCGGAGATGTGTGTGAGTTACTGTGGACCAGCACCCACCTAACAGCCCAGCTCATTTCAGTCTCACAACCACCTGTGAGACGGTACCACTGTTACCCCCATTTTACCAGCGGGGACACCGTGGCTCGGAGAGGTTAAGGACCTTGACAAAATCGATCTGGCGTGATGGTGGCACAGCTGGGTAGCTCCAGGGCCCACGTTCTCAACGGCGGTTCCACACGGTGATCTGCTGCAGTGGGGCCGACCAGCCACCCAGCTGCCCCGTGGATCCTGACGCCTACAGAGATGCACAGGGGGTGCAGTGCCCATTTACAGATGGAAGATCTGAGGCCCTGAGAAGGCAACGCTCAGCTCAGCAGCTGGAAGAGGACAGTGGTCAAGTGGGAAAGTCTCCCAACACCTGGCCAGACAGGCTCCTGCCCCGCCCCCCCCCCCCCCCCCCCCCCGCGCGGCCGCCCCTTGCCACTCCTCAGAGCCGACTTTGAGACTTTGAATCTCCCAGGCACAAGGCCCTGGCTTCCCTGGTGGAGGCCTGTGGGTGCTCCTAGTACCAGCTGAAGGGGCAAGTCCCAGCCAGAGTCCCTGCCCCAGGGCAGAGCTCCAGGGCACCCGCCCAGCTCTCTGAACAGAGCCGAGAAAGCCGGTTGGGATCAGAGGGGACAAGGCAGCCCGGGCCCCGGCCAGCGACCCCTCCACTGTGTCTGCCGGCCTTTGGGGGCAGGAGGGAAGGGAGAGACAGTGTGGCTTCCTCTTCGTGGGCAGCTCTGTCCTCACAGCCACCAACGGGGCTGAAAGATGAGACAAATTCCCTTCCCAGGCGAGGGGCTGAAGCAGTTACCGGAAGCTCAGGAAACAGATGCCCCTAGAGAGGCGGGCACATCATTCAGCCTAGATCTGCCCTGACTCCAGATCCACCCCGACTCCGGGCAGCGTGAGTCGGCACCAGAACTGACCAGGTGGGGCTCAGCCCTCCTCATAGCTCGGCCACTGCGTCACCTTGCGCAGGTCATGAATTCTGGGGGCTCCAACTGACTTCCCTCTGCTTCCTTTACAAGCCAGGTGAGAACAGAGGACACTGCTCACCAGAAAAACAGGGCACAGTGGCATGTAGAGCCAGCAAGCCCACAGGGGGTGGAATTCACACCTGGGCATGAGATAAACGACATCCAACACCTGCACTGTGATTTACAGTGCACTGGCCACTTCCCACGCTCATATCTCAAGGGCTAGCCTGAATTTCCAACTGTGCAAGTTCCGGAAAAAAAGGCAATGACAAAAAAAAACAACTACAAGAGCAGGACTCTAACACAAGGTTGCACAATTCACTCTGATCTGCTCAGTAATGCCAGCCCACCACGGCAACTACTAGCAATGCGTGGCCGTGGACCAAAGAAGCTACAAAATGTACTGTATTCCTTTTTAATTTTACATAATAATTCCGTATCACTTTTGTCCACCAGATAGTAAAGGTTATAAAAAACAAACAAACACACAAACAACCTTGAGCCCTGGCTGTTTTGCCTCAGTGTTTAGAGCCTTGGCTCAGGCACCAAAGGGTCATGGGTTCAATTCCAGGTCAAGGGCATGTACCTGGGTGTAGCTGGGTTGCAGTTTCAATCCCCAGCCCCAGTCGGGGTGCGATGTGTCTCTCTCATATTGATGTTTGAGTCTCTTTCTTTCTCCCTCCTTCCCTCCTTCCACTCTGTCTAAAAAAAATCAATGGAAAAAAATGTCCTCGGGTGAGGATTAACAAAACAAAAAACAAAACTGAAAAACAACCTTGATAATGGTGTGAGGATATAAGAAAACAGGAGGCACCCCCACCAATGTGTGTAGGTATTTGGCAATATCAAAATTTTAAATGCGCATACACTTTGTGCCAACATTTTTAGAAATTTATTCCACAGGCAAGTTCGTACGAGTTGACAAGATCTATGCACACAAGTGTTAATTATATCACTGTAATAGCAAAATACAAAAAAAAATAACCTAAGTGACTGTCATTTAACTGTATTGTGGAACTAGCATACAATTAAATACTATGTAGATACTGAAAAGAAGGTAGAATTCAGATGTTACTATATAAAGATATCCTAAAAACTCATGCAGAATTAAAAACACACACAGAACAGGTCATATAGTAGAATCCCATGAATTTAAATAAATATGTAAATTCTCATGTTTACCTAGAAATTTCCGGAAGGAAACATAAGCAATGGTCCCAGGTTGGTTACCCTGAAGAACGGGACTGGAACTGGAAATCTAGGGCAGAGGGACTTTTTACTCTATGTCCAGTGCTGCTTGATTTTCTTTTTACCATGAACATGTTATCATGTCATGATTTAAAGATTAAAAAGTGTTAATTATATGAATGGTTTGTTATAGAAGGAGGAGTGGGGAGAAGAAGAGGAGGAGGAGAAGCTACAAGCCTTTAAAACCTTCTTAAACTAGCCCAGCCTGTGTGCTCAGTTGGCTGGAGCGTCATCCCGTGCGCATAAAGGTTGCAGGTTCAATTCCGGGTCAGGGCACATACCTAGGTTTCAGTTCAGTCCCTGATTGGGACCCATATGGAAGGCAATCAACTGATGTTTCTCTCTCTCCCCCTTCCTCTTTCTAAACATGTCCTCAGGTGAGAATTAAAAACACACACACAACAATAATAAAACACACACACACACACCCCTTAATTATTTGACCATTTGGAGCTCAAACTGACTCCAGTCCTGGGACATGGGACCAGGGACCACCTCTTCTACCCCAAAGGGAAGTCGTGAGTCTGCCTTGCCCCAGAAAGGGAGGACCAGGGTCTCTCCCTCACTGTCTGACTCCAAGTGGTTCTTCCATCCACTCTGCTTTTAAGCAAAGTTTGTGCTTCAATCTTAAGAAAACCCAAGGGATGAGTGCCAAGTTGTACTTTCAATGGCCTCCACCAGGGTGTTGTAGTAACTATGAAACACTGGGAACAACCCACATACCCAACAGTAGGGGGCAGGTTACAGACAGACAGCATCTCCCACCATCAGAGCACCTCTCAGCCAGTGCAAAGTACCAGTAGGTGTGGAAATATAAGTAATGACATGGGAAGAGAGTTACAGAAAATTCCTGAATGAAGTGAAACAGGCTACCTCAAATGCTCAGGGCCATATTGTTCAAGGGGTGAGATCAAGGATCATGATTTTTTTTTTTTTCTTCTTTGTGCTTTTCTGAATTTTGTAAGTTTTCTGAAATAAATAAGTCTTCCTTTTATAACTAAAAAGGCCACACACTATTTAAAATGACAAATAAAAGGAAGCAAAAGGAGACAAGAAAGGGGATGGGCCCCGTGTTATAAAATAGTGGTTCTAGCCCTAGCTGGTTTGGCTCAGTGGGTAGAGCGTTGGCCTACAGACTGAAGGGTCCCGGGTTCGATTCTGGCCAAGGGCACATGCCTGGGTTGCGGACTCAATCCCTAGTAGGGGACCTGCTGGAGGCAGCCGATCAATGATTCTTATCATTGATGTTTCTCTCTCCCCCTCTCCCTTTCTCTCTGAAATCAATAAAGAAATATATTTAATAATAATAATAAATAGTGGTTCTAAAATGCACGGGGCGTGAGAACCACCTGGGTCTTAAATAGTATGGGGTCAAACCCCAGCCCTGCTGCTTTGCCAGCAGTGTGACCTGAGGCAAGTTACTTAACCTCTCTGTGCCTCAGACCAGATTCCCCACCTCTAAAGTGGGGATACTAACAGTACCTACCTACGAGGGCTCTTGCAGGGCTAAATGAGTTAATACGTGTTAAACCTTCGGAGCAGGGCCAGGTATAGATCTATCGTCGTGTTAGCTGGTGTGAGGGCTAAAATTATGACTCCATCATTCTGGGGGTGGGGCCAGGAAACCTGCTCCTTTAACAAACTCCCCAGATGATTCTGCAATCAACTACAATACTGCCACCATCACTGGAGTCATCTGTAGGGAGGCTTGGCCACTAGTTGCTGTCTGAAGGGGATTCTTACTAAGAGAGATCACGAAGCCAGCTCTTCGCTCTCCCTCCATCCGGCTGGGTCACTCCAACCCTTCCCTGCCATTGCAGAGCCTCTTCCTCACCAAGATGGGCCAGAAGGTGGCCATCGGCGCCCCCTGCAGGCATGTTTGTGTAGTGCAAGGAGGAAAAGGGGGCGTCTTCTTGCTGGTGTTTGCAGCCGCATTGCCCTCTAGCAAAAGGGATTGAGGGGTGGGGGAAGTCTCTGTGTTGCAGGAGATAAGTAACAGCCACTTGGGGTCCGAACACCGGGGTTGCAGCTCCGGGTCTGCCATGTAGTTGCGGGGAAATCACTTAACTCCCTCTGCTTCAGCTGTTTCATCTGTAAAGAATAACTGCGATCATTTGTTGAGAATCTCCCATAAACCAGGTATGCCATGCTTTTTATTTCATTTAATCCATAACTTTGTCCTTCCTGGTGAGGAAATGGAGCTCAGAGACATTAAGAAACCCACTCAGGTCACAGGGCTGGTAGGTGATGGCAACAGAATAAAAACCCAGAACATGGATTTTTTTTTTTAACCTCACCCAAGGATATATTGTCCATTGATTTTCTTAGAGAGAGTGGAGGGGGAGAGAGAGAGAAATAGAGAGAGAGAGAGAGAGAGAGAGAGAGAGAGAGAGAGAGAGAGAGAGAAAAGACACATCGATTGATTGCCTCCTGAAAGTGCCCTGAAGAGTCTCAGGTTTGATTCCCAGTCAAGGGATGGACTTCTGTTGCAAACTCAATCCAGGGCACGGCTTTTAACCACATTGCCATTCCTATAGGGAAGGTTTACTGCAGAGCAGGCCCCAATTGAGGGCAGTGCTAGATGTGAGATAGCACCAGGCGGGGCCAGGGCAACCCCAAGGTTCATTGGGCCCCCCGCTAATGCCCAGCTAAGGAGCAGCCACAACCTGGGCTGGAATAAACAAACCCTGAGTTTCCTCCCCCAACACCAGCAACCTGGGGGGGGGGGGGGGAGTGGGGGCGGGAACCATACCTCCCGAAGATGAGCAGTGACTCAGGGGGAGGCAAGTGGGGAGACACAGGAAAGGCTCCCTCAGACACTTTTTTAAAAAAAGGCCTGAAGCTCAGCCTGGTCGGTGTTGCTCAGTAGTTGAGTGTAGATCTATGAACCAGGAGGTCACGGTTGGATTCCCAGTCAGGGCACATGCCCAGTAGGGGCTCTATCCCCAGTGGGGGGCGTGCAGGAGGCAGCCAATCAATGATTCTCTCTCATCACTGATGTTTCCGTCTCTTCCTCTCCCTTCCTCTCTGAAATCAATAAAAATAGATTTTAAAATAATAATAATAATAAATTCAAAAATTTTTAAAAGGCCTGCAGCTCCAACACAGCTTGCTCATGATTCATTTATCCTGATTTCCCTGGAGAAAGATGGGGGCCCTAGCAGGGTCTGCCCCACCCCCAGGCCCGAAGGAATCCTGCTGGAGCCCCAGAATCGTGTCATCTCCATCCGCCCCTTAGAAGAGCTGGCTCAGGATGATATAGTAAACCGAGACGGGAAAGGCCTTTTCCACTCAAGGCCTCCACTCCTCTCCCATCACTGCCCCCACCCTCAAAAGGGCTCTGCACAATAAGGTGCCTCCTATGACAGAAGAGAGTGAGGAATTGAGGCTGGATCTCGTAGTTTGGTGAAAATCTCCATCACCACCTCACCTGTGGCAAGGGTGACCCATGGATGGAAGAGGAGTCACTACTAAAGGAATAAACCATGAGGTACATATTGATGGTGTCCCCATTTTACAGGTGGGAAAATTGGGGCACAGAGAGACTACGTAATTTGCTCAAGCTCACACTCCTAGTAAGTGGCTGCGGCAGATTATATTCCCCAAAAGTGGCCACACCATCGCACAACACATCCCCCATCCCACCTGCTCTTCTCACCGTGTGACATGACACCCTCCGTTACGAGGCGGGCGTGGATGTGTGTGGATCTGCGACTGTGACGGAAGTGGTGCTGCATCATCTCTAAGGCTGAGTAAGAAAAGGTGAAACAGCTTCGGCCTCACTCTTTCTTAGGATCCTTGCTCCTTATCCAGCCCCCATGCTGCGGGGAAGCCCAGAGAGAACACGGCAGAGGCCCGTGGGGCAGGGAACGGAGGCCGCCAGCCAAATGCCAGACATGAGAGTGACGGGGCCTTCAGATGCCTCCAGCCCCCAGACTTCGAGGCACCCAGATGACGATGGCCAAGCAGAGACAAGTATCCCCACTGAGCCCTGCCCAAACTGCAGATGCTTAGAGCTTGGGCTTGGAGTCAGACATATCTTCAAGTATTCATTCATTCATTCATTCATTCATTCATCCATCAAATCTTTACTGCACCCCCACGGTGTTCCAGGCTCCCTGCTGGGGCAGTGACTATTTTAGGTGAACAAGACGGATAAATCCCTGCCCTGGGGAATATACAGGGTGGGGAGGTGGAGGATAGTAGGGGTTTCACCTTACACAGGTATTTGCGGTAGGGTGATATAGTCGAAGGGGTCTGGATGGGTGGGAGCCCTGTTTAGAGGGGAGGATCTGGGGCGGCCTCTCTGAAGGGGAGACTGCAAGGATGAGACGGATCCAACTTTGTGAAGAGTGGAGAGAACAGCAGCAAGTGTCAAGAATAGACCTGGGTTCACTTACTCGCTGTGTGACCTTAGAGAAGTAACCCAGCCTCTCTGAGCCTCCACTTCCTCATAGGATGGGGATGCTTTCAGAACCCACCTCACAGGATTGATCTGAGGAGCCAATGAGCTAATACGTGTGGCATGTGCAGTCCGGGGCCTGGCACAAGAAGAGCTCCATCCATTTACGTGATTGTGGTGCAGGAATTATGCTGAGGCCCAGGCCCCCAGTGGGCTGCCCAGAGCCTCAGCGACCACTCTGCCAGCCACAGGGAAGAGAGGAGGGGTGGGGAGCCTCCCCACTGCTGCACCGGTGCCCAAGCTTCTGAGAGGGGGTTGAGTGGGTGGGGGTGCACATTCCCTGGAGCAGCTGACATCCAGCCCAGCTTCCACCCACCCCTGCAGCCGTCCCTGACTCATCTCCTCAGCCCAGGGCTTACCCACCCGTCACCCTTAGCTCAGAGCGCAAAAACAGGGCTGGAGGTTGGACTGGTTGTCCCTCCCCCCGCCCCACCCCAATGGCAGGGGCACCCACACAGCCACTGGGGGAGAAGCAGCTTCCTCGGTGCAGAGAGAGACAGGGACAGGAAGCCTGGAGAGAGGGCAGAACTGGACAGGGCATAAGCCTCGGGGATCCCAGGGGCCAGGAAAGCCTGCTGGGGTACAGCATCACCTGCCACCGACCAGGCACACCCTGGAGGACCCTGGTGGGTGGCCATCACACATCCCCAGAGAAGAGACCGGGAACAACCCGGAGCACCCCACGGTCGCACAGAGATGTGCTCAGGGGCCCCACACAGAGCCACACACGGATGTGCAGACACCGCGGCCCAGCAGCACGCCCTCCAGGGACACATGCGCACAGATGTGCACCCCTCACTGCTCCTGACAGCCGTCACTCCCCTCTGGTCTCGCTCACCACCAGTCATCTCATCAGCAGGCCCCCCGTGCCCGTGCCTGATGCCATCTCTTGACCCAGACCTGGCAGGCCCATCGTGATTCAGGAAGGAGTCTGACAGCCTTGGATCTGAACTAGGGGAGAGGGTGGGACACCAGCCAGCCCGGGAAGGGGGGCTGCTCAGGCCAGGTCCTCCGGAGCACAATCCTCGCCTTGGCGCCCCACCTGCCTTGGGAGGCCCCTACAACTGCTTCAGGTCTTGAGCAGGTGGAGAGGAATCCCCGTGTGACTGTTTGGAAGTCCCTTCAGGGGATGTGGGGGGATGGCAAACTGAGGGGGAAAGGCAAGTACAGCATGGCAGGCTGAGGTCAGACACGAGGCAGAACTTCCCACTAGAGAAGCACCCAAGGCTTGAAGGAGGTGTGGGCAGAAGAGAGTGTCCCCTGGCTCCATAAAGATGCCCTCTTGAAAAGCGGAGAAGATGGACAGGCTGGCATTAGTGTTTTTGTTTTTTTTACTAAACTTATGAAAAACAAAATGAGTCCCAAATTACAGAGGGCAGAGGAGTCCTTAAATGACTGTAAAGAGAGACAGTGGCTGCTGCCCCTGCTCAGCCCAGGCCGGGTGTGATCTCGCCTCTAGGCCGAGGGACGGACGCAGTGACCTTTATATGCCAGCCCGAGCTGCCCGTGCATGAGCAAGAGGCAGCTGGACACATTCCCCACTGCGTGACCTCTCCCTGAGGGGCTGGCACGTTGCTCAGAGATGGGAGAGGGTAGGGAGACAAGGGCCACCATGGTACCATGGCAACAGGCCTCAGCAGAGACACATCCACGCCTTGTCCAATCCCTGCTCACAACAGAACCTAAGTGTTTGCAGACAACACCTCTCCTGCCAAAGGGGGCGGTGGCCTGGGAGGGACAGGTGGACGCACTGGGGAAAGGAGAAGGAGGCTTCTAGGTGCTGTATCCGGAAATATAAAGCCTGCTGTGGCTTATGCCCCAGAACTCCTCTAACTAACCCTCAACCACTGCCTTCCTGTCTCTCACACCACCCCATCACTCCCCCACAGGCCCAGCCTGTCCCCACCACCCAGGCACCCCTGACCCCCCTGCACCAGGGCTGCCCAACTCACCCCACAGCCCTGTTTCCTCCATCATTCTTGGCCACCTTCTGCCAACCCACTCTTCCTTCCTCCCTTCCTGCCTTCCGTTTCCTCTCGCCCTCTCTCCCATCCCCCTGCCCTGTCCTCCCCACTGATGTGGCCCAGACCAGTGCCCACGACCATCTGCCAGCTTCAAACGCCAGCATCTGCCCTCCCTCCACTCCTCCTTCAGGCACCTGCTTCTGAGCCGCCTGCTCATCCCCTCTGCCCACCGCCGGGCTCCATGTCCTCCTGGGACAGACTCCAGCAAGAGGCACGTCTGAGGAGCCCCCAGGGGCAGGGCTACTGCTGGCTCCAATTCAGCTCCAGGAGGAACTGACCAGGTAGGTATCCAGGCCTGGAGCCCCAGGTTCTACAACCGGGAGGAAAGTCGTAAGCAGTCCCTTTACCCAGCCGCCTCCTCCACTTGAACAAATGACTATCTGAGCCACTGTAAGGCGCCGTCTTCCCGAACACACAGAAATGCTCCATTCGAGGAACCCTTGCTAGGGACCCATCACCGTGTTCAAAACTTAACAAACCTCTTATTGTAACTCACAAAGCCCAGATAAGGAAACAGAGGCTCAGAGGAGGCGGGCACTTTGCCCAAGGTCAGGCCGTGTGTTGGACACCTCAGTGCGCCGCTTCAAACCCTCTCAGCCCCATTTCTCACTCCAGCCGCTTCGGCGACGACCCGCTGGTCCCCTGTGGGCTGGGAGGCAAAGCTCCATCCAGGGCCACACCAAGCCTTCTTTGCAGCTACCGGGTGGGACGCCCACAGGAACCCACTTGGGGCTCACCCATGTGCCCCTGAAATCTCATGGGAGTTCATGTCCATGAAGGTTCCTGGCCATCAGGGGACAGAGCTACTGGATGAACACTCCCATGTTTTTCTCTCCGACAGGGCAGTTGAAACGCATTCCACGGGCTCCCAGGAGACGGGCTCAGGACAGAGAGGGGGTGGTGATAAAAATAATGCATCCTTGTGCTGCCTTCCCCTTCTCTCCTTCACACCTCCTGCTCCCACCCTGCCTCCCTGGGACCACTTCCCAAGTGTACGGCTCAGGTTCTGCTTTTGGGAAACACAGGTGAGACCCAGCGAGCGAGGGGGGGGGGGCTGGAGCTGGGAGTTAAACCCACGTCGGAGTGACAACGGGCACTGTATGCGTAACCACCACCACCCATGTCGGACTCCCTTTCCCTCGAGGTTCAAGTCATCTGAACCACTGTGGTTCCGCCACACTTGATCCCACAGGGCCATGGAAAAGAGGGAGGGGAAGGTGCAGCGGTGCCCACAGCCTAAGGGTCATCTTCTGGGGAGCTGGGGTCACCTCCCACCAAACTGCTCCAACCCCCTGGGCTGAGCGGCAGGCCCAGCTGGCCATGCCCCGGCCCTGCCCAAGTTGAGCACCTGCCTCTGCTCAGACACTTCTGTGGCTCTTCCGCTCCAGACCCCGTCTCACTCCCCACCAGCCCCTCAAGCCCCACCCATCCCACTTCTCAACGTCTTGAAAGGGAGGGGACACCCGAGGTAGCTTTTTGGAGCCTCTGTGGCCAGATCTGGCAGACACCCACCCTGACCCACCCCTGGACTCAGAAAAACCAAGACACCCCTGGAGGAGAGGGCAGAGCCTCCCTGGACTCCTGCCCACATTGCAAAGATGGGCCTTTCCTGGGGAAAGAACTGCAGGGACCTCGCAACCCCAGCAGCCGGGTGAGCTGTCTGTTTACTCCTCACCCGCTGGCTGCAGGAAAAGCGGGGAGGTAGGGTCTTCTCCCTTCTCCATGGGAAACTGAGGCCGGTAGGGCTTAAGGGGCAGCCCCGGCGTCACGATGCATGAAAAGAACCAGAGTCCTGGCGCCCGGCCCAGGACAACCCTATTATTCCCTGTGGAGGCTGCTCTGGTGGGGGCCACTCAGAGGCAGATCCCGGCATTCAGAGGCCAAACCCCACTTGCATGTAAATGCCCTTCAGTTTGTTAAGGGTGTAGCGGGAGCCACGGAAAACAGGAGAAATAAGGATGCCCCCTCCACCAGCAACCAGGTCCAGACACTCAGCGTCCAGTGGTGGCAAAGACAAGTGGATTCTACACGGTCCTGAGCTCCCCTAAACACACACCTGCCTTGGACCCCCTCTAGGGGGCTGGCTCCCCCTCACACACACCCAGGTCCTCCGGGGTGAGCATCAGGCTGGAGGCTGGCTCTGCCCCAAAGGTCCATGAAGGCCTCTCAGTCAGTCCCTCAGGACCCCAGCTCCTCTCCCTGTGACAGGCACGGGCTGGAGTGAGGATGGGGTGGTGTTTATGACCTCTGGGCGAGTGGGGGGGCGGGGGGCGGGAGTGCAGGGGGAACAAACCAACCCAGCGTAGCCACAGGGTCCTCCCGAGGTTCTCGGCTTCTTCCTTCTCCCGCCACCTGTCAACACCCACCTCTGACCCCCTCGGTCAGCTTCCCCGGCAGAGACTGGCAGGCTGAGCCACCTCGCACTCGGCACACACACCCCTGTGCACGGCGTGTGTGCGCAGCGCCCCACCCGCGCGGGTTTCCGAGGACAGACACCCCCCTCCCAGACAGCCCGCCGTCGGCTGGCTCGCTCCGCGGAATCGCAGCGCGGAGCGCACTCACTCCATACGGGCAGGATTTCTCTTGGCAAACACGCGCATTTACACTCACAACACACGCCCCGGCCCCGCGTGCAGTCACACCCAAGACTCACGTCCGGCTCCACGATGATGCGGGAGGCACAGCCCGCCCCGGACCTGCGGACCCGCCGCGACGCCGGCGCCCAGGCTCCCTGCACCGAATGTCAACAGTCAGGCGCGGCGGCTGCCTCCGCCCGTGCGCCCGCCGTCTCCATCCGGACCGGCCCCCTCCTCCTCCTCCTCCCCGCCGGCGGGCTGCTCTCGCCGCCCGCCCAGCGCGTGCACCGTCACCGCGGCGCGCACACGCGCACACCGCGCACCCGCCACCCGCCACCCGCACACCCGGCGGCGCGGCTCGGCCCGGGACGCACCCGGCGCGCCCGCCCGCCCGCAGCCGCGCACACCTGGCGGGCCAGGGGCCGGGGTCCTCCCGCCGCCACCCGCGCGCTGCGGCCGCACCCACCTCGCTCTCCGGCCCCCGCGACACCGCCCAGTGGGCCCGGGGCGCCCACGGTGCTCACCGAGCGCCGCCGCCGCGCAGCTGCCGGAGCGGGAGTGGGAGGTCGGGCACCGCGGCGGACGAGGGCGCGGGGGTGGGAGGGGGAGCCCCGCGGGCCCTGAGCGCCGGGACCTCGGTAGGGACGCCTCGTCACCGTCACCGCCGCCCGGGGACTGCCCGCGGCCCGCTCCTCGGGAACAAAGGCGCGGGGCGGGGCAGGCGCGCCCCAGGGACCCAGGGGAGGAAGGAGGGAGCAGCCCACCTGCCCACTGAGGTTCCTGGAGGAGGAGGCCCCCGGGGCTGCGGGGAAGCGGGTGCAGGAAGACCCTGGGTTCCTGGTCTACTGAAGGCCCTCTGGAGCCGTCTGCAGCCCTGAGAGCGGTGGGCCTGGGAGGGATGCAGTGCTATCGGCACTTGGAACTGGGGGGCTTCCAGGACTGCCAGAACCCCTGAAAGTGCCCCTGCCTCCCACTGGCAGCCCGGAGCTTTCATTCACTCACTCCACACGGACCTCAGCCTCTGCCCAGCCAAGGGCACTCGGAACCTGAGGCTGAAGGAACGAAGAACCTTCTAGGCAGCCTTGGGATGCCCAGTCTCTTCCCCAAAGCCTCCACGGGGGTGGCCTCTGAATATGGCTTGCACAGCGGCCTCTGAATATGGCTTGCACACCTCGGTGATGGGGAGCTCACTCCCTTAGCGGCCGACCTGGACGCCCTGGAGCAGCCCTCGGGGCTAGAAAACCTTTTCTTTCAGGGCCCACAAATGGCCTTGCTTCTGTCTGTTGGCCATGGCCTCGCTCTGCTCTGGCCACAGTGGCTTTCCGCTTCTAGAACACACTTAGGGCCTTGCACCAGCTGTTCTGCCTGCAGGAATACTCTTCCACCCCATCTCCTGAGCCCCTCCCACCCCCACATCCATTCAACACCCCTCGCCAGCACCTTTTCCTCCCGGCTACCCCCTTGTGTCCTTCAGGACTCAGCCCAAATGTCACCTTGTCAGAGAGAACTTCCACCTCTCCCAGAGTCCCTCACACCCACTAGTCACTCTTCCCCTCGATGCCCCGTTCCAGTGTCTTCAGCATCTGAAAAGTTCACTCGGACATTTTCTTGTCTATGTGTCTACAGTCTGTCTCCCCGACTAGAATGTGTGCCCCATGGAGGCAGGGCCCTTGTCTGCATGGAGACAAGGCACTATAACCCCAGGGCCTGACCTACAGCAGGACGGGAGGGAGACCGGGTGGCCAGCCCATGGTCTGAGTCCCTTTGGCAGCCTGGTCCATCACCCTAAAGGCAGTCTGCTCAGCCGTTCAAGGGTAACATCTGGCACGGTGTTGGCAGAGGACCGGTGCTCCATTCCTGTCCGCCAAATAAATGAACAGACACAGGAACATTCCTCCGAAAGTCTGAGGCTCCAAACAGCGGGCCCTGCCCTCCCCTGTTCTGGACTCTGCCCTGAGCTCTTGCAGATCCACGATGTGAGCATTTTCTTAAAACCTAAAACGCAGGGCCATTCCCAAGCTTCTAGTCTATTGGAACTCCCCAGGCAGCTCTGATTCCCTCACCCCCTGCCCAGGCACAGACAGGATTGGAGGCCAAAATGGACTTCTTTATCCCAGCTGAAGTGAACCTCCTAGACCTGGATCCAGCCCCCAGGGCAGTATGGGTCCCACTTCTGACGTCTTGACTGTTGGGATGGTGCCCAGGTTCCTGCCATCAGCAGTGGCACCAGCATGCTGTCTGCAGCCTTCCTCACCAAGCCACTCACAAACACATGGAGCAGGACTCAGCCAATGGCAGTCACTCATCAACCCCCCACCCCTAGCTCACATTCCTCTGTCACCTACAAGGCTTTGCTGGGGGGAAAAAGAAACATTTATTGCTGAATCTCACAACTCTTACATATTTCTAGTCTGGAAAATTAATCAGAAAAGCAAATAAGCTTTCCCCAGCAGGGTGGATTCTCAGGGCATCCACTCGCCGCCCTTTTCTAGGTGCTCCCACACATCTTATATAACAAAGAGCTAATATGCTGCCGAAACTGGTTTGGCTCAGTGGATAGAGCATCGGCCTGCGGACTGAAAGGTCCCAGGTTCGATTCCAGTCAAGGGCATGTACCTGGGTTGCGGGCACATCCCCAGTGGGAGATGTGCAGGAGGCAGCTGATCGATGTTTCTCTCTCATCGATGTTTCTAACTCTCTATCTCTCTACCTTCCTCTCTGTAAAAAATCAATAAAATATATTTTTTTAAAAAAAAAGAGCTAATATGCTAATTAGACCAGAGGGCAGAAGGACCTTCCAACCACCAGTGGGCGGGGCCGAGGGGCAACTGGACCAGTGGGCGGGGCCAAGGGGCAACTGGAGCCGTGGGGCAGCCAGGACTGCGAAGGCCTACTCTTGCACAAACTTTGTGCATCGGGCCTCTAGTCTCTTTAATAACAGACTCTAAAGCTTGTCCAGGACTTGTTTATGGTCTATGGGCTTATTTCCTCTTTGTAAAGGTAGAAAGCACCTTCCCTGTCTCCTGCCTTTGGCACATGCTCTATTCTCTGAGAAGCAGTGTGCACAGTAGTTGTGAGCACTGCCACTTACTAGCTGTTTTTATTTAACCTCTGCACCTCAGTTTTGTCATCTGAAACATGGGGAGAACAATAGCACTAAGATCGCAGCATTGTTATGAAGAGCAAATCAACTTTTCCTGCAAAGCATTTACAACATGACATATAATAAGCACTCAAAAGTTAACAATTAATAGCCCTAGGTGGTTTGGCTCAGTGGATTGAACGTTGGCCTGTGGACTGAAGGGTCCCAGGTTCAATTCCAGTCAAGGGCACATTCCCGGGTTGCGGGCTCAGTTGGGGGCATGCAGGAGGCAGCCAATCAATGATTCTCTCTCATCAATGATGTTTCTATCTCCCCCTCCCTTCTTCTCTGAAATCAATAAATATATATTTTTTTAATTAACGATGAATAGTCTATCATAAAAATTAGTATAGTCATGGAGCGGTGGCAGCCTCCTCTGTAAGCAACCTGGGATGCAGCCTTCCCAAGTGTAAAAGCTGAAGTTACCGCAAATGGCTGCATCCAGTCTTCTGATCGCTTCCTCATCCGCGAACTCTGCTCTGCTCCTGTGATTCCAAAGAGCACCCTTGTTCTTTGGCTCAGAAAACAGAGCAGCTCCATTAGCCTCAGGCCATTCGAGCAGGCAGGAAGGAGGTCTCACCCTCTGTTCTTCCTTCGCTCTTGTCTTGGGCTGATGTAGTTGGCCCACCTCAGTCTCGGGCTCACCTCCCTACCAGCCTCCCCGCAGGTTCTGAGCTGCGCTCTGTTCATTTGTCTTCCATCCAGGGAGCTCCCTCTCTGGGCTAGGACCTCAGGAGACAGAGGAGAACAACGTGGAAAAGGCCCTGCCCTCACGGAGCTTACATCCCAGGAGGCCCCAGGACGGTGAACAAATAGACCAATGAGATCATGTCTGCCGGTGGTGAGAGCTACGCAGGAAAGAAGATGAGGGAGAAGCTCCTTAGGTCCGAGGGCACTTGGCACACAGTAAGCTTCGCAGGTTGCCTGAAAATGAATCCACGCCCCCTTCTGTCGGGGTGTCCTAGGGCTCCTAAGCTGGCCACAATGGCCTCTTTCTTTTTCCCTGCAGACATGCACAGCTGAACACTCAGAATTTCATTCCTGCGCCCTTCCCAACACTCTTGTCTCAAGCTCTACAGCAAGCATGTCAAATTCAAAGGCTAACACGGGCCAAATAAACAAGGTTTAAGTTCATGCGGGCCACAAAAGCTTCCATTTTCATAGAAACATAGGTTTAGCCCTAGCTGGTTTGGCTCAGTGGATAGAGCGTCAGCCTGCGGACTGAAGGGTTCGGGTTCCATTCCAGTCAAGGGTACATGCCCCGGGTTGCAGGCTCGATCCCAAGTAGGGGGCATGCAGGAGGCAGCGGATCAATGATTATCTCTCATCATTGATGTTTCTATCTCTCTCTGCCTCTCCCTTCCTCTCTGAAATCAATAAAAATATATTTAAAAATAAAAAAAAAGAAATGTAGGTTTATTTCGATAGAGACATGCTGAATATAAGGGCTGAAATAAATGAGTAATTATTAGCATAAAATAATAGAACATTTTAATAAAAATTAATATTTTTTCTTAAACATTAACTTACCAGACACTCAATAACTCTACACAAATTAATAAGCGTAATGCAAATAAACCTATTTTTCTTGTTCTCCGAAAGCGAAATATTGACACCAAACAAGTCAGCCCAAGACTAATGACATGGCAATCAGCTGCTAAAATACTCGCTGCCAGTATTAGTGGAGAGAAATGGTGCGCCTGCGCGTAAGGCGCCTAAGGGAAACGAATGCAACACAATTACTGTAATTAGTCATTAGCGAACGTCGTAGTTTGTTATTAATAATTATGTATAACAGGATATTGTAAAAATTAAGTTATGAAATTTTATTAAAACATTCTTACATACTGTTATACTAGTATTGGCTGGGCTGCAAAAACATTCGTTGTGGGCCACATGCGGCCCGCGGGCCACGAGTGTGACATGCTTGCTCTAGTCTGGAGGCATTTCTACCCTTTCTCTACGTTATTTTGGAGTCCAAGGCACCATTCCCTGAACATCAGGAGTTCCCAGGTGGCCTGAGTCACCTTTCCCAGAGCTCCTGTCATGTCCACATCATCATTTAATTCTTTCTTTCTCTTGGGACAGAACTGGGTCCAGAGTACCCGTCCACCTCACTG
The DNA here is from genome assembly GCF_963259705.1 of Myotis daubentonii. NCBI lineage: Eukaryota > Metazoa > Chordata > Mammalia > Chiroptera > Vespertilionidae > Myotis > Myotis daubentonii. The sequence continues at coordinate 21,794,135 of NC_081855.1, forward strand.
CTTCCTGTACCGTCTGAAGTCATCAGTGAGATAAGAGGGAGCAGATGCACGGCTCTTAGCTAATTAGGATTCCTGGCAGATGTCCGCTGAGGTGCAGGCATCCATCACGTCTACACTTTATTCCTGGGGCCAGTTCGGGGAGCTGTGTAAGAGCATCATCCCTGTTCTCCCGTGGGCCAGCCCACGGAGTAACCCCCAGACGACAACACTCCCGTCCCTCTTTCCTTCAACCGCCCGGAGGACAGGCCGTTCGTCCTGGGCGTCAAGGCTCCTGCTCACTTAGAATCTAGTGCAAGGAGGTCCTGATGGGGAGAGTGGGAAGAAAGGCCCAGGATCAGGTCTAGCGGGAGCCTTGGGAAGGGGTGTGGCGGCAGCAGGGCCACGCAGGACACCTCTGTTGAGACCACTAGCACCGATCACACCTATCCACGGTACGAATGAAGAGTGGGCAGGAGCCTGGGAGCAGGAATCTGGGCCCGGAAACGCCCTCAGCGCCCAGCCGGTCACCCAGACTGCGGGTCCCAGCTGGCTTCTCTAGCATGGGGGAGGAAAGAGACAGGGAAGGCAGGGCTGCCTCCACCCGGGTCAAAGCAGGGGCTGCCCTTCTCCCTCTTAAAGAGGAGCCAGCCGACCTCCAGGCTTTGAGGATCTCTGCAGGCATCATTCCACTTGAGAACCATGATCTCCCTCAGAGAAGGGAGGGAAACTAGGATCCTACCCATTTTACAGAGGACAAAGCAAGAGTCGTGAGCTGCCTCAGATCATTCGGTGCCGGACAAACTCTTTACAGGAGCCTGGGAGGCCTCCCCACCACTGAGGGCAAGGGGACCCCAATGTGGGCTTATGGACCAGTGTGGCTGCATAAGTACCACCTGTGGGGGGCAAAGAATGGGATTCCGGGCTGCGGATCACTCACCGGGAGGGAGACTCTAGGTCAGCACGGCCGAGGATGCGATGCTGCTGGGGGCTGTAGAGCCACTGGAAGGCGGTCAGTGTCCTCTCCTCGATTCGGAAACGCCCTTCCTGCACGTACCTGCAGGGCAGGAGAGAGAAGGAGGGAGGTGGGCAGGGCTCTGCCGAGCTCTCTTGGGGAACTGGCCTGGCTTGGTGGAAAAAGATAGATGTGGGGTACCTGTCCCCCCCTACCCCTCCCTTCCCCCCCGCCCCCGCCCGCTCATCTGCCAGAAGACCAGTTCCCAGAGGGCCCCAGTGAAAATTCCCTGAAGAGGAGGCAGCTACAGAGAGCAAGTTTTAACTCCATAGATGGAACGGCTTTCTAAAAGTTAGTTGTCGGGAGTTGAAAGGAACCCATTGGAAGGAGTGAGTTCTCTGTCACGGGAGGTATGTAAGCAGAGTGTGGGCAGGGAATTCAAGCATCAGACTAGGGTCCATTCTCCAAGTCCCCTACAGTACCGACTGAGACACTGGGCTTCTTGATTTCACAGCAGGAGAAGGGCTGCTCTGGAGAGGGTGTCACGAGCCAAATGCAGGCTTAGGTCTTCCAGGACCTCAAGGGTCCCAGCCACCTTCCAGATAGACGATCAGCCTCGGCTAAGGGCAGGGAAAGCTGGACGGGGCACGGTGAACACGAAAGGGTCTCTGCCACTCTGGCCGCCCCTCCTGGCAGAACCATGAACCCACTGATTAACTCAACGTGTATTGCGTGCCTATGATGATGAACAGAAGAGACTTAATCCCTGCCCTCCTGGAGCTTACTGTTGTGTGGGAGAGAAACCATCAGGCCCCTTTATACGTTACCAGTGGGAGTGGGAGAGGGAGGGGTACAACCCTTCTGCAGGACAACCCGACGATGCCTAAGCTACAATTCCCCGGTAGCCCAACGGGCCCCTTTTGGAGAATGACTACATTCCAGCATGTGGACACGGTTGTCTGTGGCATGGTTTATAACAAAAGCCCAAGCTCTCGTCAGTCAGGGGCTGGTTACATAAACTACGGTGCAGCCATATTAAAATATCAACACTAATAAAAGAGAAAAATGGTAATTGGCGTACGAGCTACCCTTTTCATTGGCTAATCAGGGCTATATGCAAATTAACTGCCAACTAAGATTGGCAGTTAACTGCCAACTAAGATTGGCAGTTAACTGCCAACAAGATGGCAGTTAATTTGCATATGTAGGCACAATGCAGGGAGGCGAAAGGGAAAGCAGGAAGAAGCCCCCTGCCACTGACAGTGATCGGAAACCCAGCGGGGAGCTAAGAGCTGGGGGGCAGGGCAAAGGCGGCCCTGGGGCCGCCTTTGCCCTGCCCCCCAGCCATGATCGGAGAATCAGGTGCCTTTTCCGCCCTGGCCAGTGATAGCAGGAAGTAGGGGTGGAGCCAGCGATGGGAGCTGGGCACGGTCGAAGCTGGCAGTCCCAGGAGCTAGGGGTCCCTTGCCTGGGCCTAAAGCAGAGCCCACGATCGCGGGGCCGCTGCAGCTGCGGGTCCCCGCTGCCCGGGCCGGACGCCTAGGCCAGAGGCGTCAGGCCTGGGCAAGGGGCCAATCCTGCGATTGGAGGGTGATGGGGGTCAACGCCTGAGGGCTCCCAGTATGTGAGAGGGGGCAGGCTGGGCTGAGGGACACTCCCCCCCCACACACACACACACACACACACACACCCAGTGCACGAATTTCGTGCACCGGGCCCCTAGTATATATATATTTCCAATGAGGGCATTCCCTGAGTGCTCTTATGCAAAGATCTGCAAGACACAGTCTTCAGATAAAAAAGCAGGTGCAGAAGAGCGGTATGTGTACTTTATGTTAAAAGGGGGAGAGAAGGAATGAAGTATAAATCCGTATTTGCTTATCTTTATATACAGAAACTCTGGAGCCGTGGTCGGCAAACTGCAGCCCGCGAGCCACATGCGGCTCTTTGGCCCCTTGAGTGTGGCTCTTCCTAAGCCTTAGGAGTACCCTAATTAAGTTAATAACAGTGTACCTACCTATATAGTTTAAGTTTAAAAAATTTGGCTCTCAAAAGAAACTTCAGTCGTACTGTTGATATTTGGCTCTGTTGACTAATGAGTTTGCCGACCACTGCTCTGGAGACACAAAAGCTAATAAAAATCGTTATTAGCTTGGGTGGGGAGAAGGGGGAACTGGGTGAGTGGGGGCTGAGGGAGGTGACGTTTTTAACAACGTTATCTTTTCATACAAGAGAGGTTTTACCTATTACAAATGTGTGTGTGTGTGTGTGTGTGTGTGTGTGTGTGATTACAAACTGTAAAGTGCTAAGAGGAAAAAAAATTGTGCAGCTGCTCCGATACTGCCCCATGGGGCCGAAGCTATTGGCTGGAGCAGGAGATTTCCCAGAAGGCACGGCTGCTGGAGAAAAGAGTGTTTTCCTCGCTCCCAGGCCTCCCGTATCAGAGCATCTGGCTCCTGCCTGTTTCCTTCACTCTCCTCCGCAGGATCTGATGGGCACTTTGGGAAGACCATCCGGGCTGCTGAGTGGGAAAGAGCAAGGCAGACGGGCTAGATGCTGTTTGGGGGGGGGGGGGGGGACGGTGGTGCCTTGTAAAGGGGATGGTGCTGGAGAGGGAGAGAAATGGGTGGGCTCTCAAGTGGGCTAAGAAGGCAGCGCTGGCTGCGCACCGAGTGATGGGTTGGACATGGGTGAGGGGGAGTCGGGTGGCAAGGCTGTTCCCCGGTTCCTGGTTTGTGCAGGCACTGGCCTCGGTGCCATTCACGCTGGACAAGCACATGTTTGGGAGGGACGATCCCGACGTTAACTTTGGACATGATTCTCCTCTGGGACCTGCTTCCTGCCCCAAGATGATACTCCTCCTGTAAAATCTACCTCAAAACTCGGCTCCTCCAGGAAGCCCACCCCGGTTAATCCCATCCTATTCTGACAACAAGTTTCCATGCCTTTCCCTGTCCTTGGGCTCCTCGGGACTCAGCCTTGAATGGCACGCTCTTGCCATCTCTGTGGGAGCAACTAATAACACCAATTGCCTCCAAAGAAGAGAAGTGAGCCCGGCCGGTGGGCTCAGTGGTTGAGCGTCAACCTATGCACCAGGAAGTCACCGGTTGGATTCTGGTCAGGGCACATGCCTGGGTTATGGGCTCAATCACTGGGGGTCATGCAGGAGGCAACCTACCAATGTTGATGTTTCTCTCTCATCGATGTTTCTATCTCTCTCTTCCTCTCTCTTTAAAATCAATATTTTTTTAAAAAAAATCTTTTTTAAGAAGAGAAGTGAGTGGCAGGGGAGCATTGTAAATGCTTTAGTGCTTTTTGAACTTGAACCATGGAAATATATTATGCTTTTAAGAAGTAAATATTGTGTGTGTGTGTGTGTGTGTGTGTGTGTGTGTGTGTGTGTGTGTGAACTCTGCTGATGATGGAGCCTTAGGGCATTAGGACAAAAAACAAACACAAGAGGCCACTCATTGGTCCAACAGCTGTATTTCACACATGAGGACACGAGGCCCAGAGCAGGCACAGACTGGTCAAGGAAGCCAGAGCCAAGGCCAATGGTGGTGACCCCTCACTCCCAGGCTTGACCCCACGAGGCGCACACAGGTCCCTGGGCTGCGAGAGGAATAGGCCCACCCAGGAACCATCCCCACCCACGTTCTCTCCTCACCCACCGCTCACCCCTGCCAACAGGGAGGACCATCAGCCGCAGCCACAAGCACACCCCCACTTCCTTGCTGCCGCAAAACCCAGCCACCCTCCCCTCCCCTCTCCCTCTACCCCCTTCCCCCAGGGGCAGGGGAAGGGACCGTCCTCCACTCTCTGCAGGCTCCCCGACCTGGATTCCACTTCCCAGCTGTACTGGTGGGTGAGTGATTTTCCACAGCGAGTCCCAGATTCCGCATCTGTCAAACGGGAGTGGTAATGATGGCCACTGTGAAGGGCTGTTGCAGGACTAAGTGAGAGGCGAGGGCAGCTCTTTGCCACGCGGCCACCTTCCCTCCCCATCGTCCTCAGCGGCCTGTCTGCCGGGCCCTACACCTTCACCCATGACAGGCACACCCACTCCCTGCACGTTCTCCTCCAAGCCCCACAGCAGACCCCTTGGACCTTGTTGATCCCATTTTACAGATGAGGAGGAAGAGGCTGGGGGAGGGACATGAACTTGCCCAAGGTCGTTCACGCAGGAAGCAGCAGAGGCCGGCCTCCTGGCACCTTCAGCTGGAGGCATCTGGTTTCCCCCTAACCAGCCTGCTCCACACACATCCTCTGCCCCTCCCCACCGGCCTCCACTTCCCAGCACCCACGCTGCTGCCCCGAGGGGTAGCCTCTTCCCCTGCATATCAGGCATCACGCAAACTGCTCGTCTGCTTCTTCCAACCCTGCTCCCTTCCGGCCTTTCCCGACATTACATGCCACCCCCTCCCCATTGACACGTACAGGCCCCCGCATCTCTGTGTTTCTAGAAACGTGCCTGCCTTTTCTAATCTCACAGCCCCCCTCCCGCTCCGCTCTGACCTGCACTGCTCTCCCTCCATCTCTACTCCAGACCTGCCCACCCGCCCCACCTGCTCAAACCAGCCTCTGGGAATCGGTCCCCAAACCCCAGCCAGAACCCGAGCCGGCTCCAAGGCTCCCAGGATGCTTTGCGTAACCTTGTTCAGAGTGTTGCTCTCTGCCCGCCCGCGAGTGAGTTATTTATGAGCCTGTCTGTCTCCCCGCGAGAGCGCAAGACTGTGTCTGAGCGCCGCTGCAAGCCCTGCCACAGCCTCGCGGAGAGCCGGCCACAGCGTCCTGCAGCCTTCTGGCCACCGGAGCCGGCCTGCCGCGGAGATCGCACCAGCCACCGCGGCCACTGACCCTTCACACCCTGGGGAAGCTCTGATTATCTCCATCAATAAGTACAGCTTCACTTAAGAAGTGTATTTGCTGAATTGGGCCACATTGAATCCACGGAAAAACAGAAGAGCTCCCGTCCCCAAATATCTCCCTCGTGAACCTGCCCTGCCCCTGAAATGCCGCTGGCCGTACCCTGAAGGAGATTAAATACAGCAGAGGGTCAGCCTTGTAGACCACTGATCAGCCATTCAGACTTTAGCAAAAACCAGCGTCTCCGGTTCTCCTCGGGAGAGCAGGAGCATTGTCAGGGACACACTGAAGGGAAGGGGGAGAGGAGAGGAAGGGTGGGAGCTGCTCACAGAAACAGGCCCCAGGCTGTGGGGGTGGGTGACACTCCCAGAGGATGCAACCCATTACCGAGGAGAGAAGGGCCTGGCACTTCACAGGTTACACCCATGTTTTAAGTCCCCAAACACAGGGGTGGGTCAGGCAGTCACGGAAACCTGAGCCTTAAGAACAGGATGCTAAGTGGAAGAAGCCAGTCACAACAGACCATTTCTACGAAATGTCCAGAATCGGCAAATCCGTAGAGACAGAAAGTAGATTAGCGGTTGCTTAAGGCTGGGGGAGTGGGGGGTGAGAGGCAATGGAGAAGGACTGCTAAAGATTACAGGAAAATGTCCTAAAATTGATTATGGTGATGGTTGCACAATTTTTTTTATAGGTGCACAATTCGGTGAATATACTAAAAACTCCTTAATTTTACACTTTAAATGGGTGAGTTGCGTGGTAGGTGAATTCTATTTCAATAAATCTGTAATAAAAAATGTATATACTAGCCCTAACCAGTTTGGGTCAGTGTATAGAGAGTCAGCCTGCGGACTGAAAGGTCCCAGGTTCGATTCCGGTCAAAGGCATGTACCTGGGTCGCGGGCACATCCCCAGTAGGACGTGTGCAGGAGGCAGCTGATCGATGTTTCTCTCTCATCGATGTTTCTAACTCTCTATCCCTCTCCCTTCCTCTCTGTAAAAATCAATAAAATATATTAATATATATATATACATATATATATACTATCAACAAAAATATATATATTTAAAATAAATAAATATCCATGAGTGTGTACTGACATCAATGGTTGAAAAGTAAATGAAGAGGAGGAAAGAGACAGGCTTCTCACGCAGAAGAATTCCAAGCCATGTATGTAAATGCCCCGCCCTCGACGAGGCAGCTCGCAAGTCCACGCCACTGAAATGTGGGTTCACATAGCGACTCCCTCCCAAAGGAAATGGGGTTGGGGTGGAGAGGCCTGACAAACACTCCCTCAGCGAGGCGGCCAAGGACCCCAGCAACAGTGACAAATCATGTGGCTAGTGTGTCCCCTTCCTATGATCTGAGGCCTGCCCCTGTGATCCTCCTCCCCAAAACTCATAATCCCAGTCTAACTATGAGAAAGCATTCCAGGCGAGGGACCAGTACTCCTCAAAATCGTCAAGGCCAGCAAACGCAAGGGAAGTCTGAGAAACTGTCACAGCCAAGAGGAACCTCAGGAGGTGTGACAACTAAACGCCATGTGGTATCGGATGGGACCCTAGAACAAAACAAAAAGATATTGGGGGGACACTAAGGAAATCTGAATAACCTGTGGACTGTAGCTAATAATAACAATAATATGTCAATATTGGTTCATTAATGTAACAAATGTACCATACTCATGTAAGATGCTAACCAGGGGGAGATGGGGGTGGCGTATAGGGGAATTCTCTGTATTGTCATCTCATTTTTTCTGTAAATCTAAACCTGCTCTGAAATATGAAATTTACTAAAAAATAAAAAAGACTAATTCCCATGATAAACAAAGAGCTTTTACAAAGCTATATGAAAAAATACATAATCCGTAAACCAATAGGGGAAGGGGGGGGCAAAGGAAATTAATAAGTAGTTTACAACAATAGAAACACAAATGACCAATAAACATTTAAAAATGCAACTTTTGCCCTGGCTGGGTGGCTCAGTTGGTTAGAGCATCATCCCAATACACCAAGGTTGTGGGTTCAGTCCCTGGTCAGGGCACATACAGGAAGCAACCATGAATGCATAAATAAACAAAACAACAAAACCGATCTTTCTCTCCCTTTCTCTCTCTCTAAAATCAATTAATAAATTAAAAAGCAATTTTTCTGTCCTAGCTGGTTTGGCTCAGTGGATAGAGCGTCGGCCTGTGGACAGAAGGGTCCTGGGTTTAATTCTGATCAAGGGCACATGCCTGGGTTGTGGGCTCGATCCCCAGTAGGGGGCATGCAGGAGGCAGCCGATCAATGATTCTCTCTCATCATTAATGTTTCTATCTCTCTCTCCCTCTCCCTTCCTCTGGGAAATCAATTAAAAAAATATTTTTTTAAAAAAAGCAATTTCAGCCAGAACCGGTTTGGCTCAGTGGGTAGAGCGTTGGCCTGTGGACTCAAGGGTCCCGGGTTCGATTCCAGTCAAGGGCATGTACCTTGGTTGCGGGCACATCCCCAGTGGGGGGCGTGCAGGAGGCAGCTGAGCGGTGTTGCTCTCTCATCAATGTTTCTAGCTTTCTATCCATCTCCCTTCCTCTCTGTAGAAAATCAATAAAACATATTTTTTTAAAAAAAGCAATTTCAGCCAGAACCGGTTTGGCTCAGTGGCTAGAGCGTCGGCCTGTGGACTCAAGGGTCCCAGGTTCGATTCCGGTCAAGGGCATGTACCTGGGTTGCGGGCACATCCCCAGTAGGGGGTGTGCAGGAGGCAGCTGATGGATGTTTCTCGCTCATCGATGTTTCTAACTCTCTATCCCTCTCCCTTCCTCTCTGTAAAAAAAATCAATAAAATATATTTTTTTTAAAAAAGCAATTTCTCTTTAAGTAAAAATAATGAAAATTAAAATAATAATGAGAGACCATTTTTCACTGATGAGATTGGCTAAGATTTTAAAATCGGCTCATTCCCAGTGTAAGCAAAATTGATTGTGGGGAAAGTGGCACCTCACGCATCACTGGAGATGGTAGGAAATGGTTCGGCTTCTTTGCAGGTCAGGGTGTCAGGATCTTTTACAATGTGCTCATGCTTTTACTCTGCCATTTCACTTTGAAGACCATATCCGACCATCATCTCTGCAAATGTTTGCATGAAACGGCTTCAGAGATGTTCACTGCAGCCATGTTCATAACCTCGAAATATTCAAAATACCAATAAGGTCATCATAGAGGCTGAGTGAAGAGGTTGTGGTCCAACCTACAATGGAACACTCTGCAGCCAATTATAAGAACGCTGGCAGCGCACTCCGTACTGCTCTCTAACCACTCACACAGCCTGGGCCGCTACTCTCTGTCACCCCCTCTCCCAGACGCTAAGGCCCGCCATCAGAAATTGGGCAGGGCTCAGCACAGGCCTTGGATATGGTAGGAATGCTGAAAAGATATCTAATATCTTGAACTAATGGACCCATGAAATTCTAATTTCATTTTTTGGTACTTTATGGTTTGGAGAAGGAAAGTCCGAAGGAAGAAGGCTATTCTGGAAGGGCAAGTGGACATGAGTTGCTGTTTGTTTGGTTTTGGGTAGTTTTATTAAAATATATTTTTATTGATTTCAGAGAGGAAGGGAGAGGCGAGAGAAATAAAAACATCAATGGTGATAGAGAATCACTGACAGCTGCCTCCCGCATGCCCCCACTGGGGATCAAGCCCACAACCCAGGCATGTGCTGACAGGGAATCAAACCGTGACCTCCTGGTTCATAGGTCGATGCTCAACCACTGAGCCACACCAGCTGGGAAGTTTGTGTGGGTTTTTTAATAAGTCCATCATTACAGTTGAGTATTTTCACTGCCCTAAAAATCCTCTGTGCTCTGTCTATTCATCTCCCCTCTCACCATACACACACACACACACACACACACACACACACACCTGGAGACCCCTGAACTTTTTTTTTAAATATATTTTATTGATTTTTTACAGAGAGGAAGGGAGAGAGATAGTTAGAAACATCCATCAGCTGCCTCCTGCACACCTCCTACTGGGGATGTGCCCGCAACCAAGGTACATGCCCTTGACCGGAATCAAACCTGGGACCCTTGAGTCCGCAGGCCGACCCTCTATCCACTGAGCCAAACTGGTTAGGGCAAGACCCCTGAACTTTTAACCTTTTTAGTTTTACCTTTCCAAGAATGTCATATAGCTGGAATCATACAGTATGTAGCTTTTCCAGATTGGCTTTGTTCACTTAGTGATACGCATTTAAGTTCCTCCATGTCTTTTCACAGCTTGATAGCTCATTTCTTTTTAGTGCTGAATAGTATTTCATTGTTTGGATGTACTAATCTATTTGTCCATTCACCTACTGAAGGATGCCTTGGTTGTTTTATAATTATAATTTAACAATTATAAATAAAGTTTCGATTAACATGCATGTGCAGGTTTTTGTGTGGATATAAGTTTTCAACTCCTTCGGGTACATACTGAGGAGTGTAATTGCTGGATCGTATGGAAGAGTATGTTTAGTTTTGTGAGAAACCACCAACCTGTCTTCCAAGGTGACAGTGCCATTGTTACTCACACCAACGATCTTTGAGAGTTCCTGGTGCTCCACATCCTCCCCAACACTTGGTGCCATCAGTGTTCCAGAATTTGGCCATTCTGGCAGGTGTGGAGTGGTATCCCATTGTTGTTTAAAACCACTACTTTTTTTTCCCACTACTTTTTTAAAAAGACCCCCATTCTCCTACAAATTCAAATATGGTAATTGGTTACCACACTTAGACCTTAGGCCAGTGATGGCGAACCTATGACACCTCTGACACGCGAACTCATTTTTTTGGTTGATTTTTCTTGGTTAAATGGCATTTAAATATATAGAATAAATATCAAAAATATAAGTCTTTGTTTTACTATGGTTGCAAATATCAAAAAATTTCTATATGTGACACGGCACCAGAGTTAAGTTAGGGTTTTTCAAAATGCTGACACGCCGAGCTCAAAAGGTTCGCCATCACTGCCTTAGGCAAAGGTTTTGCCTTGGGTTTTCACTTTTAAAAAGCATGTGAGCCCTGGCCAGTGTGGCTCAGTTGGTTGAGCATCGTCCCATGAACCAAAAGGTCACCAGTTCGATTCCCATTCAGGGCACATGCCAGAGTTGCAGGCTCGATCCCCAGTACCGGGCGTGCAGGAGGCAGCTAATCAATGTTTCTCTCTCACAGATGTTTCTCTCTCTCCTCCCTTCCTCTCTCCCTAAAATCAATTTTTAAAAAAACATTTTAAAAGCACGTGAAGCATTTTATTTTATGAGAGAACCACTAAAGTCTTGCCCATATTTGAGGTTATTTAGGTGTGCCTATGCTCTTATGTACTGTGAATATATAAAAAGGTTAGCCAATCTGAACGGCTAAAAAATACCAAGGAGCTTAACAGCTATGCATAGACATTCATTTCCTGTGACACTAGTATGCCCTATAACAATAGTTTAGGGTGAGAACCTGGCCATCTTTTTTCTAACTAATCACTTGAAACCTCCCTCCCCTTCAAAGTCTAAAGCGTAATATCTTGCTTTTGAATTTTCCAAAGCCCCAGAACCTTACTTTAGTCTTGCTTCTGAAATGTGTACCAGATCCAAAGAAAACTGCAACTACCTTCTATTGCTCTTGCCTATCTGCACCACAAGGTGGCATTGTTGAACACCAGTCTTGCACAGCCCCCTGTCGGCAAACTCATTAGTCAACAGAGCCAAATATCAACAGTACAACGATTGAAATTCCTTTTGAGAGCCAAATTTTTTAAACTTAAACTATATAGGTAGGTACATTGTTATTAACTTAATTAGGGTTCTCCTAAGGCTTAGGAAGAGCCACACTCAAGGGGCCCAAGAGCCGCATGTGGCTCGTGAGCCGCAGTTTGCCGACCACTAGACTCCTAAACTGCTGTGGGTGGACGTCCTTGCTCCTTGTGTCTGCTGTTTCTGCCTGATGTCCCACACTAGGGCTCCAAAGTTGGCTCCTTGCTTCATGTTCAGACATTATTCTCTCAGATGCGATCCTGAGCAGCATCCACAGCTTTCAGGTGTTGAGCTTGAATCATTCTCCACCTACACTCCCGTGTTTTTCTTGGTAAGCATTACACACTGATGGATGCTTGTGTCCTTGTCCCTGCCCTCCCCCAATTCATATGTTGAAGCCCTAAGCCTCCCTTCCCCCATCTGACTATATTTGGAAATAGGCCCTTTTTGGAACAAACTAAGGTTAAGTAGTTCCCTGACCCAACAGGATTAGCGTCCTTGTAAAAAGAGACACCCGAGCCCTTGCTGGTTTGGCTCAGTGGATAGAGCGTCGGCCTGCAAACTGAAAGGTCCCAGGTTTGATTCCAGTCAAGGGCACATGCCTGGGTTGTGGGCTTGATCCGCAGTGGGAGACTTGCAGGAGGCAGCCAATCCATGATTCTCTCTCATCATGGATATTTCTATCTCACTCTTCCTTCCTCTCTGAAATCAATAAAAATATATTTAAAAGAGAGAGAGAGAGACCAGAGAGCTTGTGTGCTCTCTCCTCGTCATGTGAGGACACATGGGAAGGCAGCTCTCTGCAAGCCAGGAAGAGAGGCCTCACAGAACCCAAGCATGCTGGCACCCTGATCTTAGACTTCCAGCCTCCAGAACGATGAGAAGATAAATTTCTGTTGTTTAAACCAACCAGCCTGCAGTATTTATTTAAATTTTCTTATAAGAGTGCTTCTTACATTTAGCATATTAACATTTAACCTGCTATGTGGGAATATTGTTACCTAGCTTCTAGTTTACCTTTTAACTTTATTGCAGGTTTGCATGACTTGTTTTTCTTGCCCAACAATTCACCATTCGTCACCCTCTCTCCCACTCAAAAGTTCTGTGGTTTGGATGGAGCTGACCACAGCCCCAGCTCCATGGGTGGACACATGACCCAGCCTGGCCAATCTGAGCAGTCCAGCACCCTGACCACAGTGGTTGCCTCAGGGATACTCATGTGACCCAAATCATGCCAATGAGATGACATCCTGAGACTCGGGCTGGAACCACTGAAAAAGAAGAGCTCTCTTTCCATGGTGGTCACTAACCTGGGGGCTGCCTGCAGCTGACAGCCACCTCGCCTCCACACGGGAATAAAAGTGGAACAGAGGGCCCTAGCCGGTTTGGCTCAGTGGGTAGAGCAGCGGCCTTCGGACTGAAGGGTCCCGGGTTTGATTCCGGCCAAGGGCACATGCCCAGGTTGCAGGCTTGATCCCAAGTGTGGGGCGTGCAGGAGGCAGCCAATCAATGATTCTCTCTCATCATTGATGTTTCTATCTCTACCTCTCCCTTCCTCTTTGAAGTCAATAAAAAAAAATTTTTTTTTAAGTGGGACAGAGAGACAAAGAGAGTAGAGTATTATTTGGTGCTATTATTTGAGCACCTGAATGCAGTTGTGCCTGAAACCTGGAGTTTTCAGTTCTGTGAGCCAATAAATTCCCTTTTTCTCTTAAGCCAGTTTGAGTTGAGCAAACTGACTCAACCTGAAATCCTGGAACCAGGGGCCCAGGCTGACCATGTTGGGAGCATGCCGTGGGGTTCAGAGGGCTTCTTGCCCTTAAGGGTGCTCCCTGCCAGGCTGCCTCACCACTCAAGCCACTTCTTTCAGGACCTCCTCAAAGCAACAGGCTTTCATCTGGGGAGGGGGAGGTGACCCAAAACCTAATTAGAGGCACTAACAATGATTCGTGCATCACCAGGCAGAGAGAGTCAGAGCAGAAATCCAAGCCCTGTCCCTTTAAAACTCTTCCCGTTTCCTCCATGAAGTGAGGGAAGGAGTGAAACTAAGCAAATTTAGTTTAATCTGGGAAGTCCTGGGGTCCTGGGGTGACGCTTCCTTTTTAGGGAGAGGACACTGAGTAACTGCCAGCTCTTCAAACAGATTAACTCTGCCTTGGTCTGATTTATGCATTTTGGGCTTCATTTGAAGAGTGGTTCCACTGCTAAATAATAATTTTGAATATCTGGACTTTGATTCTTGGAATCCCCCCAGGATGGGGATGGGTGAGCAGGCTGCAAACCCAGTGACTCCTCCTGCTCTGACATGCTGGGATTTTCTAACAATGTGAACTTGGATGCTTGGCCAGACTGGAAGCAAAACAGAGGATCAGTTACACAAGACCTGGGTTCAAACCCTGACTCTGCTACTTGCTTGCTGGGTGACCCTGGCTAACCACTTTCCTTCTCTGCGCCTCAGTTTCCTTATCTGTAAAATGGGGGTGCTAATACCTTCCTCTGAGTTTCTCTGTGAAGGGTAACTAAGTCATTGCCTGGATCCTATTGGTGGAGCCAGCAGGGAGCGCTCAGGAAGCCCAGGTTGCTGCTATTGATGATAACATTGTTGCTGCTCTTTGTAGTCACACTACAGAATGTAACTGGCGAGAGCTGTCTCCTGGCCCTGGTGTGGGTGGGATGATGTGGGGCGGGGAGGGGTCCCAGTCAGACATTCTCCTTTGAGAATGCGGTGGGCTGAGCAGCCTAAACCGCAGTCTAAGCCAGCCAAGCAGGGGGCAGGTCCCTGGCTGAAGCAGCCCTCAACCTCCGGACCCAGGGACATGGGCCCAACCCAGGTGACTGGGCTGTGATGCGTCTGAAAGCCTCTCAGCTGCAGTCCCGTAACCTGACACCCGCAGGCCTGATTTCCCCGCGGGGCGGGGACCGCGATGGGGGTCGGGGCAGCCACACCCCCGCCATGGGACCTCTCCCCTCGCCTCCCAACTCCCTTCTCTAAGCCCCCGACCCCCAAAAGGCCCACCCCCAAGGGTCCCAGTTTAGGTGGACGAGGACATCTCCTTAAACAGGGGAGCTGAGGGCTGTGGTTGTGCCGTCTCCGGGGCCCAAGTCCTTGGCCCGACCCCGAGCAGCAGAAGTAATGCAGGTAGGAGGGGGACCCCCACTGCAAAAATAGAAAAGCGAAGTGGGGGGAAGGAAAGGGAAGGAAGGGAAGGAAGCCCTGAGGAGGAGCCTGTGGAAGGGGGACCCGGGACCCTCTAAACTTTAGAGGTTCTCAACCTGTGGGTCGCGACCCCTTTGAGGGTCGAACGACCCTTTCACAGGGGTCGCCTAAGACCATCGGAAAACACATATATAATTACATATTGTTTTTGTGATTAATCACTGCTTTAATTATGTGCTATTTGTAATAATGAAATTGGGGGTCACTGCATGAGGAACTGTATTAACGGGTCGCGGCGTTAGGAAGGTTGAGAGCCACTGCAGCCTGACGTCAGGGACCTGGTCCTGGGTCCCAGCGCCTAACTACCTGGAGAGCCGCAAAGAGCGCGCGCGCGGACGCGGGGACGCGGGATGCTTGTGAGCCGGCAGCCAGCGCCTCTCCCTACCACCGGCCCGAAGCCTCAGCTCCAGAAGAAACTTTGCGCCTGTGGCCCTGCTGCTTCCCGAGCCCGCCCCAAGGCCCCCACCCCCGGCGCCCACTCACCAGCGCACCAGCTGCCAGCGCTTCTCCCCCGGCGTCCCGCGGCCCGCCATGCCTCGCCCGGCCGGCCGCCCTCTCCCCGCCCGCGGGGCCGCACGGCGGAGGCGGCTCCGGCTGCCGCAGGCCAGTGCCGAGGGCGCGCTCGCCGTCGCGGGGTGCGGCGCGGGGACCGGCGAGCGGGGAGGGGCGGGGCGGGCGCGAGGCGACGCGGGCCGGAGCCGGGCTGTGCGGCGTGATCGGCGCTCATCTCCCCTCTCCCCCGCCTCCCCCGCCACCCCCACCCGGGTGCCGCCCGCCCGGTCCCCGCTGGATCCGACTGGGGCTGGGTCACCGCGCGCCTCCGCCCGGACGACCACCTTCCACCCTCTCCCTGCCTTCCCCCCCCCTCCGCCCCCCGCCCCGGCCCCGCTGGCGGGGGGCGCAGAAGAGCTGGTGTCTGGAGCCCTGGGCGAGGAGTCAGGTTCTCCAGGTTCCACCGTGAGGGGCGCCTGGCTTGCTGAGTGACTGGAGGCGATCTACTTACTCCGCCTCTGCCTTACTCCCTGGGACACCCGTTCCGCCTCCCTAGGAAGATATGCGTACAAACTAAACTACTCTAAATGCTTAAAACCAAGGCTGATGTGCCCCCACAGATGGTTAAAACATGTTAAGGTGACCATATTTAAAACAGAATGGCATTGGCGGGGCTCGCTGCCAATACTAGGACCAGCTCCTCCCAAGCCTTCAGCCCCCTGCACCCCAGGAACCCGTTCATTCCTGCAGTATCGCAGAGACCAGCCTGGCCCAAGGCACCATGGGACCATGCGTGTCAAGCCTGGTTTGAAGGAGCTGAGTTTTAGAAACGTTTGTTAGTATGAGCATTTGTCTGAACATTGTCCTTCCAACTCACGTGCTTCCAATACCAGGACAGCCCACATCCTTTGCAAGAGGGAAACCGAGGCAGAGGGGACAGAACCTGGCCCCAAAGTGAAGACCTGGGAGCTTACCTTCTTCCTGGGGTCTGTGGCCATTCCCGGGAGCACTGGGAAAGTGTGCAGGGGGATCCAAAGGCTACTGACATTTGTCGTTATATCCATAGGTGCCCTCCCCAGTGTTCAACACGTGAAACGTTAACTGTGTTGTTTTTTCTTGTCAAATTTGGAATTATAGAGTGTGTGTGTGTGTGTGTGTGTGTGTGTGTGTGTGTGTGTTTAATATATTTTTATTGATTTCAGAAAGAAAGGGAGAGGGAGAGATAGAAACATCAATGATGAGACAGAATCATTGATCGGCTGCCTCCTGCACGCCCCCCACTGGGGATGGAGCCTGCAACCGGGGCATGTGCCCTTGACTGGAATCGAATCTGGGATGCTTCAGTCCACAGGCAGATGCTCTATCCACTGAGCCAAACCAGCTAGGGCTGTTTTGTGTTTGTTTGTTTGTTTGTTTGTTTGAATACATTTTTATTTATTCCAAAGAGGAAGGGAGAGGGTGAGGGAGACAGAAACACCAATAATGAGAGAGAATCATTGATCGGCTGCCTCCTGCACGCCCCACATTGGGGAGCGAGCTCATAATCCGGGCATGTGTCCTGACAGGGAATCGAACCATGACCTCCTGGTCCACAGGTCGACGCTCAACCACTGAGCCATGCCGGCTGGGCCCATTGATTGTTTTTTAACTACCCCCACATAGGTTTGTATGGAGAAGGGAAGTGGACACTCTTAATTGTGAGTGAGCTTGGAGAATAAATTGATCACCCTTGTGCATGGCAATTTGACACTCTGATGAAAAGCCATCAAATGTGCATGTTTCTTGATTTCTCTCCTTGAAATTCATCCTAAGAACATAATTAGAAACGTGAAAGGGGGTCTCTGTAGCAGAATGTCCACTGCAGCATTGTTTTCGATAGAATAAAACTGGGAACAACACAGAAGTCAAATTGGAGATTAGTTAAGAAGCTTGTCCAGCCCTGGCCGCGTGCTTAGGTAGTTGGGTTGTCGTCCTGATGCTCCAGGGTTGCAGGTTCCATCCCTGGTCAGGGCACACAGGCACACACAAGAATCAACCAATGAGTGCATAAATAAATGGAACAACAAATCTCTCTCTCTCTCTCTCTCTCTCTCTTCCTACCTTCCTCTCTCTAAAAAGTCAACTAAAAATGTTTAAATTTTTTTTAAAAGAAGCTTGTCCATATGATGCGATATTATACAGCTACTAAGAAAGACTTTATTGGCATGAAAAAATCGAGATATATTTTGTTGTAAGCATGGTGACTATAGTTAATAATACTACCTGGCATAACTGAAAGTTGTTAAGAGAGCAGATCACACACAAAAAAACATTTTTAACTACGTATAGTGATGGATGTTAACAAGACTTATTGTAGTGATCCTTTCATGACATATTACAAATATCGAATCATTGTGTATTACACTTGACACTATGTCAATTATATCTCAATTTTTTTAAAAAAATACATTTTAAAGTGAAAAAAAAATTACCAAATAGAACGAGTACATTCATATATTTGTTGAAAAATCTGGAAGAGCCTGGCTGGTGTTTCCCAGTGGTTAAGCATCGACCCAAGAACCAGGAGGTCACGGTTCGATTCCTGGTCAGGGCACATGCCCAGATTGCAGGCTTGATCCCCAGTGTGGATTGTGCAGGAGGCAGCCAATCAATCATTCTCTCTCATCATTGATGTTTCTATCTCTCTCTACCTTCCTCTCTGAAATCAATAAAAAATATAAATATTTTTTAAAGTCAGTATTCTGCCCTAGCTAGTTTGGTTCAGTGGACAGAGAGTTGGCCTGCGGACCAAGGGTCCTGGGTTCAATTTTGGTCAAGGGCACGTACCTCAGTTGCAGGCTCCTCCCTAGCCCAGGCCCTGGTCAGGGTGTGTGCAGGAAGCAACCAATCGATGTGCTTCTCTCACATTGATGTTCCTCTTTGTCTGTCCTTCTCTCTTCCACTTTCTCTAAAAATTAATGGAAAAAATTTCAGGTGAGGAGTAAAAAAAAAAAAAGTTAGTATTCAAAGCTATCATGAAGAGATGGAGGGAGCCTCAAGGCCTTCTCTGTCACCCCAAACTCACTCTCTTAACTGGTATTCATGGCTCTTACCTTCCCGTAAAGCTCATGGGTGTTTTCTGCCACAAGTAGATTCATCTCTTCGCTGAGGGACCTGATGAAGCTCACCTCGGACCTTGACTGGACTGGGATTTGAATCCTGGCTCCACTGCTTACAAAGTGGGTGGTGTTAAATTTCCAATAGGGTTTCTCTGAAGTTTCTATGAGATGAAATGGATAAAGTGCTCAACTCAAAATAATGGTTACTTCTGAAGTGAGATATATACTTACTATACATTTTAGTTTGTATTGACTTTGTTATAAGTTTAATGTTGAAAATTGGGGGGGGGGGAATGTTTTAACAATAGTCAATAGATTGCCTGGTACATAGAAAGTACTTGATAAATGTTAATTCTTATTGTCATCATCTCCATATTTTATAATGCATCTCTGGGTCTCCCCACAACTTCAGGTAGAGTGCCATGCAGTCAGTCTTGTTCAACATAATTCTATGTATTGACTGACTGATTGTTAACCTCCTCTAAAGACGTACCCTTTAGTCTGCTGGCCCCCCAGTCCATTCCCTAGCCCTGCCTTCACAGGGCCATCTCTCAGCTCTGCAGGCTCATTGATTTTAGTGGTTCTATGAGTGATTTGTGCGCATGTTTTTGTTGTTTCAACTGTGAGTATTTTTTCGGCCAAAGATGTTGTAAGAGTCCCGAGGGCAGCCCCAGAGGCCAGGCCTTTCATGCCCACCTGAGAGCTCTTCTGTGGCCAGGCAGGACCCTCTCCCAAGAACAGGCAGGGCCACCCCTCAGACAGGCATCTGGAGTTGTTTTTTTAGGTGGTGAAAAGCCGGAGTCACAGGACCCATCTTGATACAGATCAAGGAGAATAACAGTTGGGGCTTAGTCATAACAATCCCATTCGCATGCACTTTACAAAACCCTTTCATTCTAACCTCATGACACTCACAAAAAGATCCTGTTGGCAGAGTCCACGTGCTTTTCCCTGAAATGACTTACCCAGGGGGAGCTCTGAGCCACCAGCCACTCACACAATGTCACCTGATATCTTGCTATCATGAGCACGGATAACTAATGAGATCGCAGCATGTTTTAAGCATTTTACTATAAACTCATTTAATCCTCACAACAACCCAAAGATCTCATGAGCTGCATAGACCATCATTATCCCATTTTATGGATGAGGAGACTGAGGCCCAGGGAGGAGGAAGGTATTGACAGAGCCAGAATTAGAAGCCAAGCAGCCTGGTTTTAGAAGCCTTCCATGTGCAGTGAAAAAGGATCAACACCAACGTTCTGGACTTCAGAGGTCTTTTTTTAAAATATTTTTCTTTATTGATTTCAGAGGGGAAGAGAGAAGGAGAGAGATAAAAACATTAATGATGAGAGAGAATCATTGATTCACTGGCTCCTGCACGCCCCCCTCTGGGGATCCAGCCGCAACCCAGGCATGTGCCCTTGGCTAGAATCAAACCTGGGACCCTTCAGTCCGCAGGCTGGCGCTCTACCCACTGAACCAAGCCGGCTAGGGCTTGGCTTTCAGCATTTTTAAAGCTTCTCCTCTTGGCTTTTGGCACCTTCACGTAAAGAAAGAGGCTGTTTTATCAACTGGGACCCAGAGAGGTGATGGGATGCACCCAAGGTCATACAGCCAGTGAGAGGCCTGTGGCAGCTTTGCTGCCAACTAGGCACAAGGTAGGTTTCCTGAACCCTGGTCAGCTCACCTCCCACCCAACTCTTCCCTGGGCCAGGGGGGCACTGTCTGTGGTTCCTATGCCGGGGAGTAGGCAGAGGGGCCCAGCGGATGCCGGCCTGCCTGTCTGTGCGCTGTCCGCGGTGCTGATCCGCCCGCCGCGCCCTTGCTCGCCAAGCGGCAGGCGGGTTCCCCAGGTTTCCCTCCAGCTCCCAGCCAAAGCCAGCTTCTCGAGTTCCGGCGGCCCTCCGGGGTCCTTAGACCTGGCTCCTGGGGCTCCCCAGGTTCCCCCGCCCCTCTCCCGATAGCGCGCCGCCAGCCTCCCTTCCCCCCCCCGCCACCCCGGCCCCGCCCATGGCCCCTCCCCGCCAGTCCCAGGTCCCTCCCCTCCCCCTTATCTCTCCCGCCCCCTCAGCTCCCCCCTACTGCTCGTTCGCCAGTTCCGGTCACGTTGCTGGGTGTTTACGCCTGGAGGCAGCCCGGGACCCCCCTTCGGCGCCCCAGAGCCCCCGGAGCCCCGACCCCACCGCCCCGCAGCCTCGAAGCAGCTGATGGCGCCGCAGCCCGGGCGGGCGCTGCGGAACCCGGGGCGCAGCTAGCGTGGGGAAGAAGAGCTCCTCCCCGCACCCAGCCCGCGGACCCGGGCTCCTCTGGCCTGTCGCTCCCGCAGGTCCTGAAGGTGAGGAGGCCGGTGGGCGTGGGGGTGGGCGCCGAGGTGTTCCCTCGCGGCAGCGCTGGCGTGGGGCTGGGCACCGCAGCGCGCGGGAGGCGGACAGGACCCGCGGGCTGCTGGCAGAAGTTGTCCTCCACCGCCCAGACTCGGACCCTTCCCGGCCCTGGCGGAGAGTCCAGAGCAGCCGAGGTCAAGCCACCACTACCTCTTGCCACCTCCTGCCACACACATCATTCCTTCTGCCTGCCTTTCCCTGTCCTCCCTGGTACCTCTCTTCCCCGGCTCCCTCCGTCTCCACATGCCCCCCCTCTCTCAGGGAGTCATATTGGAGGCGTAATCAGGGCAGAACATCAAGACTGAAGTGGGTGGGAGCTCCAGTTTCCCTGTACGGCCCACTCCCGTGCTCCTGGGTCCTCTGCTTTGCTGGGGTTGGGGGTCCTGCGGTCTTCAGTGGAGGGGGGAGCCATGACCCGGGGGTATTGGAGGAGGAGGGTCTGGAGTGGAGAGGACCAGGAGACCCCTAGAGAATGTGGCTCCACCACTAACTAGTCCAGTGACCCCACCTTACAGCGTCTCAGACATTTGTCTAGAGCTGACTTCTTGTTCCCAACTCAAATTCCCGGGAGAGCCAAGGACCTGAGAATGAAGGGAGTAATTGTTTTTTAATACGTGCGCTCACTTGCCCTGGTGATTGCCAATAGCGCTCCACTCCTTCTGCCTGTTTCACCAACATTCCTTGTGCTCCTGCTTCATCAAGGAATTCCCGGAGACAAAGCCCTGTCCTCAGGAAGCTTATTGCTCAGAGCAGAAGCCAGACAGAAAGGCAGACACACACACACACACACACACACACACACACACACACACACACACACACACACACAGTGATGCCTGGTGGATGCTTGGGGAACACAGTGGCAGAAGAGATGCATTTCAGCTTGGTGGGGGTCAGGGAAGACTTTCCGCATGTGAGCATCCTTCAGAGGTTTAAGGAGGTAAAGATAGGATGGGGAATAGTAAAGGAGGGATGTTCATGGGTATGAGGAGAGTTTGTTGTGAGAGCAGCAAGAGGTAGAATCCAAAAGAGGAGAGGATCAGACTGCAAGTGTGGGCCGAATCTAGATTGTGAAGGGCCTTAGGGTAAATGCCAGTGAGTGCTCCAAGTTGCGAGACACTGTCAGTTGTGTATATGGGGCAAACCACTTAACCCCTCTGAGCTTCTGTTTCCTCATCTATGGAGTACTAACAGAACCTTCTTGTGGGGCTCTTATGAAGATAAATGAATTAATATGTGTAAAATGCTAAGAACAGTGCCAGCCATTTATTATTATTAATATTATTATCGCCCTAACCGGTTTGGCTCAGTGGATAGAGTGTTGGCCTGCGGACTCAAGGGTCCCAGGTTCGATTCTGGTCAAGGGCATGTACCTTGGTTGTGGGCACATCCCCAGTAGGAGGTGTGCAGGAGGCAGCTGATCGATGTTTCTAACTCTCTATACCCCTCCCTTCCTCTCTGTAAAAAATCATTAAAATATATTTTAAAAAATATGTTATTATCATTATAAGTGTTATTATCTGTGCAGTAATCCTATATAATAAAAGAGTGATACGCAAATCAACCAAACAGCAGAATGACCGGTTGCTATGACGTGTACTGACCACCAGGGGGCAGATGCTCAATGCAGGAGCTGCCCCCTGGTGGTCAGTGCACTCCCACAGAAGCCCTGAGCCAGGCTCACGACTGGTGAGCGCAGCTGCCAGGGGGGGAGTGGGGGGCCTCTCCCACCGCAGCAGCACTAAGGATGTCCGACTGCTGGCTTAGGGGAGTGGGCCTAAGCCGTCAGTTGGACATCCCCCGAGGGCTCCCAGACTGCGAGAGGGCTCAGGCCGGGCTGAGGGACCCTCCTGAGTGCGTGAATTTCATGCATTGGGCCTCTAGTAATTATTTTAAGTATTATTACCTGTGCATCCATGTCTGAGAAAGACTTTTTGAGTTCTTGCTTTCCCTCCTACCCCAGTCCTCAGAGTCAGGTAGTTAAAAGGAATAACAAGTAAGAAAAGTAAAGAACAGCCCGGCTGGTGTGCCCAGCGGTTTAGTATCGACCTATTAACCAGGAGGTCATGGGTTGATTCCTGGTTACATGCCTGGGTTTCTGGCCCGGTCCCCAGTAGAGGGTGTGCAGGAGACAGCCGATCAATGATTCTCTCATCATTGATGTTTCTAACTCTCCCTCTCCCTTCCTCTCAGAAATCAATAAAAAATATATATTTTAAAAAAAGAAGAAAAGTACAGAACATTTTAAATTCATTTACTTATTCATTTATTACCATGCCTGTCCTATCTAATATACCTCCCCTGGCAATTAGAATGATAAAAATAACTTTAACATTCTCCTTGAAACAAGAAGGCATACTTAAAATTTTTAACAAAATGTGGGTGAGTATTTAGAACAGTGCAAGAATATTTGTTGACTGAATAAATATTTTCAGTCCTAAAGAGAAAAGAAATACTAAGAATGAAATAGAAACTGGGACAAGAGAAGCAGCAGGGGTAAGGGTGGCAGACATTGCAGAGTCCATGCAAGCAAAAGGCTAGAGGCCTAGCTCTGGTTCCTCCCAGTCACTGCATCTGCCTGAGGGAGAGGTGGGGGCAGCCGAGGCTCGGGGACATTGAACAGACTAAGGGAGGGGAGTAGTTAGCCTCCCAAAAGAAGTTTGGACTATGACAGTGGTTTTCAAGCTTCTGGTTAGCAGAAGCCTTTTCTCCGATGAATTTGTCTGCACAAACCCACCATATAACAGAGGGGTGAGGACAGCAAAGCCTCGAGCCCTGCCCTTTCCCCCAACCCTTTCGGCAACATCAGAGAACCCTCTGCAGAACTCTGGGGTTCTATGGAGCAAATTTGAAAATCACTGATTGAGATGATGATGAAGACCCTTCAGAGCCCTGAGTGCTGTGATTCTGTACTTCCTGTGGTTCTGCCAATGCAAAGAACTATAGGAACTGGGGAGGGGAGAGGACCGCAAGTTCCTACTTTACCAGGTCAGCTGTAGGGAGATAGCTGGGGAGGAGAGTGGGCACCCGAAAGCTCTAAAGAGCCAAGCAGGAGGTGATGTCTTTTTCAGGGATCAGGGGCTTAGGCCTTAGAGCGTCACAGTTGTGTCAGGGTCAGAGGGCTCCCACACCTGACACTGTCTGGGGTTGGGGACCTGAGCACAGAAGGCTCTGCCCACCAACTTCCCTAAGGGGAAAACATTTGTACCTTCCTCCCTCCCTCTCTCCCTCCCTCCCTTCCTTCCTTCCTTTCTTTCTTCCTTTCTTTCTTTCTTCCTTCCTTCCTTCCTTCCTTCCTTCCTTCATTTCCTCCTTTCTTTCTTCCTTCCTTCTCTCTCCCCCCCCCTCTCTCTCTCTCTTTCTTCTTTCTTTTACTTGATTTGAGTTTATTTGAGCCAAACAGATGACATGCCAGGGAAGCAAGATTTCAAATGCTCCTAGAACTTTCTTTCAGATAGACGAGAGACATGTCCAAAGTACTTGGAATTAACTGTATAAATTGTGAAGCCTGTGTTGCAGGTCCTTTTTTATTCTTGATGACAGTTCTTTAAAATGAACCTTCTCCATCCAGCTGGAAAATTAAAACAAAGAGGTAGGAGCGCGGGGAGAAGGTGGGCAGCAGGAACAGTGCAGTTCCTGAGGTAGCCAGGACAGCGGACCGGGGTGAGAGACCTTCTCACTTCACCCTGGGAGCTTGGGCATCTCAGGCTGGCTGTGGGAAGACGATGGAGCTGATAGCTCCTACCCCTTAGCTGCCGCTGCTGGCCTGGGCCTTGTCCTCAGACACGAGGTCCCGAAGCTGGGAGGTTCCAGGACTACATCTGTGTGTGGAAACCTGACATTTTTCTGAGTTGGGTTTTCCAAGCACATGTGGCTCCCCAGCCACACACAGAGATCCGTGTTGGCCCTGGTTTCCCCTCCCCACCTCCATCTCCCACCCTCCCCAAAACAAACTAAACAATAACGTTTAAGAAAGTGTATTTGCCAAGATCGCTTGTGACCCCAATTTCTGCCCTGAGGAGAGCACCTGCCTCGTTGGAAGCAAATACACAAGCCATTCTGGGAAGGCATGGAAACAGCTGGTTGGCTCAGTCTGTCACTGGGGCCAGGGGCCAGTCTCCAGGGCTGTGTGGAAAGAGCGTTGACTCTTCCCTGAAACATTTGCATTTCAGCAGCTGGGAACAGACATTTTCTCTCTTCACCGTAAGCACAGGCCCACACACCTTCATCCTCCAGTTGTGCACACAGCAGACACGTAGATTAAAGAGACGCAACGCACACACACGCATGCACACATACATGTACTCCTTCCGGCATGGACACGGGCTCAGATGCATATACAGACACACAGGCACACATAACCCAACACAGACAGACAAAAGCGCAGACACGGCTCACCTGTTCCTCCCGAGTAATGCATCAGTATATTTGCCTGCCCTCTTCACATCTGTTTCTCCTTGTCTGAGGTCTCTTGAGCATGCCAGATCTAACAGGCTGGATCTCACCTTCGCTGTAAATCGGCCCCTCCACATCCGTTCACCCAGCTCCACAAATTCACTCTCTCGTGCACTCTACCGATATTTTACAGGATATCTCCTATGTGCCAGATTCTGTCCTGGGTACTAGGGAACAAAACAGTCCTTCATCTTGTGTTGCCAACAATCTGGCAAGGGAACCAGACAGTAAACAAAAATGTAATATATGCAGGTGGTGATAAATTCCTGGAAGAAAAGCAATGCCGGTTAAGGGAGTGGAGAGTGACAGAGGGGTGGGTCTATTTTAAATCAAATAACCAGAGAAGGACCCTGATTATGTGACCTTTGAACAGAGTCCCGAACGCAGGGAGAGATGGGCCACCAGGGCATCTCGGCAAAGGGCATCCTGGCAGAGGGGACGGTGCATGCCCAGTCCCTGGGGCAAGGTGCTTGGCACAGTCAAGAAACAGCGCGGAGGCCAAGGAGGCTGGGGTGGAGCCAACTGTGGGAGAACAGCAGGAGATGAGGGTAAACAGAGCCAGGGGCCATTGGGTAGGGTCTGGTGAGACCTTTGGATTTGGCTTTAAGTGGGATAGGAAGCCCTTGGGAGGGTGTAGAGTGAGGGATGGGGTGAGCTGATCAGATTTGCTAAAGGAACTCTGGCTGCTGCACGGAAAACAAGGACAAGAGTGGAAGCGAGAAGCCAGATGGAGGCTACTGCAACGTTACACCCGCGGGATGGTGGGGACGGGGACTAGGGGAACACAATAGGGACAGTGAGAACTGGCCGGATTGAGGAAGTTTTTTGAAGGTAGAGCCAGCAGGATTTGCAGATGGGTTGGCTGTGGAATGTGAGGAAAGGAATGAAAGATGGCTCCTAGTCATTTGTCCTGAGCAACTGGTGAAGAGGCAACTGGAGGGCTGTTTATCCAGATGGCAAACAGTAGGCCAGAGCAGGTTTGCAGGAGTGACCGTGAGAGCCCAGGACTGGGACTTACAGTTTGAGGGACCTGTGAGACAGCCAGATGGATGTCGTAGATAGTCTGTCTAGTGCTCAGGTCAACATAGAAACAGAATTTACAGCCATGGCTTTGGACAGGACCGCCTTAGGAGTGATTAGGGAAGAGGTCCAATGTGAAAGGTGAGGAATGGGGGAGATCCAGCAAACGTGCCTTCCTACTTGACTTCCCCAGTGCTGAGAACTGTTAAACACCCGCGTATTCCTCTTATCGTGACCTAACCCAGCGATTTTCAACTGGCCTGCCGCAAGCATGTTTAAAACATGCAATACCTGACTAGTTAGACTGTCCAATTAAAAAAAAATGACAACAGCCAACACAATAGCCATATGGTGTGAATGAATCAAAATCATACCTATTTGTTTTGTCAGATCAGAAAAAATATATTTTTTTTGGTGTGCTGCAGAATTTTACTGTATGTGTGCCATGAAATGAAAAAGGTTGAAGCCCAGCTGGCATGTCTCAGTGGTTGAGCACCGACCTATGAACCAGGAGGTCACGGTTTGATGCCCAGACAAGGCACGTGCCCTGGTTGCAGACTTGATCCCCAGTGTGGGGCATGGAGGAGGCAGCCAATCGATGATTATCTCTCATCATTGATGTTTCTATATCTCTCTCCCTCTCCCTTCCTCCCTTAAAAAAAATTTTTTTTAATCAAATTTTTTAAAAAAGAAACCTTAAAAGAATATGTTGAAAATCGCTGATCCAATCCATCCCCATGTCCTGCCAATTCTACCCCAAAAATATGCCTGGAACTTCTCTTCATCTCCATCTTCATCATCTGGCCCAGGCCTCCATCATCTCTCACCTGAACCAGTGCTACATTCACCCAGCTGATCTCCCAGTATCCACTTTGTCCTCTCTAATCTGCCCTCCCCACAGCAACCACAGTGATGTTTTAAAAATGCAACTCATGTCCCTCACTAGCTAAAATCCTCCTACCCCAATTCACTTAGTATTAATCCACAATTTGTAACATAGTTTACAAGACCCTGTGTGATCCTTTCCTTGCTAACCTCACTTCCTGCAACCCTCCCCCCAGTACCTTACACATCAGCCTTCATCAGCAATTGGCAATGTCGCTGTTTCTCAAAAAGGCCATGTGAAGCCCTCAACACATAGGGCTTCGCTTCTAGTAGGCCCTCAATAAATGTCAGCTGTCATTATCCTACCTCTGGGCCTTCACAAGTGCTGTTCCTGTTTGAGACGCTCTTCCCTGTACTCTTCTGACTAACTCCTACCCCTCCTTGAAGTCTCTCACTTTTCTGCTGCTGCATAACAAATTACCACAAACTGGCTTAAAACAACACACATGGATTTTCTCAGTCTCCAAGGATCAGGAGTCTGGCACTTCCTAGGTCCTCTGCTCAGGATCTCACAAGGCTGAAGTTAAGACCAGCTACATCCTCATCTGAAGGCTCAACGGGGGAGAGAGCCACTTCTAAGATCACTTAGGCTGTTAGCAGAATTGAGTTCCTTGCGGTTGTAGGACTGGAGCCCCTTGGTCTTGGTAGCGGTCAGCCTGGGGCCGTCCCCAGCTGCTAGTGGCCTCTCTCAGGTCCTTGCATGTGGCTTCCTCCGTTATCACTCACAGTGTGGCCGGTTACCTCTTCAAGGCCAGCAACAGAACTTTTCTCAGGCTTCAAATCTCTTCATTCAGTAACGGCCCTTTGAACTCACCCGCCCAGAATAATCTTCCTTTTGATTAACTCAGAGCAACTGATTGGAGACCTTAATTACACCTGCACAATCCTTTCTCCTCTGTCATAAACCTAATCACAGGAGTGAAATCTCAAATTCTCAGTCCCACCCACACCCAAGGCGGGGAGATAATGTAGGAGAGCATGACCACCTGGGCCTGGGAATACTGGACCCATTTAGAATTCTGTCTGCCATGAGGTCTCGTTCTACAATCACTTTCTCAGAGACCTTCTTTCATATTACACTGTAGGTTTCTTTCATGGCACCCATCACAAATTGTAATTGTAAACTTACTTGTATTATTATTTGTGTGATGCACTTTTTGTTTGTTTGATTCTCTCCCCTTAGCCCTGGGAGCTCATGAGGGCAAGGATTTTGTTTTGTTTATCAGTGTTTTTCCGTAACCAGCACAGCAATTGGCAATAGTAACTCACTGAATGAATGAATGATGGAGAGATAGGCAAATCAAGACAGGGATTAACCTCCTCACACATTTAACAGAAACGAGAAGAGATGTAGCACTGACTGACCCCGTCCTGTGATGAGTGTTCTACCCTTTTTAATCTCACTTAATCCTCATGATTACTATTAGTAGCCTCATTTTAGCTGGGGGGTGGGGGGAGGGAGAAGCTTTAGAGAGGTTAACTTTCTTGCTCTAAATCATACAGCAGGTAACTGAAAGACCCAGGATTCAAACCCAAGATTGTCCTCATTATAAATATTGAGAATCTTCTTTGGATTCAAAAGATTTGGTTGGAGAATTGGGCCTGCCACAACTTTCTGGCCATGTGAACTGGCCCGGGCCACTTCAGCTCTGAGTCTGTTTGTTTGTGAAATGGGTGGGGTCATACCTACTGAGGAGTGGTTGGCAGAAGTGAGATAATGTGTATAAAGTTGTTTAAACATAGCAGATGGTCAGTAAACGAGGCCAGTGATTCTCACAGGCCAAAGGGCCGCCTCTACTGAAGTGATCGGCCTATTTGGTTGGACCAGGGGGGTCAGGCGGGTACGAGGGAAGGGAGCCCAGAAAGAGAAGCCTATGAACGTGAGGGTGTCCGGTGGACCTGCTTGGTGTGACCCTACAAATAAAATTGTGGAGTTGCAGAGACTTACATGGAAGCCATTCTGGAGGGGAGCATTTGTTGACTAGAGCCGCCCATCAACTACCCTCCCTCTCCACTGCCCAGGGAATTCCTGAGACAGGTGGGGGCAGGTCCTTCAAAAGCTTAGGGAGGCCCTGGCAGAGAAGGCCTGAGCTCTGAGTCCTCCGGAGGTCACGGCCTCCACTACCCTTTGCCTCAGCTTCTCAGGATGCGCATCACCACTGGAGAGACTCCCTGGGAAAGGGGTGGAGCCAGCAGGAGAGCTGAAAGGCCAGGCCATCCACAGGACTCAGGGATGCAAATCTCCCCCTCCCATCAGTGTCTTAAGTTCCACCGTGGATTCACCACATGGGTCTCCTTAGCACCCCCTCCTATTCCTCGCTTAAAGGGGACTCTACC
This sequence comes from Myotis daubentonii, assembly GCF_963259705.1. NCBI lineage: Eukaryota > Metazoa > Chordata > Mammalia > Chiroptera > Vespertilionidae > Myotis > Myotis daubentonii. The sequence goes on from NC_081855.1 coordinate 21,823,590, forward strand.
ACCTGCCTTCAGCCCACAGAGTCAGTCAATGTTGGTGAAACACTTATCAGATCTTCCTCTGACCTGGAAGAGCCCAGAGCCCTGCTTGAGGTTAAGTCAGAGAATGGAGTTGAACTGGGAGAGGGCGCCTGCTGCCCTGCCAGGCGGCGGTCACCCTTGAGCTGGAACGCTTGCAGGATGGCGGAGCGGGAAGAGACCTCAGGGTTCTTCTACGAGAAAACCAAGAGCCCAGGCAGGGAGAGGATTTGCCCGAAGTCACACAGCTGCTTAAGAAGCAGCTAGAGCCCGTCTCTGCTTCTCTTTACTGACTGATGCTCCATTGGTTTTCCTCCCTGAGAAGTAGAAGAGGCCTTGGGGCAGGGAGTGAGGCCATTTCCCTCTGGGCCTCTGTTTCTTCATCTGCTAAATGGGAATAACTATACTTCCCTGCCAACACCCCCACTTGTTTATGAAGCTTTGGTGAGTAAATACAGGGGAAATGGCCTCCGTGGCAAAACCGTCTACCTGGTGACCACAGGACCCCAGATTGGAGGCGACTGTGAGGGATCTGTGGATGGGCAGGGCAGATGGGCCCAGAAGATGTGAGTTCACCTTGTCATCCTCCCCAGGTGAGTCCCAGGCCTGGGTTGCCATGGATACCGTGTCCCTAGAGCATCAGATCCAGAGCGTGCAACGCCACATCAGCTTCCTGAAAAAAGAGCAGATGGCCCTGCTGCGAGACCTGCACCTGGAAATCCTGAGGCTGCAGAAACGCTGCTCAGGTGAGGCCAGGAGGGATGGCTGCGACGGGGGCGGGGGGGGGGGGTGGCAGCAGGGGCAACTGTCATCATCACAGTCATTGTCTCTGATGGGGTGTCCACTGTGAGCCCCACAAGCTTCAGAACAGTCCTGTCAGGTGGGTGTTCATCACCCGTTTTTCTCAATGAGGAAACTGAGTCTTCAGGGCAAAGGGCTCTGATTCGGTAGCAGAGGGAAACCTGGGAACCATTCCTGGGAATTTCCTGTCCCCTTCTAATAAGTCTTCATCAAGCACCTTCCAGCCCTAAGAAACCTCAGTCTAGTTGGGGAGACACACACACAGGGAGAGTATTAAGGTAACAGAAAATGAAGAGGGCTGATGGGAGTTCTTTGGCAAGACCATCTCCAGCTTGCGGGGGCGGGGGGCGGGGGGTGATAAAGGAGGAGACAGGCATCCCAGGCCCCAGAGGAAGGAAGCATTTCCACTCCCGCAGGCTGAGTAAGATGTGGACATGCTGAGTTGTTACGGGGGAATGGGGGGGAGGGAACATTCCAAACAGCATGGCAAAGTCCATAGGTAGGAAACTAAACGCTTAGGAAAAGTTCTGTTTCATGGATAAAGCTGAGCTTAAAGGAGCCTGGTGAGAAATGGGGCTGGAGCCAGATCACGGAGGATCTTGACAAATACAGCTAAGAAGTTTGGCCTGTCCTCCTGCGTGGCGGGAGTCACTGAAGGTTTGGGGCTGCATTACGAAACTCAGCAGCTGTGTGGAAGATGAACTGGTGGGAGAGGGGCACAGGGAGGCTAGTGACAGGGCTGAGGAACTGGTCCAGAGGAGAGATGAAGGGGGAACGGAAGGGGAGGGCCAGTGGGAAGCAGATGGAAGGAAAGGACTTGGCAACAGATTGGATTTGTGAGCAGGGCAGAGGAAAGCACTGAAGACAAAGCTAAATCCCAGGCCTGACCTCCTGGCCGGCCCTCTCCGAGGCCTGGCTCTGGCCCAAGTGCTCACCCAGGCCGAGTCTCCAAGTCCAGGCTTCAGAGCCAGGATGTCTCAGCTGGAACAGCCCAGCCTCCTCATTGTACAAGTAGGTAAATTGAGGCCCAGAGAGAGAGAGAGAATCACACAGTATGTTAATGGCAGGACTAGGATTAGAACCCAGATCTCTAGACTTCCCATCCTTCGTGCCTCTACAGCTTTCTGCATATCCTTTCCCCAAGACTTCTCTCTCCCCTCCAGCCCGCGCTCATGGGAGGTTCTCCATTCCCTAGAGGGAAACTGAGGCCAGAGCCACCTGCCTGGCTTCTCACTTTGTCAGGAAAAACCGGTCGTCCTGACTCTCCACCCCAACAGCCTCCTCCCACTCCATGTGCAGGTTCAGCTGCCACAGTCCAAGGCCAGGCTCCCCGCAGTCTCCCCCAAAGCCTGCGTGGCAGCAGCGCCAGCCCCACACTGACTCATCCCTGCCTGATGCCCCTTTTCGTTGCAATAACATTAAAGGAAAATTGAGATGAGCGAACCCTCAGACCCTACAGCTCTTCCTCTAGTTTCTTTTTGTTTTGCCCTAATTCTAAAGACCTGGGTCCTTCCACTCAGGACACAGGCCAGGATCCAAGAAAGTATAACAGGCAGGAACAGAGTGCCCTCGGCCCCCATCATCCTTCTGAGATGGGTGTGGGCCCGCAGCCTGTAGGTTATTGATTAAGGAGATAAAAATAACTCTGAGCTGGCCTGGGGCAGCCACTCAGGGGGCTGAAATGACTGAATAAGGCCCTCCCTCCAAGGGGTGGGGGAGTGAGGAGAAGAGAGCAGAACAAAAGAGATTTTGTTTGTTTCGTGTTGTTGTTTTTTAAAGGAGATTCTAGAGCCAGCCTGTCAAACTCATGGCCGGCAGGCCGCATGCCTCATTAGGCCTCGAGTTTGACATGCTTGTTCTAGAGGGCCCGGAAGGGGATGGGCGATGGAGGGGCCGGTGTAGGAACCAAGGAGGCAGAGTACTGGGAGAGCCTGCCAAAAAGAGATGAAGACTCAGAATGGAGGGCTTGAGAGGGGGATGAGTGTGTTCTAGGTGGCAGGGCAGCGGGATAATAAAGGGAACTACCCCTACGTATTCAGCCCTCCGTTTCCCTCAGTCCCAGCACCAGCCCCTTGTGAGGCAGGAGCAATTTTGTCCCCATTTTGCAGATGAGAAAACTGGGCCTCAGAAAGGTGTTGTCACTGGCCCAAGGTCACAGTGTATCTGACCTCACAGCATGCTCATCTAAACTGAGGGAACTCTGACCAGAAGGTGAGCAGGGAGAATTGATGGATGGGGACAGGGGGCCCAGCTGAGATTCATCTCCCCTCCCCCAATTCCCATGGTTAAGGGCCGAAGAGAAACCAGTCCACCGGGAGTGAGCGGCAGAGCTGAAATCCCTGGGCTGTGTCCCTGAGCCTACTCCAGGTTCCCTTGAGCTACAATGCAGGGCCCTTGGAGGAGGGGCCAACTTGGCCCCAGGAAGCCCTGGGGATGGAGGCATCAGAGCCTCAGGGAGGAGGTTCAGGCTCAGGTCATAGCAAAAAGCCCAGACACCCCAGCTCTCTGTCTCCTAGCAACAGCTGGCCTCCCCAGGGAAGGCACCTCCAGCAAAGCCCCTGTTTCTCTAGAAGAGCTGGGTGAGGGCAGAGAGGAGGGGCAGCAGCGGACCCACAAGGCTGTCTCTGTAGGTGCTGCTGCAGAGGTGGTCCCAGAGATGTGCACCCTTCTCTCACCCCCAGGTTCACGGGTACACAAAGGTGCTCCTGAGAAGGTGCCTCCCATGGGCAGCTGTAGGTCCCCAGTTCCCTCCTGTCCCTTTCCCAGCTACTGGGGGAGTCGGGGAGTTGGGGTAGGGCTAGAAAAATGATCAAACTCAGCTGGCTGAGGGATAGGGCTTTCTGGGATGTAAGGAATGGGGCTGGGAAGACAGGCAGGGGGAGAGGGATGGCTGGGCTGCCAGCAGTGCCCAGGAGGAAACTGCCCCTCTACTAGCACCCTTGGCGGGCCCCTTGGCTGCCCGACCCCCTCAGCGCCAAGCCACACACGTGGTTCCAAGAGCCCTGCAGGCTTTTCATCACCAGGTGGCGCTGTCCTCCTTGAAGCCCCTCTCCCTGCCTTGTGGAGCCTGGCAGAACAGGGCTGGGAAAGGGGCAGGGCTAATGTTCAAAAAATAACATTGGCACAGCAGTACTGGCTGTGAAAACAGTGAAACACGTGTCCTATTGGTAAAGAGCCATTACCTTGAATCCCCCTCCAGTGGCACCCAGCAGCCCAGCCTGGACACTCCAGCCTTCCTGGATCCACCAACTAAACACTAAAGAGTCTGTACCCGGGGACTCTTCCTCCCTACCCACGTGGGAGTCTGCTTGTTTCACAATAAATTGTCACCTTTGCTATAAAAAAAAGTCTGTGCCCTGCGCAGTAGGGGGTCCTTCAGACCAACTCTGATTGGGTGGCATGTTAAATATTTGTACATCATCCCCGGGAAGAAGCAAATCCTTCCCAGCCCCAAAAGCAAGCCAGGCTCCTCTGTCCCACCAGGGCTGAACTAACTCCCAAATCTAAGCCACAAAGCTTGCACCCAAAGACCTCTGGGCTCTGAATGAGGTAGATCAGGCTCAGGCTATGCCTTGGTACCTCTTCATCTCTTCCCTGAGCTGGGCTGTCGTACAGTGGGTGTGGAGGGTGTGATTTGGATGGTTTCTAAGGATCCTTATTGCCACTTTCACTGAGCTGTGATTTCCTGATACACACACACACACGCACCTGCCTTTTCTTTTCTCTTCCCCCCAGAACTGACCCGTGACCTGGAGATGAGAGAGGCCCAATCTCACCAGCAAGGTAAGAGAAGGATGACTGGTGGGGAGGTGCCATGGGGCCCAACAGGTCACCTTTCCCCTCCAAGCCTTCCATGTCCCAGTGCAGACTGGGTGAGCACAGCGCAGGATGTCAGCCCCACGTGTGCAGTGAACAGCCTGCACCACCGTGCACAGCGCCCTGTATCTGTGTTCCTGGCGAAAGTAGGAAAATGAAAGCAGGTAGGAGATGGTGTCCAGTAGGTCCGGGCTGAATTAATTCCTCTCTGTGACCTACCTCCCCCATCCTTCCCATCCTTGCACAAATGATTCTCATGATCAGTGTCCGTATCCTCCAAGATGCTGAGTGTCAAGATGCAACACAATGACAATATGGGGTCTTTGACTTCAAGGAACTGAGTTCAGAAGAGAAAGTTGACACAAGACACATTAGCAAATCCTTCATTTTACAATTCCCCGGCCCCAAATATTTCCCCACTAAAAGATTTTTTTTTTACAGGTTACTAGTTCACCCATTAAATGGCAGGTGAGGTGGGGAGATGGTACTCTTGGGGTATAGAGTTTCAGTTTTGCAAGATAAAAAAGTTCTAGAGATCTGTATACTTAACACTACTGAACTGTACACTTAAAAATTGATAGGATGATAAAAATTTTATGTTGTCATTTTTATCAGAAATAAAACTTTTTCTTTAATGGAAGGGGGCCTGGCCGGTGTGGCTCCCTACGAACGTTGAACATTGACCTCTGAACCAGGTCATGGTTGGATGTGGTCAGGGCACATGCCCGGTTTCCAGCTCCATCCCCAGCAGGGGACGTGATGGAGGCAACCAATCAATGATTCTCATGATTGAATTTTCTATCTCTCTCTCCCTCTCCCTTCCTCTCTGAAATCAATAAAAATGTATTTTAAAAACATTAAAAAATGGAAAGGGCTGCATTGTTGGTATCTTAAGCACCCGATTATATGATCTCTGAGAATTAGGGCCTGGGTAATGCCTATTGTCTCAAAGTACAGGACACATTACCTGACATGGATAGGGATTCCGTAAATGCTTAACTAAAAATGAATCACAGAAGTAGTCTTTCTTAGCCAGGAGAGAGTAAGAATGGCCTCCCTGCATATTGATGTGCTGCTTATAGATCAAGAGTTAGGGGTGGGGAAGCTGGAAATTTAAGGCAAAATGTTAGGAGCCTTACAGATGGTTTTGGGTATGTGTGCATACAGATCTAAGCAGTTAGAGATTTGCAGGAATTCTGCCCATTTCTTAAGTGGCAACTATGGGCAACTTCTTGGTGCCTAGGTGCTTGGTGGCAGGGTTACACACCCCAGACACCAGTAAGGGTAGCTGTGTGACAACAGCAGCTTTCATTCCACCTACTACCCTTACTCTGGAAGAGCTTTGGGGGTCACCTGGGCTCAAGGCACTGCCCCAGTGTCCTACTTTTTATCTTCTCGCTCAGTGGGCTTGAGAGCTCTCTGTGTCCTCTTTTTCTGTGAAAATCACCAAGTGCTTTCATATCCATTCCAGAGTCACCATGTACCTACTTTTTTGTCGCTCTCATCAATCTATGTCCCTACACTCACTCACATGTGCCAATCCTGAGATACTGTTCCAGCTGAAATGAAGCTAATGATCCAGGAAACATGGGTCCTCAACTCGGAAGGTCCATTAGAACCACCTGGGAAGATTTAAGGAGTGCCACTTCCCAGGTTCCAGCCCAGAGGTTCTGATTCGACTGGTCTTTGACAGGGCCCTGGAAACTTTTCTAAAGCTCACTGGATGGTTCCCCGCCAAAAGATTGGATATCCTGGGTTGAAACCCAATGCAGTAGGCAAAGGCAAGCAATAAAGTAAACAAAATATTAGAAAATGTAACAAACTCTCTCCATGAAGCCAGGTTCATGCCCACCCCCCCTCCCCCCCACCCTCCCCCACCCTCACCCCCCACCCTTCCACCCCCGTCCTAACAGTCCTCACCTCTTGCAGGTCTCTGCTGCCACAGGGCTTTTGTACACGTTGTTCCTCTGCCCCCAGCTCCGCCTCTCCTCTCTGCACTGTGTACCTAACTCCCATTCATCTTTCAGATCCTAGCCCATGTCACTCTTCTACTGAGCCTTCCCTGATTAGGTCATCTTCTCCTGTCAGTCATGGCACTGGCACATCACATATGACTCTCATATTTGTAATTATGTCCTATACCTCTCCCACTATGCTTGCTTATGATGTTTTCTTTATTTTTTTAAATATATTCTTATTGATTTCAGAGAGGAAAGGAGAGGGAAAGAGAGATACTAGTAGAAACAACAATAATGAGAGAGAATCATTGATCGGCTGCCTCCTGCATGCCCCACACTGAGGATCTTCTAGCCCATAACCCAGGCATGTGCCCTGGCCGGAATCGAACCGTGACCTCCTGGTTTATAGGTCGATGCTCAACCACTGAGCCAGGCGGGCTGGGCTATGATGTTTTCTTATCTACGTAGCCCCTGTGCTTGACACAGCGCACACAGCAAAGGCTCGACGAATACTTGTGGGGCAAATAAATGAATAAGGACAGTTTTGCATTTAAACTGAAACCTCAAGAATTAGAGGGGAGGGCAAGCAGAGGGCAGGATGGGCGAAAGGCCTGGGGAAGAAAAAGGAAGGCCTTGGGGAGCGCGAGGCAGCGGGCCGGACGTGCATGTAGCTGGGGAGTCGCAGGGCTTCGTCGGGAGGAGGGGTGAAGTGTCTGCACCATCACCTCTCTCTCTCCCGCCTTTTCCAGAGGAGGCGTCCCGGGAGCTGGAGAGCAAGTGCCGCGCGCTGGAGTCGCAGCTGGCGGCGCGGGCGGCGGCCAACTCCGAGCTGCGGCGGGAGGTGGCGCAGCGCGAGGCGCTGGTGTCGGCGCTGCGCTGCAGCCTGCGCGCCGAGGAGCGCCGCTTCCTGGAGGAGCTGCGCCGCCGCAGCCACCGCGCCACCGTGCTGGGCACCGAGCTGCAGAAGCACACCGAGGCGGCCGCCTACCTCTCCTGCCAGCTGCACGCGGCGCGCCAGAGACTGCAGACCCCGCGCCCCGGCCCGGGCGCCGCCGCCGAGCCCCGGCCCCGCCGGCGCGCACAGCGGGCTCGCCGCCCGCCGGCCACGGAGGCCGCCGCCAAGGGCCCCGGCCGGGACTGGGCCGCCTGGGACCGCGCGGCCTGCGCCCTGGACGACGCCGAGCCCATGCCCGACCCAGCGCTCTTCCTCTGTGCCCGGAGGCCCCCGCGGCCCAGCGGCCGCAGCCCGCGCCAGCCGCCTCCCCTGGAGCCCCCGGACCTAGCCTACCCGCCCGCTGCGCCCAGTGCGCCCGGGGCCCCGGAGTAGGCGCGGGGTAGGCGGGGCGTCGGGGAGGGAGGGCGGGAGGCCGGCCCCCGGCTAGAAACTCGGCCCCGGCTAGAAACGCGGTCCGGGGGCTGGGAAGGGCGAGGAAGCCGGTCCGGTTCCAGGGATCCAGCTGAGGCAGCCCCGCTCCCTCCATCCCTTCCAACCGCCCCGCCTTTTGTATTTCCCAACGTTTCCGAAGCTTCGAGCTCCCCCCTCCCGCGAAGGAGTTCCTCCGCGGGGCTCAGCGAGCGCGCCCTCTCTGTACAGGACTCGCAATATTGCTCCTCCTCTGGTCCCCACCCTGCCGCTGGGAGGGGAGGGGGCGAGGGTCACCCCGTCCCGGAAAGCTGACAATCGTTTGGCCCCGGGGGAAGGCTGGGCTGGTCTATGTAAGGAACCCGAGTGGCACTTATCACCCCTATGCCTTCCAGCTCCATCCTCCCCACCCCGCGGCCTCCCCAGCCCCGCACGGCTGTCCTTCCCTCCAAGCCTTCCAACTAGGAGAGGCTCGGGTTCAGGGGCTACCGGCTGGACCTTTTCCTCGGAGCCGCTTCTCCTCCCCGATCCCGCTGGTAGGTCCGTACAGGTGAGCACCTAACGCTTTAGAAGACACCTCCTCCCAGAGTCTCTGGTGGGGACGCATGGCCGAGGGAAGTTTGCACTTCTGGCAGGCGGCACCCACAGACCCTTAGGATTAGGATGGGTTTGGCGGCAGAGCCCCGTCTAGCGCTGTCTCCAGCGTGGTCCTCCACAGGATGCCCACTGAGGGGTGTAGACTGGGGGCTGCCCTGGGGAAGCCAGGGACAGCCAGACCTATGGAGGGGCAGAAACTGCCTTCAGGAGGTAGCTGGGGACCTGAGGCGCCCTGGGCCCTGGGAGGTTCCTGGTCCTGTTTATTGGTGCTAATTTTGCCCAGCTTCTTGGAAGTGGCAGTTGATAGATGTTTGGGTTTGCTGGGGAGGAAGTCCCCAGCCGGCCCCTCCAGGGAGGCCTCCAGTGCTATCAGACCTGGCCGTGGTGTGGCGTCAGGGACCTTCTGTCTAGGGTGCGGAGTGGCGCCATAGAGAGTGGAATGCCCCACCTGCTCCCTGCCTTTCTCCCCTGCCCGCTCTCAAGACCAAAGGCAGTTTCCAGCCCAGCTCGTTGCTCTCACCCCAAGCCCAGCCTGGAAAGAAAAACCTCTAGAGCCACCACCCCAAGCCATCCTTCCTCTGTCCTGGGTCCTAAGTGCCTGTGAGGTCTTCCGGGGACTGCAGAGGGGGGCGCATGTGGCAGAGAGGCCTTTGCCTCACTCACACCCCATCCTGGCAGAGCCTGGCCCTGCCTGAGGCCCAGCATTGTGTGTGTTTACCCAGGGAGCCATGACAGAGAGCAGAGCCAATCTTCTTTTTTAAAAATATATCTTTACTGATTTCAGAGAGGAAGGGAGAGAGAGGTAGAAACATCAATGATGAGAGAGTCATTGATCAGCTGCCTCCTGCACGCCCCCTACTGGGGATGGAACCCGGACCCGTCAGTCCCCCGGCCGATGCTCTAGCCACTGAGCCAAACCAGCCAGGGCGAGCAGAGCTCATCTCTAGGGGAGATGCATGCTTCTGTCATCACAGGCCCCTTGAAGAAGAGGAAGGCCCCAATCATATCCTCTTCCACTCCATATTGGAGGGAGTGGGAGACCAGCAGGAAGCAAAGCCCGTGAGCACACTCCCAGCCCACACGGACACAGCGCCCTCCCCAGCCCACCACACTGGGATCCGCTGGGACCACAGCAATAACCAGCCTGGTCTAGGTGTGCAGCCTCTGGGACGCAGAGGCCACGGTGTGGGCACTGGGACAGACAGTGCTCTCCCGTCTCACTCGGGTCCCAGCAGTGGCCTAGGGTCCTTGCTCTGCCTGCCCTTGTCCCTCCCCTCCCCAGCCTCTGTGCTTGTGCCTCTGCCCTCCGTGTCTCCCCTCGAGTGTGTGACTCGATGTTCCCTCATGCCCTCACCTCCCTTTCACGGGTGACTGTGAAGGAGGCCTCTCCTCTCTCGGCTGCACCCACTTGCAGGAGCCAGAGGACTGTGGAGAGGAGGGAAAGGGTGCCTTTCTGGAGGTGCCCCCCCAAACCTCCATCTTCCACAACCACACTTCTGGGGTGAACAGGGTGACTTTGTTGCGTCGATTCTTCTAGAGATGGTGAAATACTTTGTCCGTCCACCCACCCACTGAAAGCCATAGCTTCCCCACCCTGCCTCCCCCCGACCCAGCTCTATAGCAATAGCCCTCTTCCCCCTTCCCTCCTGAACCCAAGGTGTCTATCTGGGGATCCCTATCAGCCCTCCCCCCTGGGATCCTCAGGTGACCTGCCTGCCTCTCCCCAAGGGACCCCCATCAGCAACTTCCCACTCCTGTCCCTCTTCTAACAAGCAGAAATAATGACACTTAATTGTTTGTGGGGGTGCTTGGAGATCCCCCAGATGAAAGGTTCTGAGTGCTGGGGCGGCTGACTCAACTCTCAGCCTGGGAAAGGAAATAAGACAACCCTTCCCACTCCACTCAGCAAGCTGGAGGAGGGGCTGAGGCAGACACAGGGTTCCAATTTTAACACATTCCCTTTCCCCTCCCTCTCCTGGGCTAGAGACTTCCCTCCATCTCTAGGCCCTGCCCTGGGTTTGGAACAAAACCCTCAGGGCAGCCGAGTGCGACTAGAATCAGTGGCCTGCCCTTGGCTTCAAGGCGCCAAAGCTCAGCCTTGGGGCCTGGGAGAGGCCCTACCCTCAGCTTCTGGCCCTCCCCATCCTCTAGCCTGGGGGACCCACCCTGCCAAAGGAAGACCCCCTCCTGCCAACCCCTGGAATGCATAGGTGACTAGAGGGGAAAGGATCCTGTCTTCTCCCCTCTTCCTTACTGGGGGAGGAGCGTGTTGACATGGACAGTCAGGGGCCCTACTGGGAGCTGCAGCCACTCCCCAAGAATGGAGGGGCCCAGGAAGGAGGACTGCAGTATGAGCATCTGTACCCCTGCCTCCCCATCTCCTCCCCGCAGTGGCCTGCAGTTTGGGGAGTCAGTTCAAGGCTGAAATGGGGTGCGCCTTCCCCAAATAAGCAGCAGAGTGGAGGCCTCCTTGTGGAGAGGAAGGAGGCCAGGGGTGTGGAGGAGCATCTCAGGGCAGAGAGCTGGGGATCTCAGCACTGGTCACTGAGGTGCCAGCCTTGACTGGGGGACGGGCAGGGCACAGGCTTCCTGCTCCAAACTCTGTTGGCTGTGCTTTTTAATCCAATGCTTTTCAGAGTGTATTCACTCACCCACAGAAATAGAGCCCTGTGCTTTAGGGGTGACTGTCATATGCCTTATTCTTAATAAAATATCTGAAAAATACATAAGCCAGACCCCTTCTCTGTGGGCACCCCACCCTGTTCCCACAGGTGTGGCCAGATAGTGGTTCGGGAGTCAGCCAGTGGGGTGGGAGCTGAGACTTGGGAGTCCCCTCAGTAGATATTTCCTTTTTTAAAAAAAATATATATTTTTATAGATTTCAGAGAGGAAGGGGGAGAGAGAGAGAGAGAAAGACATCAATGATGAGAATCACCGATCGGCTGCCACTTGCACACCCCAGGATTGAGCCTGAAACCTGGGCATGTGCCCTGACTGGGAATTGAACCATGACCTCCTGGTTCATAAGTTGACGCTCAACCACTGAGCCACGCCGGCCAGGCTCAGTAGATATTTCTTACATAAGGTAGAGGCCACTCATCTGAGATGTCCCGATGCTCAGCTAGCCCTGTCCCTCTCTCTCTCCATGCCACCCCAATGCAAATGAACAAATGAGACCTTAGGTCAGAGGCTCCTGGCTAGGGCTGGGAAGGATGGATTGGAAGTGCTCCATGGCTGAAATTGACCATCGTCCTGGCCCAGAAGAAATCCTGGTATTCTGGCATCGTTGGCCATGCTGGTCCCCCTCCCTGACACCCATCCCCACCTGATCCAGCTGCCAGAAGCCAGCATCCCGGGGAGGAGCCCTATTCTTATCCTCCTCTCATGACGGTTTTCCTGGGACTGCAATCTGACAGCTCAGCACACCCAACACCCACAAGAACTCAAGCCTGTACATTTCAGTGTAGGCCTGCTGTGGATGGCTCTAGGACAGCGATTTCCAGCTGCTGTGTCACAGCAGGCACACTGGTGGGCCGCAAGGATTTTTAAAACGTGCAATACCTGACTATTTAGCCAGGGGCACTGACCTCTTTTCCCTTAGATCAGCGGTTCTCAACCTGTGGGTCGCGACCCCTTTGGAGGTCGAACGACCCTTTCACGGGGGTCGCCTAAGACCATCGGAAAACACATATATAGTTACATATTGTTTTTGTGATTAATCACTATGCTTTAATTATGTTCAATTTGTAACAATGAAATTGGGGGTCACCACAACATGAGGAACTGTATTAAAGGGTTGCGGCATTAGGAAGGTTGAGAACCACTGCCTTAGATTGTCAAATTAAGGAATGATAACATTAAAAAAATGATAACAGCCAACACAACAATAGCTATCCAGTGTGAATGAATCACAATTATAACAATTTTTGTCAAATCAGCAAAATATCATTTGGTGGGCTGCAGCATTTTAGTAATTAGTTTACTGAAAGATCAGACAGAGGCCGAAAACCAGGACTACAGGCTTTATTAGAGGAGAAGGACCTGCCGGGCTGTCTCGCAAGGGGAGGACAGCAGCACGTGCAGGGGTGAGCAGCCTTTTGAGGGGCGGAATGGGAAGGGGTGGGGGCTTAGTGTATTCTGCGCACACTGATTGGTGGCTTACTGCATTGTCCATATAGGACAAGGGCTTAGGGTATTTGGCAGGTGTGGATTGGTGGTCCAATGTATAGTCCATATAAGGTACATGGTTAGTCACTCAGGTATTTACAGGCTGCAGGTTACGTCATACTCCGCCCACCAGTTGGGGGAAGGGGGGATCTATCATTTACGTGAGCTATGAGATGAAAAAGGTGGGAAATCGCTGCTCTAGGAGAAAGGGCAGCAGCTCTGCATTCTAAGGCTGCCGGGGACATCATAGTTCTGCCTGCGGCCCTTCTGATAACAGGACTCATTGCTTCCTTTTGGGTGCCTGCCCTTCTCCCATCGCAGTCTATGTGTTGGGGGTGGGAGGGGCTGACCCCACACAGGTGACTGAGGTAAGGTAGGTCACAATGATTGGGTTGGAGAAGGGCAGGTGACTCAATCTAAGCCAAGGAGCATTAATCTCAAGACTTTTACTGCTGGGGTCTAACCCCAGCAGGTGCAGGGGTCCCTAAAGGATGGAGTCGGCAAAGAAGGAATGACACAGAGACAACGTTCAGTTGATCTGCAGCCTAGCCAGGATCTCTAGCCAAGTTCTGGTCAGGATCTCCAGCGAAGTTCTGGTGCCATGTTCTCTCGCTAGGTTCTCCAGCCAGGTTCTCCAGCCAGGTTCGGTTGCCAGGTTTTCCAGCCAGGTTCTATCCAGATTCTCTTGCTATGTTCTAGGTTCTCTAGCCAAGTTCTGTAGCCAGGTTCTGTCCAGGATCTTTTGCCATGTTCTTTCGCTAGGTTCTGTCTCTAAGTTCTGTGTCTAGGTTCTGTGTTCTGTTGTCTTGTTACATCTGTATTTATACCAGTTGATTCCAATCCTATCAATCTCTATTCCAAAGGTTAGGGTTTTTCTTTTCTCCATTCCAGGGAGTAAAGATTATGTAGCTTAAGCGTGATTGTTTGTAGTTAAAGTGATTAATTACCCACCTGGCACTTAGTTAAGGGGTTTTATTCCCTCCCTAACTTCAGGGAAAAATCCCTACCTGGGGAAACAACCTTTCTCAGAGAGGTGACCTTGGTTAAAACACATAGCGCTAAGGGGAGCAAACATATTAAGAACAGTATGCTATATATGCCAGGTCCCTTGAAACATATGCTGTGCAGATGTTTCTTTCCTGCAGCGACTGTGTCAAGCAGCAAGGATGGACCGGCTTCCGGCATTTTACTGGAACCATTCATTCAACACACCAAGGGATCTAGGAGGGAACAAAAGCTCTTGGGTGGCTAAAATGGCAGAATACCAGCCGGAAGGGCTGACAGACTGTTTGCCACCACAAGGGATAGGGCTGCCTGAGTAGGAAGCTCCACCAAAGGAGCAGAATCAGCTGAGATGGAGACAACTCCTAAGAATTAAGCCACCTGGGTCCAGCTGTCCCCGTGGCCCATATACCCCTGCCCTTTTCAGTTACATAGACCAATAAGCCCCTCCCCCACTTTTGTATTTAAGTGGTGAGCATTAATTTGAGGGTTTCCCCTACTTTTTATTTGGGACAATTTTAGACTTAGAGAAAATTTGCAATAATAATACAGAGGCATATATACCTCACATCTTTTCCTGATGTTAACATCTTACTTTATCATAGTACAATTATCAAAAACAAGAAGTGAACATTGGTACATGATTATTAACTAAACCACAGACCTTATTTTAATCTCATCAGTTTTTTCCCTAGAGTCCTCTTTCTGTTCCAGTATCCTATCCAGGATCCCATTGCATTCAGTTATTTATTTTTTTAGTCTTCTCCATTCTGTGACACACTTCTTTTTAATGTTTGTGGGTTTTTTTTAATTGATTTAAGAGAGGAAGGGAAAGGGAGAGAGAGATAGAAACATCAATAATGAGAGAGAATCATTGATCAGCTTCCTCCTGCACACACACACCCCACTCCCCTCCCCACCCCATCCCCACTCCAGGGATCAAGCCCACAACCCGGGCACGTACCCTAACTAGGAATCGAATCAGCCCTCCTGGCTGAGCTGTAACACACTTTTAAAATCCATTTTGAGTTGAGTTGTAGTGCCTTGCTAACCTCAAAAGTCTGGATGATGTCAAAAACAATCAGTGGAGGAAAATCAAGTGGATGCAACCAATAAAGTCCATTGAATAAAATATTCACAGAGCCCTGGGGAGGGACTTCCAGCTGCCACGACTAAGAAGTTCAACAGACAAATGGTATCTGAATTTGACTTCGTAGACATGGGGTGACTTCCACATCTGTCCCCATGACACTTCTCCAGGGAAGCTGGCATAGAGAAAAGGTAAGTGACTTGCTCAAGGTCACATAGAAGTCAGGGATGGAGCTCGACGTGAAGTCACACACCCAGTGTATCAACACCGAGCAGGCAGGCAGGCCCAGCCTGTCCCATCTCAGTTCCTTGCTCTAGCCCAGGGGTGGGCAAACTTTTTGACTCGAGGGCCACAATGGGTTCTTAAACCGGACCGGAGGGCCGGAACAAAAGAGTGTTTGTGTGAACTAATATAAATTCAAAGTAAACATCATTACATAAAAGGGTACGGTCTTTTTTTTTTTTTTTAGTTTTATTCATTTCAAACGGGCTGGATCCGGCCCGCGGGCCGTAGTTTGCCCACGGCTGCTAGCCTCTCAGGATCAGGTTTGAACCCAGGATGGGCTGGGACCAGGCCTGCAGCAAACCCAGGAAGTATGGCCGAGCTTCTACTTGTCCCTGGCCTTTTATCTCCTGAGGCAGCGAGGCTAGGGAAGGGCCAGCCCTGGATCAACATCTGCCCAGGATTCTGGGTTCGCATGTACAATTCAAGAAAAAGGAGAGAAGACAGGGAAAGGAGAGAAGGGATTGGACTCAGGGTCCCCCCACATATTCCTGGGGGGGCTGTGCTGAGCCCAGCCAGAATCGCAGTGTGGGGTGAGGATGCGCAATGTCAGCATCAAATAACTCAGAGATCATCTGTACAACCCCCTCACTGCATAGATCGGGAGGCGGAGGCTGAGGGCATCTTGCTGATTGTCTTCCCTTCCCTCCTGGCAGTGCTGCCCACACAGCTTTGGGGTTGAGGGAGGTGGGTCCCTAGAGTAAGGCCAGTGAGGTAGGGGTTCCCTCCTGCTATCCAGGAGGTGGGGAATTCTGAAAAGGAGTGGGGGGGATAGGAATGCCTGGCTGAGTGGGTATATCTATCATAACAATAATTAGAGACGTGGGAGGCTTTAAGCAGGCTAATTACGTGGGCTAGGTCTCAGCCTTGATAAAGCTCCCTCTGTACTCAGCATCTTTCCCCTAAAGATGGGGACACTGAGGGGCTCAGGGTACCACCCGGCAGCCCTGCCGATGGGGACTATGTAACGAGAGCCTGCTGGGGAAGGGGAAGAGGACGCTCGGAAGTCAAATTACAGGCTCCGAGGCCTCTGGAACTGCTTCGCCACCAGCACCCATGCTGACCACAGGCACTCCCAGCCCCTGACCAGAAGGAGCACAGAGGAGGAAGGCCAGTGCCTTCCCAGGGTTCAGCCTGGTGGGTCTCAGCCAAGCATTGTGAAAATGGTCCGAAGCTTAGGATACCAAGGTCAAAGCACACAGCGCACAAAGGGGATATCTGCAAGAAAGGCCCAGATATTATAAATAATGATGGGGATCAAAGGTGAAAGGCAGCGCTGCTAGAAACTCTCCCCCCTTAGCATCTTGTGGGGCCCTCAAAAAGACTGTTGGCACTCCCTACACCTGGGCCATCCATTCAACAAACAAATGCATTAAACACCTACAATCCATCGTTTCTGGGAGATAATGGGGATACCCAGACAAATAAGGTATGGTCCTTTTCTTCAGTCTATCAGCCGGACTCTGCACTTGAGAACCAGACATCCCAGTTTGGCCAAGAAATCTTGGTTCATGCCTTTTGTTCTAATGTCATTATTAATAGTGTCCACTCTTGCTTCAAAAGTGTCCTAGTTTAGCCCTTGCCAGTTTGATTCAGTGGATAGAGTGTCAGCCTGCGGACCAAAGGGTCCCAAGTTCGATTCTGGTCAAGGGCATGTACCTCAGTTGATGCTCGATCCCTGGCCCTGATTAGGGTGCATGCGGGAGGCAACCAATCTATGTGTCTCTCTCACATCGATGTTTCTCTCTGTGTGTCTCTCCCTTTCCCTTCCACTCTCTTTAAAAAATCAATGGAGCCCTAGCCAGCTTGGTTCAGTGGATAGACCATCACCTTGCAGACTGAAGGGTCCCAAGTTCGATTCCGGCCAAGGGCACATGCCTGGGTTGCGGGCTCAATCCCCAGTAGGGGGTGTGCAGGAGGCAGCTGATCAATGATTCTCTCTCATTGGTGTTTCTGTCTCTCTCCCTCTCCCTTCCTCTCTGAAATCAATAAAGAAATATATTTTATAAATAAATAAATAAATAAAAAACCAATGGAAAAATATCCTCAGGTGAGGATTAACAAAAAAATAAAATAAGAAGAGTGAATTTTAAAAAAAAGTAAAAAAAAAAAAAAAGTGTCCTAGTTTAGACAATAAATTACATGGTCACCGTAACCATAGCACAAGCAGTGGTTCTCAACCTTCTGGCCCTTTAAATACAGTTCCTCATGTTGTGACCCAACCATAAAATTATTTTCGTTGCTAATTCATAACTGTAATGTTGCTACTGTTATGAATCGTAATGTAAATATCTGACATGCAGGATGGTCTTAGACAACCCCTGTGAAAGGGTCGTTCAACTGCCAAAGGGGTCGCGACCCACAGGTTGAGAACCGCTGATATATAGGCAATGGTAGAAATAGGGAAAATGGTGCGAGTAATTGCTTTTAAGACTATAATGAAAAGACAATGATGGAGGAAGCTTGAAAGCAAGAAATAATCAGTTTAATATGTGATCAGGGGTCAGACCACCTGAGCCAGCATAGAGAAAGTGGTAAGAGGATGACTTAAAACTTTTTTTAAAAATATATTTTATTGATATTTTACAGAGAGGAAGGGAGAGGGACAGAGAGTTAGAAACATTGATGAGAGAGAAACATCGATCAGCTGTCTCCTGCACACTCCCCACTGGGGATGTGCCTGCAACCAAGGTACATGCCCTTGACCGGAATCGAACCTGGGACCCTTCAGTCCGCAGGCCGACTCTCTATCCACTGAGCCAAACCGGTTAGGGCATTAAAATTTCTTTTTATTGATTAATTTTATTTACTTTTATTTATTACTATTTTATTTATTTTAAATTATTTTTAGAGGAGGAAGGGAAAGAAACATCGATTTGTTGTTCTATTATTTATGCATTCATTGGTTGATTCTTGTATGTGCCCTGACCAGGGATCAAACTTGCAACCTTACCATATTGGACAATGCTTTAACCAACTGAACTACCTGGCCAGAGTCACCCTGATTTTTTAATTTTATTATTATTTTTAATCCTCACCTGAGGATATTTTTCCATTGCTTTTTAGAGAGAGAGTGGAAGAGAGAGGGAAAGACAGAAAGAAATATCGATGTGAGAGAAACACATCAATTGGCTGCCTCCTGCATAAGCCCTGACCAGGGCCCAGGCCGGGGAGGAATCTGCAACCGAGGTACATGTCCGCAGGCCAATGTACTACCCACTGAGCCAAACTGGCTAGGGTGCTGATTTTTTTAAATTTAACAATATATTCTAGAGATTGTTGCCTATCAGTACACAACAAGCTTTCTCATTTCATTTTATGGCTAGCTAATATTCCATTGTATGTTTATGCCATAATTCTTTTAACCAGTTTCTTCTGTTTTAAAAAAATTTGCTTTTGATTTTACAGAAAGAGAGGAAGGGAGAGGGAGAAAGAGAAAAACAGGGATGAGAGAGAAACCTCGAATGACTGCTTCCTGCATACCCCCAGGAATCAAATCAAGGACCTCTTCGTGCATGAGACAGACGCTCAACAAACTGAGCCACGTCGGCCAGGGCTTAACCAGTTTCTGGACTGATGGGTACTTAGTTTGTATTCATGAAACTCAAGGAACTTGGAGAATTGTACCAAGTCCAGTGTCGCTAAAGTCGGAAGCCTCCTTCATGTTGGTGACATTACTCATAACCAGAAGCATAGCTCAGTTTTAACACTGGGGGCAGCAAGCTTGGGGGTGGGGAGACAGATACACATGCATAATGCACAAACAAGTGGAACAACAAATCAAAATTTTTTTTCTCTCTCCCTCTAAAATCAATGTATTAATTTTTTTTAAAAATTAGGGTGGAGAAGAGCAAAAAGGGCTTCTGTTGTGAGCGACACACGTAGAGCAGCCTGATTGCTCTCCGTGCAGAATCGACATCAAGAGATTTCGGAAGCATAATTTTTTGGTGCTTGGGCAGCTGGTGATCGTTGGTCCTGGCGCCCGTAAAAATAAATTTTAAAAATTAAATTAAATTCGGGTGAAGAATAGCAGGTATAGTATAGTACCATTGTGTAACTCAGGGTTATACACACACACACACACGCATACTCTTATATGCAAAGAACATCTCTGGAAGAATACTAAAAATTTGATAACCTTGGTGATTTGGGAAGGTAAACTAGGTGTCTGAGGGCAGGTGAGAAATTGTACTGTATCATCTTTTATACTTAATGAAGTTTGAACCATGTGACTTTATTACCTATTCAAAATGACAAGCAACATTAAAAAATGTTTAGAAAATATAACTGAGTCAATAAGTTCCCAGAAGTCCCTCCTTCTGTGCCTGCCCATGTGGTTCCACTGACTTGCTCAATAGAATCCTTTTTACCCTTCAAAGCTCAGTTCAGAGCAGCCTCTTCCAAGAAGCCCTCCCTGACAGCCTCCTCTGCACATTCAGAACAGCCTTCTCTAAAGGCCTTTCTTCTGCAGCCTTGCACATGAAGTTGCTGCGCACATCTCATCTTATCCACCAGCCTGAAACTTTTCCTCCCAGGAACTGGGTCCAGTTCACCTCTGATCTTCCTGTAGCACTGAGCTCTTGCAAGTGCTACCACCAGCTCTTCCCAAAGGCTTAGTGAGGCTAGACAGCTGGGTATTTTTATTTGATGGAGGAATCACCTGAGTTTCATTGGGGTGAAAGTCAAGAGACTTGCTTAAGGTTACAAAAAGAGTAAAGGTAGTGATTGCAGGAGGCAGATTTCCAATCAAATCCAGTGTTAGGTTCATGCACTACCACTGCTGCCTGCCTTCTATGTACATCCAGTAGTCTGGTCTTGCTTTATTTCCAGCTTTCTTGTGCAATAGTCCTAACTCATCTCACACTGGTCTAGCTCAGTCCCTCTTACCCTCACCCTCTCCCAGCAGCTAGAGCATTGCTCACTTCTCTTCCTCCTGCTTAAATGCTCTAAGCCTTTCACTGGCTCCCCTTCCCACCACCTATACTCCAAAAAGTCCACTTTCCTCTGCAATTTTTAAAAAAATATATTTTATTGATTTTTTACAGAGAGGAAGGGAGAGGGATAGAGAGTTAGAAACATCGGATGAGAGAGAAACATCGATCAGCTGCCTCCTGCACACTCCCCACTGGGGATGTGCTTGCAACCTGGAATCGAACCTGGGACCCCTCAGTACAAAGGCTGACGCTCTATCCACTGAGCCAAACCAGCTAGGGCCCTCTGCAATCTTTAAAAAGAATATTTTTATTGATTTCAGAGAGGAAGGGAGAGGGAGAGAGAGAAACATCAATGAGGAGAGAGAATCACTGATCAGCTGCCTCCTGCACGCCCCATACTGAGGATGGAGCCCGCAACCCAGGCATGTGCCCTTGACCAGAATCAAACCTGGGACCCTTTAGTCCGAAGGCTGACGCTCTATCCACTGAACCAAACCAGCCAGGGTTCCTCTGCAATTTCCATGAGGCCCTAAGGCCTGCCCCAGCCCACCTCTGCAGCTTCATCTTCCCATTTCCCATTAGATCTCCAAAAATGTCAAGAATATGCCTTGAGTGCTTCCCAGTGGCATCCTGGGCCTGTGCATGGAAGACCCTTTCTCTCTGCAGCTGGAATATGCCCGTTCCCTGGCAAGACCTGGAAATACGTCACCTAGGCAGCATTCTCTTACCTCAGGTCTTAGTCCCCACCAAGCCCCAAACACCTGAAAAAGTATGAACTACTGTTAAATGCCCAGGCTGTGGATTCATCCTGACAGAGCTCTACTTCTTGCTCTCTGTGAGACCTTGGTCTCAGCGTCCCCTACTGTAAAATGGGGATAATGTGTGGAAATGAGGACTCATCTGGTGGGGGAGTCGAGCTGCTGGCAGGAAGGAGCCCTTTGTGGCACAGGACAAAGTTTGGTGGGTCCATTTCTGACACTTTTCACCACTTGCCATTCTCCACCCCAGCCGCTAGTGACCAAGCCCTCAGCTGCCCTCCACCCCCTCCTCAAGAAGCCAGGCCCCCCAGCCCCACCCCTTCGGCGGCAAAGGACAAGCTGGGGAGGAGGGCACTGAGGGTCACGCTAACATCACAGATTAGAGACCGCGTGGTCATTTGGCAGATTTGCAATTGGAAGCAGAGGACCATTGGGGGAGGGGACGGTTGGCAATGGCAGCCTTAGAGGAGTCTCCACTCAAGGTCAAGGTGCCCGCCCAACGGGCAGCGAACCACAAGGACTTCTCCTCGAAGCCCCGCCCCTCCAGGGGACCCGAAGCCTCTCTCTTCTCAGAATCAGGGTACGTTCCCTTTAAGGCGCTCAGGAAAGTCATCGCATTGGTGGCCGGCCAACCAGGCGCGGTACTTTTTGTCCCTTGTGGGCCGCCGTGGGCCGGGTCGGGCGCGTAGGCGGGGCAGGGGAGCGGCGGTGGGGTCAAAGGTTACAACGCGCACCACGTGGGCCGGTGACTCTGTCCTTCCCGCAGCGGCCGCGGCGAGCAAGGCACTTGGGTTAGTGGCGCGGCGGGCGGCGCGGACAGCTGAGCCGGACGCCGGATCCCGCCGCCATGGTCATCAAAACGGACGAGTTACCGGCGGCCGCCCCGGCCGACAGCGCCCGGGAGCCCAGCTCTCAGGCTGGTGGCAAGGGGCGGCCGGGCGCGGCCGGTGAGCGGGGCTGGGGCCAGCGGGGAGCCAGGAGGGGTAGGCTGCACTGGGCCGAGCGGGCGGGGTGGCTGGTTCGGGGTTCCGCGGGCACCGTCGCCTTCCTTCCGCGTCGGGCTAGGTGGCATCTCGCCGGGCCCTCTACCGGGCCGCCCCCGCCCTGAAGGTCACCTTTACTATCGCCCCCAGCTGCGGCCCGGGCTTCGCACCTGGGGTCCCAGAGAGGGCAGCGGCGGCGGGGACACGCGCGTCAAATCGCGGGGACACGTGCGCGCACACGCGGTTTCGGGGTGCGCCGCTGCCGCCGCCGCAGGTGGACAGAATCGGCGGCCCCACCCCCTCTGTGCCCCGGCACTGGGGAGCCCTGCGGTCTGGGGTCATTGACACTTGCTCCTTCAGGCACCCCTCCACGTCAGGATCCCAAGCGTCCCCTGTGCACACAGTGCAGTCCTGCAAGGAAGGCTCCACTTGGGACTTGCAGGCTTGGTCTGTGGGGAGAGCGGTAGTTAGGATGAGTGTTGCGAGGGGGTTTCTCGGGTTCATTCTCAGAGGTAAGGCTTTAACCCCAGGTGTTCACGCTCTGCTCGCTGCCGGGTTAGGGAATGGCCTGGTCGGCAGACCAGGGGGTCTGCCTGTGCATGGGCCCAAAGCCAAGCTCCTTGGCAGGAAGAGGTGTTTGTGCCAGAACTTGATCATTAACCCGCCTTATTGCGAAAAGTGGGTCGGCCCACAGTTGCAGTTTTTAAGGCAAAGGTCATCAGTGTGGAGTGGAGCTCCCAGCTCTTCCCCATGGGGACTGTGCGATGGTGGCTTTGGGAGTGGCCGCAGCCATCTCCCATTTCTCCTGGGCCTCTCTCTTCCCTTCCATCATGTCTCAGAGTCTAGCCTTGAGGCTGAAGCTCCACCCCAGCCAGTCAGGTGTCATCTTCAAATCTTCCTCAGAGCCTCAGCGCTGCACTCTGGTCCCCTTCTGCCCTGGGTGGTCGCGGGAGGGCAGAATGACCCTTATTTCCCACTTCCCCCCAACCCTCCTCCACGGGACTTGCCATTTTCCTTTTCCTTCCCAGCTTCTGGTGAGTCAGGATGGGCACAGCGTTAGGTAAGCCCTCTGACGCTGCCACCTGTCACAGCAGGTTTACCTTGTGTTAGGGGGTGGGTACTGTGGCAGCTTTGCTGATTGCCTAGACATGGCCAAGGTTTGGGCTGATGGACAGATGCTGATGACGCCGGCCTTCCAGGCTTTGCCCTGATGTGGCTCTGACTAGAGGGGCCAGACAAGAGTAGGTACATGCATTGGAGGGGTTGGCTGATTTCCCCGCCAGCAAAGAGACCTGAAGAGATGAAGTGATTTGCCCAAGGTCACACAACGATTTAGCTGTTGAGAGCATTTGGATTTGCAGCTCAAGGCCAGCATGCCAAGGCTGCCCTGCCTCTCCCAGAAGAAGGTGGGACGTGCATGCTGATTGGGATCATGTGCTGTGAATGTGAGGGCTAAGGAGGGAGAGTCTGTCGGAGGGTTTCTCTGAGGGCTGAGTGAAGCCCCTGCTCAGCTGTGCGCTGAGAGGCTGTCTGGAGCCACCTGAGTGAGGGGAAGGGCACAGCTGTTCATTTTGGGGAACCTGGGAGCATACTAGCAGGTGGAACAGTGGCTCCTTGAGTCTCTGGGAAGCTAGCATAGAGAGGTAGAACTTGAATTACAGCCGGCCTGACTATTCAGAGAAGGAGGGGGCACCCCCAGCAGGCTCCTTACCTTAGGACCCAGCTCTGGAAGGCTCCCCAATCTCCTTGAAGAGGGGATCCAGGCCTTTCTTGGGGGCTGCGGGGGGGGGGGGGAAGCAAAGGTCAGTTACCTTCTTGGGAATAAAGCTACTTTTAGGGGTTAAGAGAACAGGCAGGTTTTTCAAGTTCACAGTGGTGTGTCTAGTTCCTTCTGTTTAGGGGAGGGCTCCTTGGAGTTGGGGCCCGGAGCTAAGAAGGGCTGGCAGACTGGGGAGGAGTTTGGGGGCTTAGAGGAGCTCCCTGGTAGCATCCCAAAGTTCTTCTCTTGGGTAGGTCAGAGTAGGGTAGCTTGAGGAGCACTGCACTGTCCCCAGACCTTGCAGACCTGTTTGTGGCCTGAGGGAGCGGGAAGGAGGAAACAGAAGTGCCCACATCCTGGGGGTCTTCTACAGGCTGCTTGCCTGCCCCCACCCCCTTCCCTTGCAGGCCTAGGTGCCTGGGTTGCAGTGCTATGTCTTTTGGGGCCTTACTTCCTGCTGGAGCCTCACCTGCTAAGGCCCTGGCTGGGGCGGGGCCTGGCCCTGGCACAGTCTACTGAGTGAGGCCATGCCAGGCTGGGGAAGGCACACACAGGCCACCCGAGATGGCCTAGTTTCTTTTCTAACCCCTCCTTTCTGCTGGCCATGGGGTCCCTGTGCTTCCCGGTCAGGGCAGGGCTACGCTTTATCTCTTCATTCTGATCTGGCCAGTGAAAACGGGGGGTGTATGTATGCAGTGATATTTGGGCACCTTTCCCCCTTTCCCTAAAGCCCAAATACCCAGGGATGTTCCCTGTGATGAGGAAGCGCTGGCCCAGGGGTGTAGAGATGGGGTGGGGAGAGCTTATGGCTGGAGATCGATGTGCCTCCTGGCTGAGGCCTGGAGGAGAAAGGAGTACCTGTGGGTGCTGCCGCCTTGGGGAGTTGCACTCAGAGGCAGGAGCTTGGGCGTCTGACAGACCTGGGCGACCTGGGCTTTTGGTGTGTTTTTTGACCTGGCTTGGCTGCCTGAGCCTCTGTGACCTTGGGCGGCCTGCTTACCAGTCATCTGGAACCTCAGTTTCATCAAGTAAGATGGGTGGTCAGGCTGATGAGGGAACTGCTGTGGGCTGGGCCTACAGTGAGCATTAGCTTTATGGTAACCAGAAGAATGGAGGTGGTTGTCCCTGCCACTCAGGGGCCGTCGCCTGCCCCACTCCGGTGTGTGTAGGCTGAAACCCTTGGTGGGGGCTATGGAGAGGCTGAGGGCCTGGCCCATGCTGGGCCATCAGGACCACCTGGGATGGGACTGGACTGGAGGGAAGGGGGCCTGGAGTGAGTCTGGCTCCCCACCCCCACCTGGTTAGTATGGATGCCGGAGCAGCTCTGGCTGGGCCGTGGCAACAAGTCAGATGCCCTGGGAAGGCGCCGTGGCGAGGCTGGGCATGTTTTCTCCACATGTTCCCTCTTTACAGCTGAACAGCCTTTGGCCTCTTGCTGCCAGCTCCGTCTCCCTCCCCACGGGAGAGACTTGGTTTTCTCCTGGCAGAGCAGGGGCTGCTGGGAAGGGAAGGCAGAGCCTGCCAGCTTCTTGGTGAGCTGGAGGCCTGGGGCACGGGTGCAGTTGTTCTCTGGGAGACTGGGAGCCCATCCCTCCTCCCACCAGAACCAGTGGCTCTCAGGAAGGGTCACCTGCAGGGGGCAGCATGAAGAGGCCCCAGCCGGCCCCTTGACCCAGGAGGCAAGCAGGGTCTCAGCGTCTGGGACTGGTAGACAGGGGGCGGTCACCTCATGGCCTGGGCCTGGGCCTGGGTCTGCACCAGCTGTTGCCGGCAGCTGGCTGAAGCAGTCCTGCCCACCCCCACTGGGATTGGGACAGAGGAGAGAACCCCCTTGCTGGGCTCTGCCTCTGCCAGCCAGTCCCCAAGGCCCTCAATCCTGAGGGGCCCAGGAACCCCAAATGCTGGGTTCTCCTGTCCCCCTAACAGCTTTGTCAGCAGTGACCCCCTTTCTAGGGGGTGCAGGGAGGTGGGTCTGAGCACTGGTAGCAGCTCCAACTGGGGTCCTGGAGCCACCAGGGCCTCCTGGCCCACAGCTGTCCTTCTGGCCGACCTTGAGCAGGATTCAAGGCAGGGGGAGTGTGCCCTTCCCAGGGCTGCCCCGGCAGGCCTGGCCCCACTGAAACCCGAAGCCAGCCAGAGCTCCAGTCCCGGGCCGACCAGCTGCATGGGGGCAAGGGTGGTGGAGGAGGCCGGAATGAGGGACACAGACAGTGCCGGGCCTGAGCCGGAGCGCTGGCTGCCTCGCTGCGATGGCGGTCAAGGGACTCCAGAGTCGAGCAGAGGTCAGCCGCTGACTGTACCAGGTGGGCTGTGGGGGCAGTGAGCCAGGTGGCCAGCCTATTGTGGGGAGATCACTTGGCCTTCGTCTAGTGGTAGGGAGACCTTCAGGATCCCTTAAGGGAAGGAGGAAGGGTAGGTCTCCTTGTTCTGGGGAGTAGAGGTCCCTGGGAACCAGCCACATTCCTTTGAAATCTGATAGGGGATTGGGTACCCCCTGGGGTGGGAACCTGGTGCCGGGTGCCTTCTGGGCAAGCTCCCTGGGCTGCAGAAGGAGAAGTGGGAGCTGTAGCCATCCTGGCCTGGTCTTCCTTGCCTTCCTCCCTGTCCTCCCAGCCTAGACTCAGGGAGTACAGGCCACCTGTCTGAGTTGGGCCCCTGATTTCCCGCTTGTGGGGTCTCAGACCTCAAGGCTGCTGTTCCATATTGGGTGGGGAGCCCTCCCTTTATCTCTTCTCATCCTGGGGGCTCACCGGCCTGCAAAGTTTTTCTCAGACACTCAGTGGGGGAAGTGCCTCCTGGTATCTTCTGCCATCCCTCGATCTGCCGTTTGAAAGCTGACCAACCACTGCCCTTCTCCCCGCCCTCCTGTCCCGGCCTGCTTTGTCATAGCCAAGTTCTCCCTTTGGTTTTGGCTGCTCACTTTCTAGGGGCTTGGGGGCTTGCTGCACTGTGCACTCCCTGGAAGGAGAGGTCCTTGTATGTCCTTGTGGTTCTGGGAGTTCCATTTCTGGTTTGGAGAGGTGTGCTGGGGATGGGGACTGGGTGATGATGGTCACTGAAGGTGGCCAGGGTGGAGGGCAGTGCGGTGGCGTGGTGGTGCAAGAATCCAGAGTTCACGCTTGTCTCTTGACCTTGGACAAGGCTCTGAACTTTTCTGGGCCTCATGCATCCTAATTTGGGGGATGGAGGAGGAGACTGTCTGAGCTCCTAGTGACCCTGTTTTTCACTAAGTTGAGGGGACCTAGGGAAGAGGGAGTGGCTTCTTGTGATGTCCCCCTGGCCTGCCTTTCAGTGCTGGGCTTATCTCCTTTCCCAAGAGCCCTGTTCCACGTTTCTGTGGGTCTCGGTAGGGTCCGTACAGCTCTGGGGAAATGCACCCCAGCCCCGTTCCTAACAGCTGGGTAGGAAGAGGGGGGGGCGTCTGGATGGGATGGGTTGATTCCAGGGCAGGGCTGGGTGAGCTGACCTGTCTGGAGCTCCCAGGCAAGCAAGGGGCCAGTTTGGCTGCCGGGCAGACGCTGGGTGAAAGGCTCCGTGGGCTCAGTGAGCACCAGGCAGTCCTGGGGTTTGCTGGGGGGTTTCTGTGAGGGCCTCTGCTCCCCAGGAGGCTCTCCTTTGTCCCCCTTAGTACCCGGGTACAAATGGAAGGTTTTGTCACCTCTTCCCCCTCTCTCAGCAGCATGTGAGTTGGGAGTTTTTCACAAATATTAAACTTAACTACCTGCTTACAGTAATTAGTTCATTAATTTGTTGTCTTTCTATTGGGCCTGGGCAAGACAGAAGGAGGAAGAGAGAGAGCTGGTGTGAGCAGCCACCCAGAGTGCAGCAGATCAAGTGCCCTGGGAGGTGGGGATAAAGGGAGGTGCTAATTCCTCAGAGAAGAGGGTTTATTTCACTTAGGTCTTACTGAATGAGTAGGAGTTTGCCCAATGGAATGTGATATGGGGGGAGAATGAGCAGAGGCACAGGTGGGAGGTAAGATGTGTGGCCTGTTCTCAGGCTTCTGAATGGTTTGGTGTAGCTACACCTTGACAGGGAGAGCTGGCGGCAGCTGAGGACGTAAGGCTGTGCCTGAGAGTGTTGGCCCGAGAAGCTTGGGTCTTGTGGGCAGTGGGGAGTATTGAGGGTTCTGAGTAGTGCTCCTGAAATAGGGGAAATGGCCAGGTCGGTGAGATTAGGTCGGTGATAGATTGGGGTCGGGGATATTCATGGAGCAGGGCCGGTTTGTGGAGGAAGCTGATGAGATGGTCTTTGGTGATGCCTGATGGATGGCCACTTTGAAATGCTTGAGCAAGGCCTAAATTGGCCATGTGAGCTCTGAGGCCTAAGGGCACCTGAAGCGTGGGAGAGGGTGAGATGAGAATGAGGTGGCGGGGCCCAGTTTGGACTGCTGGAAGAGGATGGGGCTGGCGACGGGCAGCACGAGTGTCAGTGTCCATCAGGGACGAGGAGGAGAAGAGCTGGGAGGAGATGCTGCTGAGAAGCTGGGCACATTAAGGCCAGAGGAGGCCCTTGGGTCGGGCTCTCGGAGTGGCGTGGTGACTCTGGGGAGAGTGGTTAGGATAGCGTGCTCAGAGGAAAGCTGGGCTGGTGGACTGAGGAGCGAATGGGAGGGAGGGCCCGGAGTGTGGGAGGTTCTGGAAGTGGCCCGCAGTGGAAGTTGTGTGCTCAGGGTGAGGTGGGACTAGGGCTGAGTCTTGGAGAACAAGCAGGCACCACCCTGTAGGACATGTGCCCACTCTGGTGGGTGAGGTGGATACCCCATCTGACCAGCGAGGCCCCTCTTGCTCAGCTCCTTTCTTGTTGCCCACAGAGCTGCCGTCAGTCATGCTACTGAATGGGGACTGTCCGGAGAGCCTGAAGAAGGAAGAGGGGCCCACCGAACGGCCCCAGGAAAATGGGCTGGATGAGGCTGAGCCGGGGGAGGAAACCACTGGACAGGAAGTCATTGTCATTCAGGACACCGGCTTTTCGGTGAAGATCCTGGCCCCGGGGATTGAGCCCTTCTCCCTGCAGGTGAGATGTGGAGAGGAGCTGGAGACCAAGACCCAGGTCTCTTGGGGAGGACAAGGGTGGGAGACAAACCTTGCCTTTGCTCGTCCTGGCCCCATGTTGTAGGCAGGAAACCTACCTGTGCCTTGCCCACGGTCACTCAGCTGGACTGGTGGAGGTGGGGGTCGGGTTCCCGTCATTGTCCCATTGCTGGGGGACAGCTGCCAGCTGGGACTGTTGGGGAGAGATACGTAGTGGCTGGGTGGTTGTGGGGTTTCAGGGCTCCCAGCCCTCTGCTCTGCACTCGCAGGGAAGTCACCTCTCTGGCTGTGTTTTTACCATTTGCCTGAGAGGAGAGTGGTATTGGGTGGTCTCCAAGAGCAGAGCCAACCCAGAGGTCTTGCAGAGTATTAACTCATTGGGGAACCAATGCCCCCTTAAGTCTTCTGTACCCAGAGGCTTGAGCCCAGAGCACCCCTTCTTCTTTTTTTTTAATCCTTATCTGAGGATATTATCTCATTCATTCTTAGAGAGAGAGAGAGAGAGAGAGAGAGAGAAAGAAACATTGATGTGAGAGACACATTGTCTCCCGCATGCACCCCGACCAGGGCCAGGGATTGAACCCACAACCCTTCGGTCCTCTGGCCAACGCTCTAACCACTGAGCGACCAGCCAGGACCCAGAGCACCCTTCTTGAAGAGGGAAGCCATTTGCCCTGGGGACCTTGGCATTGGTCAAGGGAGAAAGCAAGATTGCTGTGTTCTTTCCCCCACTGTTATCTCCTTCTGCTCAGGGCTTGCTCTTAACTGCAGGAATAGTTTAGGCCTGAGGGTAATAGGGCCAGACTCTGTCCTGAGCATGTGCATATATCCTGTACATGCACACTAGTGTAGATGGGCATGTATGTCCGGACAGGGCTTAGAGTTTACAAGCCAAATGGTGGGGAACTGAATATTTGGAGCATTGATTCTAGGGTCGCAGGTACTTTAGGCTGGTGAAGGTGGTATGTCCTCACCAGGGTAATCGGGCTTTTTTCTGGCAGGTGTCCCCTCAGGAAATGGTACAGGAGATCCACCAGGTGCTCATGGACCGTGAAGACACGTGTCATCGCACCTGCTTCTCGCTGCACCTGGATGGGAACATGCTGGACCACTTTTCAGAGCTGCGCAGCGTCGAGGGGCTGCAGGAGGGCTCCGTGCTGCGCGTGGTGGAAGGTTTGTCTGGAAGTTGGGCAGCCTACAAGGGGAGGGCACATGGAGGCAGGGCCAGGCAGTACTCTGCTCACCGACAAGCGTGTGGAGGCTCCGGGGCTCTCAAACTTATAGAGGCAGTATAGGAGCACAGTCTGCTTCTCAGGCTGTCACCTGCGCACCCTTCAACTTCATGGTTTAAATACCAGACCCCTGATTAAAAACAAACAGAATGCCAAGCAAGGCTTGCTATCCGTCCAATCTGATTCTATAGAGATAAAAGTGAAAACTCTTAAGGAAACTAAAGTTTGGGAAGTCAGGCCCAGTGTGGAGTGATCAGCTGGTGTGGTAAGGATGGTTTGTTTGTAAAAACAAAAGCTCCTATGAATTTGGGTCTCCTGAGAAGTGGCTCAGAGGGTCCAGGTGTGTCAGCTTATTAAGAGGAAATGTGGAAAAAATGTAGCCCAACTGTACCCAAACTTGCTTGATCATGGAACCTCTCTCCTCCCCCCAAAGAGCCCCCGTTATTGTTTCACAGAACACATACTAGGGAGCAGGGTTGTGATCTGGATCCTGTCGGTTTCGGGGCACCCCTGGGTGAGGGCTGCTGGGGCCCCGCAGTCTGCAGGCTGCTCACCCGGACACTGGGAGCAGAGCAGGGGCTTTGTGGGCTCCCCGAGGCCTGTGTGCACTTCCCGAGGCATTTCTTGTGCCTTTTGGCAGAAGGTTCTTGGCAAACAAGGATTCCTGCCAACCAGCAGGCGGGTGTGTGTGTGCTGAAACCAGAGCTCCAGCCTATGTGTTTATAATGGAGTTTGTAAGTGGAAGCCTGAAATTGAAAAATTAAGAGCACGGTGGTCGCACCATGCCAGCCATCTCTGCTGGGCAGGTGTTGCAGGGAGCAGAGCCCTGGTCACACCCCGCCACTTCCCGCCCAACAGAGCCGTACACAGTGCGCGAGGCCCGCATCCATGTGCGTCACGTCCGAGACCTGCTCAAGAGCCTGGACCCGTCCGATGCCTTCAACGGGGTTGACTGCAACTCCTTGTCCTTCCTGAGCGTCTTTACCGATGGCGACCTGGGAGGTGAAGGAGGCATTGTGGGGCCCAGGTTGGGCAGGGGGGCCAGGAGCAAGATAGCCAGGGGCTGCCCGGCCAGCGTGGCTCAGTGGTTGAATGTCAACCTAGGAACCAGAGGGCCACGGTTCGATTCTGGGTCGGGCACATGCCTGGGTTGTGGACTCGGTCCGTAGTGTGGGGCGTGCAGGAGACAGCCGATCCATGGTTCTCTCTCATCATTGATGTTTCTGTCTCTCTCTCCCTCTCCCTTCCTCTCTGAAATCAATAAAATATATTTCTAAAAAAGAAAAAGATAGCCAGGGGCCGGCGGAGGGGCTGAGGGCCAGGCCATCTCACCTGGAGGGGCGGGTCAGAGGCATGCAGAGTGGGGCCAGTTTAGGTGGGGAAATGGGTGGCCCTGTGCTGACCACCAGCCTCGGGTCCCTCAGACAGCGGGAAGCGGAAGAAGGGCTTGGAGATGGACCCCATTGACTGCACGCCGCCCGAGTACATCCTTCCAGGGAGCCGGGAGCGGCCGTTGTGTCCCCTACAGCCCCAGAACCGTGACTGGAAGGTGGGATTCCCGGAGGAGAGCGGGGAACAGGCCTCTGGCAGGGTGGGGAGCTGCCACACCAGGAGGCCCGGCCCACTCATGCTTGTTCACTCCTGCAGCCCCTGCAGTGCCTGAAAGTGCTCACCATGAGTGGCTGGAACCCGCCCCCTGGGAACCGCAAGATGCATGGGGACCTCATGTACCTGTTCGTGATCACAGCTGAGGACCGGCAAGTCAGCATCACGGCGTCCACACGGGGCTTCTACCTGAACCAGTGAGTCTGTGCGAGCCCGTCTGGGTCCTTGGGCGGCTGCTGGGAGCTCCCTACACAGCGACCACCCTCTCTGCAGGTCCACAGCGTATCACTTCAACCCCAAGCCCGCCAGCCCCCGCTTCCTCAGCCATTCCCTGGTGGAGCTGCTCAACCAGATCAGCCCGACCTTCAAAAAAAACTTCGCTGTGCTGCAGAAGAAAAGGTAGTGCCTTCGCCTCGCCTCCGCCCTGGTCTCATGGCCCACCAGCCTGAACGCGAGCATGTCTGCCCTAAGAAGCTGTGCCCCCAAGCACCCCAGAGCCTCCCGTAGAGCGCTGTCAGCCAGGCCTTCCAGAGCAGGTCTCAGGGAAGGAGACACCGGAGCTGGTGGGGGGCGCAGAGAACAAGGGGGCCAGGGCAGGGCTCTGAGTTTGGCGGGCTGGCCATCTCCCCTCCTCTGCCTGCCATAGGGTCCAGCGCCACCCGTTCGAGAGGATTGCCACCCCGTTCCAGGTGTACAGCTGGACGGCCCCCCAGGCAGAGCATGCCATGGACTGCGTGCGCGCGGAGGATGCCTACACCTCAAGGCTGGGCTACGAGGAGCACATTCCTGGACAGGTGCCTGCGGCCTGGCCCTCCCCATCCCCAGGAACCCCCCCCCACCCCACCCCCCACCCCTTGGTGGGTGCTGGGCTGGATTCTGTGCGCCTCCCTGGATGCTCCATCTGCTTTTCTGTATTGCTCACTTGGGAGCCTGTGGGGCTGTCCATGGGGAAGTGGAGGAAGGAGCTGCCCAGCACAGATTGTGGGGCACAGGCTGAGCCAGTGTCTCCCTCCCTGGTCCCTCTCCAGACCCGGGACTGGAACGAGGAGCTGCAGACCACGAGGGAGCTGCCCCGCAAGAACCTGCCTGAGCGGCTGCTTCGGGAAAGAGCCATATTCAAGGTGCCCATGTCCCTCGTGCCTGACTGCAGCCTCAGGCCCACCTGCACCGTTGCTGGTTTTCTTTTCTTTCTTTTTCTTCTTTTTTGGTTTTCTTGCGGAAGGAGGGAACCCGGGTGGGCTGACAGGGTACCCTGCAGTGTGCTCTGCTAGCCTCTGCCTCCTGGCAGACCCTCTCTCCCCCAGCTCCTCTTCCTGCCTCTCTGAGACTTGGAGCCCACAGGCAGGGTGGGGCCTGCCCTCGACATGGGCTGAGTGGCCAGGTCCATTCCAGCTCTCTGCCCTCTACTAACTGCCATCAGGGTCTTGCCTGGTACAGATGCCCCACTGTAATGTTATTAGTGCTTTTACTGAGATAAGAGACCTGAGGAAAAACAGTGCTTTCAAAAAACAGGTAAAGTTAAAGTCTTTGATAATCTTACCGCCTAGAGATGATGATGGTGAAAATAAGATCTAAATGTTTGGGTACTAACTTTGTCAGGGTCAGTGCCAGGTGTTTCATAGGCCTGACCGCCTGTCATCTCTCAGACAGCTTGTAAAGTTCCATATTCTATTGTCCCTGCTCTGTAGACCAAAGAATGAGTCCACGAGCTGACCTGAGTCACCTGGCACGCCATCGGTGGGCCCCACACCCGTGCCAGTCCTCCCGCTCCTTGTTAAGCGCTAAGTTTTGAAGTCTGAGCATAAGTGATTTTTTTTCAAAAAAGGGGTTTCTTGCCCTTTTCCAAATGCGAGGAAACAGCGTAGAGCCCTCGGCCCCCAAGGGAGCCTGCTAGCCTCCACCACAGTGAGCTTGGCCAGGTGGGACCCTGCCAACCTCGGCCCTCCCCCCCCAGGTGCACAGCGACTTCACGGCAGCGGCCACGCGGGGCGCCATGGCAGTCATCGATGGCAATGTGATGGCCATCAACCCCAGCGAGGAGACCAAGATGCAGATGTTCATCTGGAACAACATCTTCTTCAGCCTGGGCTTCGATGTCCGCGACCACTACAAGGACTTCGGCGGCGACGTGGCGGCCTACGTGGCTCCTGCCAATGACCTGAACGGTGTGCGCACGTACAACGCGGTGGACGTGGAGGGGCTGTACACGCTGGGAACGGTGGTGGTGGATTACCGCGGCTACCGCGTCACGGCCCAGTCCATCATCCCCGGCATCCTGGAGCGGGACCAGGAGCAGAGTGTCATCTATGGCTCCATCGACTTCGGCAAGACGGTGGTGTCCCACCCGAGATACCTGGAGCTTCTGGAGCGCACGAGCCGGCCCCTCAAGATCCTGAGGCACCGGGTGCTCAACGACCGCGACGAGGAGGTGGAGCTCTGCTCCTCGGTGGAGTGCAAGGGCATCATTGGCAACGATGGGCGCCACTACATCCTCGACCTGCTGCGCACCTTCCCCCCTGACCTCAACTTCCTCCCTGTGCCCGGCGAGCGGCTGCCCGAGGAGTGCACCCGCGCGGGCTTCCCCCGCACCCACCGCCACAAGCTGTGCTGCCTGCGCCAGGAGCTGGTGGACGCCTTCGTGGAGCACAGGTGAGGGGCGAGGCTGGTGGGGCGGCCGGGCCAGGCTGCTCGCAGCAGTGGGTGCTTCTGGGCCGGATCTTGATGGGAGTGGCTTTGGAAAGTGGAGACGAGCCAGCCCTGGCCACAGTCATTACAGAGGCAGCTCTAGCCCTACCCACTCTGTCAGGCTCACAAACCAGTGATCAGCTAGCAGTGCTCTCAACCGAAGGGGCGCTGTTCCCTTAGAGAGCATGTGGAAATCTGCTGGGGGCGGGGGGGTGGCTTGGAGGAGGGGCAGGGGGTGTCGAGGCTGCTGGCATTTAATGCGTAAGAGTCGGCCACATCAAATGTCCCGCACCACGAGTAATTCTCCCTCTCACCATGCCAGTGGGTTCCTGACAGTCTTGAGAGCCCTGGCCTGTGTGGTGAGCCACTCCCTGGCCCGCACTCCACCCCAGCTGTCCTCTTCCTGTCGGGGAGGATCTCGGGTTTTGCTGTGACCTGCTGCCACCTGGTAGAGTTGCTGGGCTGGCATGTGCATGGATGTGTTGGTACTTGCACACGTCAGGTTGTGTTCCCTTGCCGTCAGGGCTCCAGCCCCAACATTCATTAACCCCAGGAGGCGAGGAGCCTGGAGCCTGGCTCTTGTCCCAGAAGGCAGCTTGAAGGCCAGGGAAGCTGCCACCGACCCCTTTCCCATCCTGTTTCTGCCCCATGTGCTGCACCAGGTACCTCCTCTTCATGAAGTTGGCTGCCCTGCAGCTGATGCAGCAGAAAGCCAGCAAGATGGAGAACTCCACCTCGTTGGAAAACGGCAGCCCACCCTCCCTGGAGTCCAAGTCTGAAGACCCTCTGGGACCCGAGGGAAGTGAGGAGGAGGGAGGCAATGCTAGTGGCCTGGCTAAGGTGAAGGAGCTGGCAGAGACCATCGCCTCGGACGACGGGACAGGTGGGCTGCTGTGGGTGCTGGGGGAGCCCCAGACCTGTCCTGGCAGCGGGGGCTTGCACGGGCAGCTCTAGACCCAGTCCCAAGAGAGGCAGGCATTCATCTCTTCGGGGAGCGGGCGGGTCTTGTGAGCCTGACAGAGTGGGTAGGGACAGCTGGCCACGATGTGGATGGGCTGCCTCCCAGCGGGCCATGTCTCCACAGCAGACCCACGGAGCCGGGAGGTGATCCGCAACGCGTGCAAGGCAGTCGGCTCCATCAGCAGCACGGCCTTCGACGTCCGCTTCAACCCGGACATCTTCTCACCAGGCAGGTGGTGGAGAGGGGTGGGCAGAATCTGGGGTCACCTTGGGGCCTCGATGCTGGTGGGCCCTTCCCCGACCTGAGCGATGGCATCTGCCTTGCTGCCCCCACCTCCCTTCACCCGGCTCAAGCCCGTGCTCCCCCTCCCGCAGGGGTCCGCTTCCCCGAGTCCTGCCAGGAGGAAGTGCGGGACCAGAAACAGCTGCTCAAAGACGCTGCTGCCTTCCTGCTCTCCTGCCAGATCCCGGGCTTGGTGAGGGACTGGGCGCAGGGGCGGGGGCTGCGGGCGGGGCTGGTACAAATTTTGGAGGCTGGTGGGACCTTCACAGGAGTGACTTCTCTAGACCTGCTGACTTGAGAGGCAGGCGGGGCAAAGTGCGTGTCCCTGCCTGACCCAAAGCAGCCCAGGGGGGCCTCGGGCACAGGCTCCGCTCCTCCGTGCCCTCCGTGTGGCCAGCAGCGGGGGTCTGGGCCTCCGAGCCCCTGTGTGACGGATGGCTGACAGGGGCGGGGGCACCTGGGAGAGAAGGTGAGGGGTCCTGCCCTCCTCTCCCTCTCGAGCTTTACGTGGCGGCCCCGTGGGTGCCGGGATGTTTGCTCCTACAGAGACAGCTCCGGGACCAGGTGGTGCTCTTGCCTCAGACCTTCGAGCTGAGCCTGCTGTGCCAGCTACCCTGGTCCCAAGGGGTCACCTCTGCTCCTTCCCTCCTGGTCGGAGAGGAGCCTTTGCTGCCCACAGGGCTCTCAGTTCAGCACCAGCAGGGCTCCCCCGTCCCCGCTTCCCCAACAAGTGGGCCTGGCGGTCACCCATTTTCCTTGGCTTGTGTGAAAGGCTGGGGGCAGATTCTCACCTCCTTGCTGGTCCTTGCTGCTGCTTTGTCTCCTTCCCTCTTCCCCACTGGGAGCTGGGGTCTTCGCCCCCTGCTTCCCTTTTGGAGGGGCCTCGTGATCGTGTGAGCTCCCCCAGGAAGCCCAGGGCTGGAGGAGGCGGGGCGGGGCGGGGCGGGGGAGCCTGACATGCTGCAGCCTGCAGGTGAAGGACTGCACAGACCACGTGGTGCTGCCCATGGACGGGGCCACGCTGTCTGAGGTGATGCGCCAACGTGGCATCAACATGCGGTACCTGGGCAAGGTGCTGGACCTGGTGCTCCGGAGCCCGGCCCGAGACCAGCTGGACCACATCTACGTGAGTGGTGCTCAGGGCGGGAGGTGAGTCGCTGGTGCCCGGCTGGAGGCCTGGCACCAACCTGGACTTTCCTCTCGGAACCTTTGTAGAAAATCGGCATCGGCGAGCTCATCACCCGTTCTGCCAAGCACATTTTCAAGACGTACTTACAGGTACCGCTCCCCCCAGCGGGTGGGCGGGGTCCTGAGGAGGAGCCTGGGGGGGCCCAGGGCCTCATGACTTTGGTCCAACTTGTAGGGAGTCGAACTCTCAGGCCTGTCAGCTGCCATCAGTCACTTCCTGAACTGCTTCCTGAGCTCCTACCCCAACCCTGTGGCCCATCTGCCCGCCGATGAGCTGGTCTCCAAGAAGAGGAACAGGAGGAGGAGAAACCGGCCTCCAGGGGCGGCAGACAACACCGCCTGGGCCGTCATGACCCCCCAGGAGCTCTGGAAGAACATCTGCCAGGAGGCCAAGAACTACTTTGACTTCACCCTCGAGTGGTGCGTGAGTGGCAGCGGGTGGCAGGCACTGGGACCCCTGGCAGCCCAAGGGCAGACAGCGGAGGGGGAGGGAGCTGTTTGGGGAATGGGGCTGAGAGCTGAGTCCTGGAGAGCAAAGGCGGCGGCTCAGGGGGAGTGGCAGCTGTTGAGAAGGGGCAGAGTTGGGAGCCGTCTGCCACTCTCCCCCAGCGAGTCCGTGGACCAGGCTGTGGAGACCTACGGGCTGCAGAAGATAACGCTGTTGCGGGAGATCTCCCTCAAAACCGGCATCCAGGTAGGCGCGGGGCCGTGTCCCTCCGTGCCTGTGGGGGCGGGCTCTCCCCACATGTGCTGCGTGCGGGTGGGAGGTGCTGGCCATGTGACCCCGGGCTGAGGCTGCGCTGGGTGTTGGCTGCGCCCCCAGATCCTGCTGAAGGAGTACAGCTTCGACAGCCGCCACAAGCCTGCCTTCACCGAGGAGGATGTGCTCAACATCTTCCCCGTGGTCAAGCACGTCAACCCCAAGGCCTCGGATGCCTTCCACTTCTTCCAGAGCGGACAGGCCAAAGTACAGCAGGGTGCGTGGCCAGGTGTGGCCGGGGGGAGGGGCTTTCCTGGCTCGGCCCTGACCTCGCCCCCCTCCGTGCCCTGCAGGCTTCCTGAAGGAGGGCTGCGAGCTCATCAACGAGGCCCTGAATCTGTTCAACAACGTGTATGGAGCCATGCACGTGGAGATCTGCGCCTGCTTGCGCCTCCTCGCCCGTCTCCACTACATTATGGGCGACTACGCCGAGGTGGGCCTTGAGCACCCGCTGGGCTGTGGGGTCTGGCCTGGCATTGGGGGCTGGCAAGTGAGGGAGCCAGGCCTGTGTTCTCAGCCCCCAGAGCAGCAGGAACTGGAGGCCCTACTTACGTGGTAGGGGCAGGGGCACAGGGAGGAGCAGGCAGAGACCGGGGGGACCCCGGGGTCACTTGCTCTGCCTGGGCTTCCTTCCCCATCTCCACCACTGGGTAGTTACATCCTTGGGGAGCTGCCATGAAAGTGGGGTGAAGGCCGGGCCTCCCTTCACAGGGACGATGGGAAGGAGGAGTTCTGGGACTCCCCTAGGACCGTGTAAGCGCTCCGCGGAGCTGCTAGGAGTGTCCCTGCCGTCGTCTTCCACCAGCATGTGGCCTGGTGGTGGTCACCTGCCTGGTCGGCCCAGGGCTTTAGAAGGCCGCTTCCTGGGCGGGCGGGCGTCAGCGCCCCACTGCCCTGCTATCAGAGGCTTTTGTCTATGTAGGTTTTGTTGTTAATCCTCATCGGAGGCTATTTTTCCATTGATTTGTAGAGAGAGTGGAAGGGGGGGAGAGAAACATGGAAGTGAGAGAGAGAACATATCAATTGGTTGCTTCCCATTAAGCCCAGGCACGTGCCCTTGACTGGAATCCAATCCAGGACCCTTCAGCCTGTGGGCCGGTGCTCTGTCCAGGGAGCCAGACTGGCCAGGGCAGTGATGGCGAACCTATGACATGCGTGTCAGAGGTGACACACGAACTCATTTTTTTGGTTGATTTTTCTTTGTTGAATGGCATTTAAATATATAAAATAAATATCAAAAATATAACTCTTTGTTTTACTATGGTTGCAAATATCAAAAAATGTCTATATGTGACACGGCACCAGAGTTAAGTTAGGGTTTTTCAAAATGCTGACACGCCGAGGTCAAAAGGTTCGCCATCACTGGGCTAGGGCTATGTATGGGCTTTTAAAAATTATTACTGATACTTTAGCACAACTTTAGATTTATATATATGTATTTACATAGGTTTTGTTAGAAAAAAGGGCTTAAGACAGGTTTTTAAAGGTGAAACAGTCTCCGAGTGGGGCGTAGACTTCCATGGTCATAGCAGCTGAGTTTTGACCCCTTCTCTGCTGGCTTTGCCCAAAGTAAACATAGAAAGTGCAGCCAGAGGGGACCACGGCCAAGCGACGGGGGCTCAGGGAGCAGGGTCAGGCAGATGGGTGTGGGACGGGCACCCGCCCGGGTGACAGTTCCCCGCTTCTCCAGGCCCTGAGCAACCAGCAGAAGGCTGTGCTGATGAGCGAGCGAGTGATGGGCATCGAGCACCCCAACACCATCCAGGAATATGTGAGTGGCCCCTGGGGCAGGGGCTGCACAGCTGGGTGGGGCCCGTGGCCACCCTGGCCTGACACGGCTGCCCCTGCAGATGCACCTGGCCCTGTACTGCTTTGCCAGCAGCCAGCTGTCCACCGCCCTGAGCCTGCTGTACCGCGCCCGCTACCTCACACTGCTCGTGTTTGGAGAAGACCACCCTGAGATGGCACTGCTGGACGTGAGTGCTGAGGAGGGGTGGCGGGACGAGCCTCAGTCCCAGGGGAGCGGGAGCTGACCAGGGCCCTCCCGACTGCCCCTAGAACAACATCGGGCTGGTGCTGCATGGGGTGATGGAGTATGACCTCTCGCTGCGCTTCCTGGAGAATGCGCTGGCTGTCAGCACCAAGTACCACGGGCCCAAGTCCCTCAAAGTGGCCCTCAGGTGAGGCTGCCTTGGGTTAGGGGGTGGGGGGCCCAGAGCCATAGGGACAGGGTCCCAGGAAGCACCTGGATTGAGCACGGGCACGGGACCCAGCGCTGCCTGTCCTCGGTCTGGCTCCTGAGGAAGTTTCCCTCACCTTCTATTCCCCCCGAGTCCTGGGCTTGATGGTTCGCCCCGGGTAGATTCCAGAGCAGGACCTAGATTAGTCTGCATACCCTTGTTAGGCCGCCACTGCCCCGGCCCACTCCTGTCCTTCCTGTGCCCCCCACACCATGCTTCCTGTAGCCACCATCTTGTCGCACGGGTCTATGAGAGCAAAGCCGAGTTCCGGTCAGCCTTGCAGCACGAGAAAGATGGCTACACCATCTATAAGACCCAGGTGGGCCACAGCAGGGGCCGGTGGGGGGGGGCGGGGAGGGGGGCAGGAGATGTGGGGAGCAGCTGGGCTCTTGGGCAGCCCTGACCCCTGCCTGCCTGTGCCGCTCTTGCCCCTGTAGCTGGGCGAGGACCATGAGAAGACCAAGGAGAGCTCCGAGTACCTCAAGTGCCTGACCCAGCAGGCCGTGGCCCTGCAGCGCACCATGAACGAGATCTACCGCAATGGCTCCAGCGCCAACATCCCGCCCCTCAAGGTGTGTCCGGGACAGAGCTGGGGGGCCCCCTCCCCAGCCTCCCGGTGCCCACACAGTGGCTCATCTTCCCTGGCACCCTCAGTTCACAGCCCCCAGCATGGCCAGTGTCTTGGAACAGCTCAATGTTATCAACGGCATCCTCTTCATTCCACTCAGGTGAGGCCCCTCCTCCTGTCCCCACGCCCCATGGGGAATTGGCCTTTAGTTTCTAGTCTTTTAAAACATAATACACTGACGTGGCTCAACACTGGGAAATACAGCCAGGGGTGAGAAGTTCCTTGTGAATCCTTCTGGAAATACGCCACCTAATTGAGCAAACAAACAGTTGTGCCCCCCCCCCCCCCCCGCTTTTTTTACACAAAATTAGAGTAGCAAACCATGCACATAGGTGTGTTTTCTGCACTTAATGTATCTTGGCGCCCTTTCCAAATCGGTCAAGAGTAGCTTCATTCTTTCTCTGGCTTCCTGCGATCCCAGCGTAGGTCTGTGCCTCAGGACCGGCCCCTCGCTGCTGTCTCCCTCCCACGGGGGACGTGGGGTTGGTCAGTCAGTGGTTAGGGAGCTAATAGTGGACCTTCTCTGTGTGGCACACCCTCCCCACTCGCTTTCTGGGGGTGATCTCCTGTGGCAGCCGCCACAGCTGCAGCAGGTTTGAACTGGGTGTAAGGGAGAGTGGGAGCCAGGCCGTACTGAGGGCTCTGACAGGTGCATGGAGTTCCTTGCTTTTCAGCACTTCGGGGCCTTTCTGCTCCAGGGAGGGAAGGGAGGCACTTGTTTCACGCCTGTCTCTCTCCGAACAAAGCTCAGAGTCTGATTTTGTCCCAGGTTTAAGTTTAAGCAGAGCCAGTGAGGTGATGGGGGGCCTGGGTCTGCTCTGACCCCCACCCTCACCCCTATCCTTCTGCTCAGCCAAAAAGACCTGGAGAACCTGAAAGCTGAGGTGGCGCGGCGGCACCAGCTCCAGGAAGCCAGCAGGAACAGGGACAAGGCTGAAGAGCCCATGGCCACCGAGCCTGAGCCCGCAGGGGCCCCCGAGGATGCGGCCTCCCAGCCCCAGGCCGCCAAGGACCCTCCTTCCCCCAGCTTACAGGGGTAGAAAGGGAGAGACAGATGGACAGTCAGCTGCCCCATTACCCAGTGATCCAGACTCCAGGAGGAGGGGGCACGCCTTGCAGATCCGGAGAGGAAGCGAGTCCCTATTCTTCCACATTTCCAACCCTAACCCTCCCCCCAGCATCCTCCTGGGACCCTGGCCTGGCCTGTCTGCCCCCCGAGAGATGTTTTTGCACTGGTTCAATGAAAATGCTGATGAGAGGCCTAATTGAAGACACTTGAGTGGAGTGTGTGGGCATCGGTTCCCAGCTGGGAGACAGGTGCCCCTCAGGCGCCCCATCCTCGAGCAGGTGTGTGCGAGTGTGTCCATGCCCGTGAGCGAGCGTCTTGATCCGTCCTTCCTAACTTGTACATAGCCCGAGTCAGTTCGGAGTGGGTGACGTGCAGATGCGATTTCTCAGGTCATTTGTATGTTTGACATTACGGCTGCTGCTTCTGCTGCCACTACCCCTGGGCCCCACCTGGCTAAAAGTCCAGGTTTGAAGCCAAAAGAGGGGTGCTTTCCTGTGTACTGGGATGGGGAGTCAGCTCTGTGGCAGGGCTGGAGAGCTGGGGTGCACTTTAGCTCTGTGGCAAGGTGAGAGCTGCAGTGGCTTTACTAGTCATGGTTGGGCCTGGCCTGGCTGTGCTTGGGGAAGGCAGGGGTGGGGCAGGGTGGTTCCCAGATACCCTGTGCCCAGGCCCACTGGTCTGCCTCCCTACTCCTCAGCTGGGGATCCCTGGGGGGCTGCAGTCTGAATGTATACTTCTCACCACTTTAACCTGAGCTGCCTAACGCACAGTGGGAGTGGGTAGGGAACGGGCCGAGGGGAACTGGGGCTGAATCATGGATTCTGGGAGTAAGTTACCAGGTACGGGAGTGATTGTCATTTGTTTGTGGAGCCCAGCTCCCTCCCTGGTCCTGGCCACACAAGCACCTTCAACAGAGAGTACCTCTGGGTGCGGAAGATGGGGAGGCACAAAGGTGGTGGCCCCACAGGCCCGGCTGCTCCCTCTCCCGCCTGCCTGTGCTGCTTCTGTGCCTGCTGTTGGAGCCCTGACTGGGGGAGGTCGCCACCCTTGTGAGCTTGGGGGAGCCGTTCCAGGGGTGGGACCTCTGCCTGGGGGAGCTGCTTATGGGTATGGTCTGTCCAAACACCTTGTTTCAAAGGGAGTGGGCGTGAGCGAGTAATCGAAGCATCCCCACAGCTGATCAAGAACTTTTTCTTGTTTTTAAACCATCACGTCTTCATTTCACATTGGAATAAAGTGAGTTTTTGAAACCTACTGCCCCAGCCCCTCCGGTGTGTTCTGTTCCAGCCTCACTTGATTGTGAGGGTTGTCAGAAATGTTATTAGTAAAAGAGTTTAAAGCACTTGAATGTGTAAAAATTAGGTCAAATTCAAAGTTATCGTAATGTCATGTAAGTGGGAGGGAAGGGGGTGGATCACAGGCACCTGGCTAGGTTTTCACCTGGCTGCCATGGTAAGATGAAAAGCTGGGAAGCGCTCCTCCATGGAGTTTCATGTGACACAGGCTGGAGTGAAGGCCAGTTGGACTGAAGGGTGCTTAAGGTGGCCCAGGCCCTGGGCTGGCCTGATAGGTCACGGAGCACCGAACTCCAGGCATCTGTCCTTGTCCCTTTGAGTAGGGAGGGTTGGGTCGCATCCCCAGGCCAGGAAAGCTAGGAGCACTCAGGGCTGGCTATAGTGCCATGCTAAGGCGGGGTTTAGTGAGGTGCCGGAAGGAGAATCCCCCCTGGCTGCTTGAGGGGCAGGGCTGTGAAGTGGAAGTTGTGTTGGGGGTAGAGAGGACCTGTCTGAAGAGGGGAAGTCTCATTACAGGTAGTGGCTGCTGTTTGGCCATCCCTTTCCGGAGCAGGCAAGCCCTTGGACTCCTGCACTCTTAAGTGCTTTTTATTATTGATTTCAGAGAGGAAGAGAGAAGGAATGAGAGATAGAAACATCAGTGATGGGAGAGAATCATTGATTGGCTGCCTCCTGCACATCCTACTGGGGAATCAAGCCAGTAGGCATGTGCCCTTGATCAGAATCAAACCTGAGACCCTTCAGTCTGCAAGCTGACGTGCTATCCACTGAGCAAACCAGCTAGGGCTTGAGTGCCTTTTTATTTTTATTTTTTTAAATATATTTTTATTGATTTCAGAGAGTAAGGGAGAGGGAAAGAGAAATAGAAACATCAATGATGAGAATCATTGATTGGCTGCCTCCTGCACACCCCCCACTGGGGATCAAACCCGCAACCTGGGCACATGTCCTGACCCAACCTGGGCACATGCCCTGACCGGGAATCGAACTGGTGACCCCTTGGTTCCTAGATCGATGCTCTGTTGCTGAGCCACACTCGGCTGGGCTTGAGTGCCTTTTTAAATACTTGGAGCGTTGTGTCTTTGACATTCTAAAAAGAAAATAATTGCAACCCTAATGTCTTAGTTTTCCTAAGCCAAC
The DNA here is from genome assembly GCF_963259705.1 of Myotis daubentonii. NCBI lineage: Eukaryota > Metazoa > Chordata > Mammalia > Chiroptera > Vespertilionidae > Myotis > Myotis daubentonii. The sequence goes on from NC_081855.1 coordinate 21,867,233, forward strand.
TGGAAAAAGGACATCCCTGCCTTGAGGTTTTTCTTTCAAGTGAAAGATTGCCCTGGGTACCTTGACATATGCTGCCGACACCCCTCCCCATGTCCCCTTTACAGTCTCAGGCCTTCCTGTGACCTTCATCCTGGTCACCTGCTTCACAGCACTTCCAGAAATGCGGCATCATCTTGTGAAGCTGAGAATGGATCAGGCTTAATTCCTACTGTACCTGCTAGTCACCTGAGAAGGCCCATTTTTCATGGTTGGTTCCTTAAGCATATTAGTGGTGTCAGATACCTTTTAACAAACTAAATGACAAGGAGCTGTTGTTTTCTCAAGGTAACAAGAGGCTCTAGGTGTGAAATTAACCCTTTCTCCTTCCCCTAGTCAACAGACTTCAGTTTTTCAAAAAAGAGTGAGTGTAGCCCTGACCGGTTTGGCTCAGTGGATAGAGCGTCAGCCTACAGACTCAAAAAAGAGTGAGTAGTGGTATCCACAGGAAGGGTTAGTGAGAGAACTGGCACCTTTTAGATCATGGTCTGTGTGGATGGGCAGCTGTTCAAGATGGAAATGAAGTCTCACTAAATGGTGAGCCATACCCACCATGTGTTCTGTCCCCTACGCTGGTCTTTCACTTTTGTTGTTGTTAATCCTCACTGAGGATATTTTTCCATTAATTTTTAGAGAATGGAAGGGAGAGGGAGAGACAGAAACAGTGATGTGAGAGAGACATTGATTGGTTGCCTCCTGCACGCACCCTGACCAGGGCCGGGGAACCTGCAACCAAAGTACAGGACCTTGACCGCATTGAACCCGGGACCCTTCAGTCCACAGGCCTATGCTGTAGCCACTGAATCAAACCAGCTAGGGCTTTTCTTCTGTTTTTGATTTCTTTTAACACATACTACTTTTGTAATTTAAAAATATTTTTAAAGGCTTATAACCACATTAAACTTTTAAGGTATCACCTGTCTGCACTCCTACCCTCCAGCTGTCATTGTTAAATATGAATACTGAGAAAACAGACTTTATTGAGGAATTCTTAAATATCTGAGAATAAGGTATCTGGATGTATTTCCTCATCCCTAAGAGTCTAAATTAGCAGATCAAATAAAGCATGCATAATCAGGACACAGAGAGGGCAGGTGACCCTCTTCAATGGAAAGTGAAATACCCCCATTAAGTAGGCAAACCTATTGATTAAAAAAAAGAAAAAATCCCAGGTTCGATTCCAGTCAAGGGCATGTACCTTGGTTGCGGGCATATCCCCAGTAGGTGTGCAGGAGGCAGCAGATCGATGCTTCTCTCTCATCGATGTTTCTAACTCTCTATCCCTCTCCCTTCCTCTCTGCAAAAAATCAATGAAATATATTTAAAGAAGAGAAGAAGCCCGGCCGGCGTGGCTCAGTGGTTGAGCATTGACCTACGGACCGGAAGCCACGGTTGGATTCCTGGTCCGGGCACATACCTGGGTTGCAGGCCTGATCCCCAGTGTGAGGTGTACAGGAGGCAGCCAATCAATGATTCTTATTGATGTTTCTATCTCTCCCTCTCTGAAATCAATAAAAATTTTTTTAAAAAAGAGGAGGGGGGTGGGAATGAGGAGGGAGAGGTCAATGGGGGAAAGGAATCATGTAATACTTTAAACAATAAAGAATTAAAAATAAAAAGATGCAGACCAATACACAGTTATCCTGAGAACAAAGTCATTTCATGTAAAATGATGGATGAGTCTTCCTAATTGCAAGTGTGGGCAACCTGATTCTTGCTTAAGCATTCCCAGCCTCCACCTCATTTTTAAAAAATGTTTTTATTGATTTTTATAGAGGGAGAGGGATTGATAGAAACATTGATGAGAGAATCATTGATCAGCTGCCTCCTGCACTCCTCTCACACTGGGGATTGAGCCAGCAACCCAGGCATGTGCCCCGACTGGGAATCCAACCATGACCTCCTGGCTCATTGGTAGATGCTTAACAATTGAGTCACTCCTGGCGGGCTCCATCTCGTTCTTTTTTTTTTTTTTTTAATTTTAACTTTTAATTTTATATAGCCATCTCGTTCTTAATGGCCATCCCACAGTGGAGTTAGCAGGAGGGTTGTAATGTGAGCAAGGTGCTCAGGGATGGGATGAGGGCCTTTCTTGCATCACTAAGTTTAAAAATTGAAGGTCCTTCTTACATTTAAAATAGTGAATAAAATGTTTTATACAAGCAGAACCAGATAAGAGAAAGAGCAAGTGTATTTGCGTTCATCCCAACTCACCCTTTAATTAGCTTAATACCCTTGGCATATGACTTAACTGAGCTCGTTTTCTAGTTCCTGAAAGTGTGCTAATATCTACCACCAGGAAGTAATGTGAGCATAAAGGTGTATATTGAGAATAAGGTAAGTGTTGGCACCTAACAGGCATTCAAATGGCAGGTAATTCCCTAAGAGGGCTGGCCCCGGCCAGTGTGGCTCAGTTGTTGAGTGTTGACCTATGAACCAGGAGGTCATGGCTTGATTCCGTCAGGGCACATGCCTGAGTTGTGGACTCGATCCCCAGTGTGGGGTGTGCAGGAGACAGCCGATCAATGATTCTCATCATTGATATTTCTACCTCCCTCTCCCTCTCAAATCACTCTATATTATAAAAGGCCAGTGGCCGGAACGCCGAAATGCTGGAAGGACCAAATGACCAGTCACCAGAAAGTGCATGGAGCACCTCTTAGTACCCCCCCACCCCCCACCCGATTTTGCACGCTGGGGCTCTAGTAAAAATGTATTAAAAAAAAAAAAAAAAAAAAGAGGGCTGGTGACTAAGTGGGAATGATGACCATGCTCAGTCTTTACAAAGGAACAAACTCCATGTGTCGAAGTGATGTTGAAAGAGAACTGAGTTCCAACCCCAGCTGTGAGGCCCAGGGACTAGTGACTTGTCCAAATCTCTCCTTCAACGAGAAGTTAGCTGAGTCATTTAGAGAAGTGGTTCTCGGACTTGAGCCTGCAGCGGAGCTGCCTGGATGGTTTGTGAAGATGTATTTGCTTGGTCCCATCCTGTTCTGGGTACAGTAGGTATGAGATGGAGCCAAAGAACTTGGCGTTTCTAACAAGTTCCCAGGTGATGCTGATGCTGCTAACCTGGGAACATTGGAGAATCACTTGCTAGACAATTCTTACATGCCAGCAGTTGAGAATTGTGTCTGTATTAAAGTCGTTTCACCAAAGACTAAACAAAGACAGCAGCCATCACCTGGTTTAAGTACATGGATGCAACACCATTTCTCCACCAAGTCTTCCCCTTTCCTATCCCTCATCCTTCATCAGGGAGACATAACCTTGAATCTCAGAAGCAAGCTTGATGTGTGTGTGACATGTCAGTGAGTCACTCAACAGGTTTTGAACAGCTAAATTCCTAAGGCTAGAACACCCCTAGGGAAAGTGGTCAGGCTCATCATCTGGATCTCAGCCTAGGGAAAGAGAAGCCCTGCAAGGAAACGGCAGGGAACTGTAACCTCAAATTACTCTGGTGCTCTTGGCCCAGCTTCCCACTTGGGGGGAAGAGGCTACTGCCGGTAGGAGGCAGGGAAACAACTGGGCTGTAAGAGCCACCCCAGCATTCACCAAGTCCTTTATCCATAAAAATGCCTGGAGACTTCTCGTGTGTCCTAAAGACACTGGGCGCTGAGCAGTAGACTGGGGATGAAAGGCAGGATGTCCAACATGTTTGGTTGGTTAGAGCATCATCCCAATGCACCAAGGTTGCAGTTTGATCCCTGGTCAGGGAACATACAAAAATTGGAGTGAACACACAGTACAGTGTACAGATGACGTATCGTAGAATTGTGCACCTGAAACCTATATAATTTTGTTAACCAGTGTCACCCCTATAAATTCAATAGGAAAATCAAGCAAAAAATGCACAAAGCAAAACTACAAAAATCAATGTCTAAAATAATTTAAAAAATAAAACACAAAGCACTTTAAAGCACAGAGAAAGCTGTGGGGTTTCCTGGGGCAAGGGTGAACACTCTTTTGGCACACATCATTCAAAATGTAAAACAAAACCGTCTCTGGGCCTTGATCACCATAAGAAGGCCAAGTCTTTTTACGAGGGGCTATAATAGGTCATTCTTGGCTTCAGCTTTCTGGCCTCAGCTGTAGAGACACCGTGAGAAAAGGCTGCTGGAGGGAAGGGTGCCTGCTCAGAGGAGGAGAGGGTCCTTGGAAACAGTCTGCAGCTGGCAGATTCCACAAGAGCCCCTACAGCTGATGCTCCAAATAGTGAGGACGAAGCAGACAGCAAAGGTAGTGCTGACACTATTAAAGGAAAAAAAGCCTTTCATCAAGGCCCTGCCACCCATCTGTCTTCCTCTATGACTGGGCTTAACACAGTCCCACTTCCTATGAGGACTCAAAGTTTTAAAGCTGTGCACAAGGAGACAAAAAAAAAATCACATCTAGGTTTATAGGCATTTAATAGTTTACCAATTGGTACAATAAGATTTTTTAATATGCAGAAAACATGAATAAATTTTTGTTTTACACAGTCTGAGAGCAACAAATCTTACTGTAAAACACAAGAGCAATATTATATACATTCCTTTACTGATTTTTTAAAATTGTGTCAACATCTTCAGTTAACTCTTACAATCTGGGGAACTGTTTTCTCCAAACACCACCTCTGAAACGTTCATGAAATCAATGCTTGCCTTCGTGTCAGTCGGTCAGAATCAACTTCTAACCCGAAGATTTTGTGTTTATTTTTGTCATCTTCAGAGTGAGCTTTAGGGATGACGGAAGGATAGGCAGGACAAGAAAGCAGCTACTTACATGATAATAGTGTAAAGATAAAAAGGCCAGTTCAGTCCAGTCGTGACTTGTAAATCCAGCTTGCCCTCCCCCCACCCCACTGGAAAAAAACAAAAACAAAAAAGCCCTTTCCACCAATTTTGTACATGTTGCTTCTCTACCAGGAGAGTCTTCTTTGCATCATCTTGATTAACACACTGGATTTATATACAGCTGGACAGAAAGAGGAACCATTTTAAGTGCCTTGTCCTTCAATCCAACACTTTTAACGTCAGTTGCTTAAGGATTATCAAGCCACCACTGTCAACAAACAAAATATCCTTTACTTTTAAATAGTTTTTCTTTAAATAAATTTACAAAAAACTATTTAATGAGTGATTATTACCTGGAAGTTCACACAGAAACAGAAAGAGGCAAACAGGAGAGCAGGGCACTGACAGTAAGGAGACTGGGCTTGGTGATCTAGAGCCAAAGCTTCCAAGGACTACAGTGAGCGCCCCATGGCCCGGACGACTTGCTAACACTAGTGATTTTAGAGCAGTGCTCTGGGCACACCATTGGTCACACCACACATGGACGAAACTGGACGGTCTTAGTCTCCTAAAGTGCAAGATGCCATGTCAAAAAGCAACTATTCTCCAAGTGATGTCTAAACCAGTTTCCGTGGCTTGCACTTCCAAGAGTGCAGCGAGGACTTCTTGGGCACATTATATTAGGGTGGCACTGGAATGTCTTTTCACACAGACACAAGTCAATAATCATCTGAGGATGCGATTCTACCAGCTTTTTATTTCATAAATAAATGGCCAATTTGATTGAGAAAGTGACAAAGCAGCAGTGAACCTCTAAACCAATTAATAAATTCCTCTACTTACAATCCAAACCAGTAACCTCATCATTGTACTTATCCCAGGCAAGGCACAGGGTTAGACAGCAGACAGAGAAAACGGGAAGAAAGGGCATCAACAGGGCAGTTTCAAACAATAGTACAGGAAACCTCTGAAAATCGGATTCTGGATGGATCACTCTCCCCCACCCCCTCATTATTCAAACAGGGCTCCTTACATTTGGATCCAGTTGAGGACCATCCCTGAGATTCAATGTTCGCTGCTTCTTAAATGGAGGATGTCTGGTAATTCAACTAAGCAGCAGGCTGTGGCAATCTCCCAAGGAAGGAAACTTTGTTTACAGAGTAACAACGTCTCTCCTTCTTTGTCAACAAGAGTCACTGTATGCTGCGGGAGAAGAACCCAGTGGACAGCAGCTTTGTTTCCTCCTAAATCGGTACCATTTTTTCCTTTATTGTTTGTATCTATGAATGATTTCTAGATGTTGTGGCTTACCCTTCAACAATTTGTGTTGCTACATGCTAAAAATGAATTAAAATACAAGACATTTATACATGTACAAACAAATGTTAAGATGCACCATTTCTAGGTATAGTTCTCAAAACAGGGCAGGAAATAGCAGCAAACAAGAACAAAGATATTTTCCATAGCTTTTGTAGAAAAATCCAGTCAGAACAGCTAAGGAGAAAACAAACAAACAAAAAAAGACTTCTCAGTGTGAGCAGGGTTGTGAGGCAGTATTGTCCTGAAAGTTATTCTACTGAGTTTAAGAAATTAGCTTAAGTTGTAATTTTTGTCCTCAAAAATAGCCATTAGTTCTCAAAAACACTTTTCCTTCCAGAGAGGTCTTTCAGGAATTAAAAACAAATAAGCAAACAAACAAAAATACACAAGCTAGACATAAAACTTTTAGTAAATATACGATCTATTCTCTGTGTATCTACAGGACATTAATTCTAACCCTTTGTCTTTTCCAGAAACCAAATTTCCATTAAATACTAAAAGGAACGTTTTAAAAACCACATTAAACAAATGAATAAAATGAAATTCAGAATAAATTTCTTTGTTAAACTGTTTTTGTTATTTCATTAACTTTCCAAATAACCATTAAAAAAAAAAACCTGGTTAGCTAAGCAATAAAATTTTTTAATAATTTGTAATGGAATATTATTTCCAGTCATAGACAAAAATTCTCTTAAATTTACTTGTAGTAACTTTGGATCACAATACACAATGTATCAGGGAAATGTAAAATGCTGAACTGCCAAATTGGGGGTAGAGGCAGATAATGGAAGTTATTTTTAAAAAAAATATATTTTTATTGATTTCAGAGAGAAAGGAAGAGGGAGAGAGAAACATCAATGATGAGAGGGAATCATTGATCGGCTGCCTCCTGCATGCCCCACACAGGGGATCGAGCCCGCAACCAGGGCATGTGCCCTGACCTGGAATCAAACCTGGGTGGACCCCCTGGTTCATAGGTTGAGGCCCAACCACTGAGCCACACTGGCTAGGCAGAAGTGATTTTCCTGTGAGTGGGAAAAATTCCCATAGACTCAGACCTAGTTTTCAGAAGCGTTAAGATCAAAAAGGGTTTATTCTAAAGCACGGTATTCCTCAGCAAGATTTATTCTATTTGTGTATTTTAGCACTTCTTCAAAAACCCAGGGCCCAAGGACATGGAGGTTGTATGTGTGTGATATACATATACAGACTTATCCACTTAATAGATAGGTCCATATGCTTATAAACATTTATATATAAACAAAAGGTGAAAACACAGTACATTTTATGCACGCTCCATTAAACCCTGTCATTTTTAACTTGCAAGTTAAACACAGTTCAAATTGGTCAGATTCCTGTTGAAAAACAAAACTGCTATATTCTCCCTCTCCCTTAAAATGAGCATACATAAGCTTTTCAATCTTTCTGTCATTATGTAATGCACATTGCACATCTCTAAAAAACATCAAAAATGAATAGTGATTTGTATCATGACACACTCAATGGGAAGATTAAATTCTACTTGGAAGTCACATCACTACACAGTCTAGTAGTATGGAGGATACAACTAGAAGTGTGTTTAATGTGGAGAATAGAAGCTTACAGTATTACAGTATTTTTTAATCTGCTTACAAAGCATTAAGACCCAAATGAAATAAATGATTTGCTATTAGCTGCTGAAATTTTTCTTATTTGAGATTTACACTCATTTTCTTACACAAATATACCACTAGCCTTTGCTTGATAGGCTGCCAAAACAAATGTATCCTATTGATTTGGCAAATGTGTCATGACAAAAATTCCATGTGTAATCCTCAATAATTACATAGATGGTTCAGAAGATTTTGAATTGTAGCCTTATTATCTATCTAACATCCTTAAAGATTTATTAAGCACACTTAAGTGATGTTACATAAATACACATTTCAGAAAAAAACCCTAATAACCACCGCTTTCCCCCAAATGAGGCCATTAAGTCAGGCACCAACAGATAGCAGAAAGAAAAACAGGAATTAATAATCCAACATAAAATGACACTGTCAATTTATTCAGCTTAGTGCCCTAGTTCAATTATTCAATTTCTGCCTTCTTAGGCCTGGTGTGACCAATGCCAGCCCAGGTTTTTAAACCCTATGGTACTTCTAGACAACGTATGTAAATTTACAGTATACAATTTGGATTCACCATGCATGAATACTTTGTGTGTAACATTTAATAAGCTCAATCTACATCCAGAATAATTTACATGAAAGGACAATATTTATTTAAACAGAGCTCAATAGGGTAACCATGGTATCATCAGAGTGCATCCAGAGGAAAATCAGGAGGAGGGGCCAAAAGAGACTCAATCAACGGCACTCCCACACCTTTACTGTTTGATCTACACTGCCAGTAACCACATATGGTGCCGTCTTATGGAAATCTGAAAGAAAAAGAAAAGGCTTTTGTAAAATCAGGTTGAAACAGATAAAATTTTTTTTTAAAATATATTTTATTGATTTTTTACAGAGAGGAAGGGAGAGAGATAGAGAGTTAGAAACATCGATGAGAGAGAAACATCAGTCAGCTGCCTCCTGCACATCTCCCACTGGGGATATGCCTGCAACCCAGGCACATGCCCTTGACCGGAATCGAACCCGGGACCCTTCAGTCGGCAGGCCGACGCTCTATCCACTAAGCCAAACCGGTTTCGGCAACAGATAAAATTTTTAATAAGCCACAACACATGCAAGTCCAAGGGCCAGGAATACCCTACGTTTTTCTATACACACCCACCCTTGGAAGGTATGAACTAGATTAGGGAAACTAAGACTTAATGATTAAAACCTGTTATTACCAACTCAAAAAAAATACCCAAACCTACCTCCACTACCACCATCCCAAATGAAGCTGAATAAACACTCAAGTCTACAAGGATAACCTATGTCTCCATTTACTGAACATATACTATGTCCCAAGCTAAATACTAATGGTTTATATTCAATTCATGTTAAATCCTTGTAACCATCTTGTGACGTGGATTCGCCCTATTCTGCTGAGGCTTTGCCTTCACCATTAGATCCATGATACTCTAATGTATTATATTTTAATGTATTCACTTTCTTCACTTCTAGAATCTGGTCCAGATGATAGTAAAGATGCTTATTAGTCCAGCCAGCGTGGCTCAGTGGGTGAGCGTCGACCTATGAAACAGGAGGTCACAGTTGGAGATTGCTGGTTAGGGCACATGCCTGTGTTGCAGGCGTGATCCCCAGTGGGGGCTTGCAGAAGGCAGCCAATTAATGATTCTCATCACTGATGTTTCCATCTCTATCTCCCTCTCCCTACCTCTATGAAATCAATACACACACACACACACACACACACACACACACACACAGGCCCAGTGCACGAAATTCGAACATGGGTAGGGTCCCTAGTGGCTGGCGGCTGGGGCCTCCCTTCCCCTGTGCCAGCCGTCAGTGCACATCACAGGAAGTGATCGAACTCCCAGTTGGTAGAACTCCCGAGGAGACACTTTGCATATTGGGCTTTTTTTTTAAAAATGTATTTTATTGATTTTCTACAGAGAGAAAGGGAGAGAGATAGAGAGTTAGAAACATCGATGAGAGAGAAACATCAGTCAGCTGCCTCCTGCACATCTCCTACTGGGGATGTGCCCGCAACCCAGGTACATGCCCTTGACCGGAATCGAACCTGGGACCTTTCAGTCCGCAGGCCGACACTCTATCCACTGAGCCAAACCGGTTTCGGCAAGGCTTTTATATATATATATATACATATATATATAGATATTTTAAAAGATGCTTATTAAACTTAAATAGCATTCCCTGAGCTTCTAGTACATGATAACTTATAACTGCCAGAAGGAAAGGGCTGAGTAATATTTCCTTTGAGAAATTTAAAACTAGTATGAGAGAAAAATTACCTATTAGAGTCATCAGTAAGCATCCTCTTCACAATTCTAGTTTCCAGAACCAAAATTGTGCAATGGAGAAAGTAATTTTTGTATTATAAGGTTGACAATGGCGAGAGAGAATTAAGGAAAGGAGAATTTAAAACAAATGACAGGAATTCACTAAGTTTTTAATCTATTCTGACCTAAAAGCCATGGTCATTTCTTTTTTTTCTTTTTTTTAATTTTTTTTTTAATTGATTTTTTTACAGAGAGGAAAGGAGAGAGATAGAGAGTCAGAAACATCGATGAGAGAGAAACATCGATCAGCTGCCTCCTGCACACTCCCTACTGGGGATGTGCCCGCAACCCAGGTACATGCCCTTGACCGGAATCGAACCTGGGACCCTTGAGTCCGCAGGCTGACACTCTATCCACTGAGCCAAACCGGTTAGGGCCCATGGTCATTTCTTACCTGGAAAAGTCCACATGGTTATTACATAAAACTTGTTATACCTGGCACTCCAAAATCTATCTGCTCAAAAAACCTCATAACTCATACATACCCAAGGAGGTAACAAAGTGTTCATGCGCATTGAGGGTCTTCATGCATCGTTTGTTCTTATAATCCCATACACGTAGGGTTTTGTCATCAGCACAACTCAAAATAAACTTGCCCCCAGAATGGAACAGAACTCCACGTACCCAGTTATCATGACCCACCTTAAAAACAAAAAGGTATTTGACTTAGTGAAGGGATAAATTACTTAAATAGCATCTATGAAAATACTGTCATATCTATGAAAACACTAAGTCGTAACTCAAAGCCCACTTAAACTACATGCACACACACATAAAAAAAAAGCCAAAAACAGACAAACAGAAAAAAAAAAGTCTAGGGAATTCTTCTAGATTAAAAAAACAAGTGGAAACTAACAAGTAAATGCAATGAGTGATGCTTGAATGACTCCTAGAGGCAAAACAAAGTTATAAAGAACACTACTGGGATAATTGGAGAATTAGTACATTAATGGTAAATTTCTTGAGTGTGATAATTGTATTGTGGTTAATGGTAGAATACCCTTGTTCTTAGGAGACACATGTTGTCATGTTTACAAGTCAAGTAACTCAAATTGTTCAAAAAATGTAGGTAAACACACACACACACAGAGAAAAAAGGTTAAAAACTGGTGACTGTAGGTGAAGGGTATACAGTCACTCATATATCTATTCACCCATCCACCTAATCCCCGTTGCAGCATTTCCATTTCTTTCCATTTAGCCTAAGAAATAATTAAAACCAGGCCCAGAGATTTAGTTAACAAAGATGTTCATCAAAACACTGCATGTAATTAATGTATAGTGAATCTAATGACATGAGCAAGTGTCATATACCTTCTAAATTAAGTTTGCTACAAAACAGAAACAAAGTCTGCTACAAAGCAGTATGTACAAGCATAACATTTTAATTTAAAAAACACCACCAAATTCATCTACAGAATAATGTAAGAAAATATCACATGGGGCTATTTAAATATAAACCAAAATTAAATCAATTAATTCACTTCTTCAGTCTCACTAGCCACGTTTCATTAGCTCATTAGCTGCATGAGGCTAGTATAGTTACACTATTGGACAGTGCAGATAAAAAAGACAACCAAGATGACATGTCCTTTGCTTTGGTTTACTCTGCTTTTGCCTTATTTATAAAACTTTATTCTCTTATAGTAAAGCCACCAATCACTAGAGGTAGAAGCCTCAACAAAAGTCAAATCACATTTCGTTGCTTGCACCAAAATAAAGCAGAAAAGATATACCCCTCCCCCCACCTTCAACTGAAAAATAGGAGCCAGAAACTTCGAGGGGAATTAATAGTGACCTGTGTTGTTACAGAAGAGGAGAGCACATGCTTTTTATTTTAAATGTGGACCACCTTTTCTAACAGCAATATTGTATATCAGAACTTGGCTCAGAACACTACTAGAGGAGAGTTTAAATTTCTAATTAATTCTTGATGATACTTCCATGTGTTTATCATAAACTTCAAAGTATAGTTAGCACCTAAGGAATCTCTAAAACTAACAGCTATTTTATCAAGTTACAAAAAATGCTTCTTGGATTAATGTCCACAGATCCTCTTGGAAATCTCTTAGGCAAACAGGAATGTCCACAATCCTGTACTATCATATACACACACACACACACACACACACACACACACACACACACACACACATACATACACACCCTCATATTGAAATCTAGGTTTCAATGGGAGAAAAAAGGGGACATATGTAATACTTTCAACAAGAATTACTAAAAGAAAAAAAAAAGTGAGCCATATAAAACAACAAAAAACTTAAAAATAGAAAAGGAAAGAAAACAAAGAAGTAGTGAGGTTATTCAAACTTACAAGGGTCATAAGGCACATGCCAGTACTGACATCCCACATCTTAATAGTCTTGTCTCTGGATCCAGATAGCAAGAATGGCCCAGGCTTGCCACTTTTTTTAGTCTATATAAAACATAAAAATTAAGTTTCCCATGCAAGAAGTTACATAAGGACTTCAAATGACTTTTATCTATTAATGATCTGTATTTCCAATTTTATAAAAATGATTTTTTTAACAAATAAAAATTGGTAAGAAGACTTAAGAACTACCTCCTTAACAAATTTCCAGTATGCTGTATAGTACATCTTCAGGACTTATTCATCTTGTTTTACTGTATCAAAATGGACAAGTTTTGTCCTGGCTGGTGTAACTCAGTTGGTTGGAGCATCATCCTGTGCACCGAAAAGTTGCTAGTTCGACCCCCCATGGGAGGCAATCGAAGGATGTTTCTCTCATACATTAATGTATGTTTCTCTCTCTCTCTCTCCTCTCTCTCTCTCTCTCTCTCTCTCTCTCCCCCCCCCCCCCCTTTCTCCTCTAAAATCAGTAAAACATACCCTCAGGTGAGGATTAAAAAACAAACCAAAAAAAGCACACATCTTTTAACCTACAGAGGCTACAAGGAAGGACCCAGATAATATAAATATTGATGTTTCTCTCTCTTCCTTCCTCTTCTCTCTCAAACCAATAAAAATTTAAAAATTTAGTTTGTACAATATCAACCTGATAAATTTAATGTTCAAGACATCTGTAATCAAGAAGGATCTTATGCCAAAGCCGGTTTGGCTCAGCGGATAGAGCGTCGGCCTGCGGACTCAAGGGTCCCAGGTTCGATTCCGGTCAAGGGCATGTACCTGGGTTGCAGGCACTTCCCCAGTGGGGGATGTGCAGGAGGCAGCTGATCGATGTTTCTCTCTCATCGATGTTTCTAACTCTCTATCTCTCTCCCTTCCTCTCTGTAAAAAATCAATAAAATATATTTAAAAAAAAAAGAAGGATCTTACAACTATACAATTTAGCATTTATATCTAAAGTCCAGATAGAATCAAATTAATGACATATTGTATGTAGCTACCACCAGAGGGCAGTAAAAAGAATTCGAAATGCAACCAGCCAGCCAAAACAGAGATTACAATAGAAGCTCCATTTAGAAATAAAATGGAGAAAGGGTGGGGGAGAGGAAAGATTCTCCTCATTCACTTGTTTTTTTTAATGTATTTTTATTGATTTTTTTACAGAGAGGAAGGGAGAGGGATAGAGAGTTAGAAACATCGATGAGAGAGAAACATCGATCAGCTGCCTCCTGCACATCTCCTACTGGGGATGTACCCCGCAACCAAGGTACATGCCCTTGACCGGAATCGAACCTGGACCCTTCAGTCCGCAGGCCGATGCTCTATCCACTGAGCCAAACTGGTTTGGGCCCTTCACTTGTAATTTTTAAAAATCCACAACAGTGCCCTAGTTGGTGTGGCTTAATTGGTTGAGCATTGTCCTGTGCACCCACTGAAAAAGATTGCCAGTTCATTACCTGGTTAGGGCACATACCCAGTTTGCAGGCTATCTGGGTCGAGGTGCTTTTGGAAGGCAACTGATTGATGTTTGTCTCACATTGATCTCTCTCTCTAAGGAAAAAATCTGTAATAGAAAAGTCTGATCAAGGGTATCAGAGACCTCCTTATGAAATATTCTTAATTTAAACAAATACTTTTTAAAAATATATTTTTATTGATTTCAAAGAGAAAGGGAGAGGGAGTGAGAAATATTAAACTGCATTCCACCAAAAATAATTATGTCCATTAAAAAAGGTGATTTTTCTAAAAGATAACTTTAACCTTTCCGTAAGTTTTATTCTGCACTGGTATACTCTTAAAACAATGGCATTTCTAATAATCTGAATAACCACTTTCCCTCTTTAGGAGAACCCCTACCCCCATTAGACAACACAGGTCAGCTGATAGCATTAATAAAAACTGGCTTAGCTGAAACCGGTTTGGCTCAGTGGATAGAGCGTCGGCCTGCAGACTCAAGGGTCCCAGGTTCGATTCCGGTCAAGGGCATGTACCTGGGTTGTGGGCACATCCCCAGTGGGAGATGTGCAGGAGGCAGCTGATGGATGTTTCTCTCTCATCGATGTTTCTAACTCTCTCTCTCTCCCTTTCTCTCTGTAAAAAATCAATAAAATATATTTAAAAAAAAAACTGGCTTAAAAATATAAACACGCCCGGCCACCCTGGCTCAGTGGTTGAGTATTGACCTATTAACCAGGAGGTCATGGTTCGATACCTGGTCAGGGCATATGTCTGGATTGTAGGCTCAATCCCTAATAGGGGGCATGCAGGAGGCAGCCAATCGATGACTCTTATCAGTGATGTTTCTATCTCTCTCTCCCTGTCCTTTCCTCTCTGAAATTAATAAAAATATATATTTAAAAAAAAATTACATCCTACATAATAAAGATGTAATATGCAAATGGTCATTACACTGTGAAGTGTAATGACCGACTGCGTAATGACCAGATCACGAATCAGCAGGAGGGGGCAGCGAGCTACAAGTGGGAGGCAGAGAGCTACAGGAGGGGGCAGGGCAGCAAGCTATGGGCGGGTGGAAGGTACAGGAGGGCAGGGCAGCGGGCAGAGAGCTACTGGAGGACAGCAGAGAGCTATTGGCGAGGTACTGGCGCACAGATTTGTGCGCAGGGCTACTAGTGTGTGTGTGTGTGTGTGTGTGTGTGTGTGTGTGTGTGTGTGTATAAAAACACCTGCAAGTTGAAGAGTAAAAAATGATAAGATTCATAATTCTGGAATACAGATTTATAAATGCATTAATGGCTCTGAAATTGAGCATCAGAAAAGTTACCTAAGGTTCTGAGCTATCAGCAATAAAATAAACTCATGAAATGACACATAAATCATAGTTACCTCAGATCCTGTTGCTTCAGAGATGGAAGAATATGAGCTTTCTGGAGCCCAGGAAATGCATTCTACCACATGCTCATGTTCTCGAAGCTCAGCCTTGCATTCCTTTGTTGCTACGACCCATACTCGCACAGTCTGGTCATTGGAACAGCTGGCTATCAGAGTGCCATCCTGATTTGGCCGCACCATACGTACCCACTCTCTATGTCCTGTGAATGTCTTCACACAGTAGCTGTCAAAATAAGTAATAATTTATGTTGTGAATAGTAATCCATTGGGACACTTCCCAGAAGCAATGCAAAACTTACAATGTATACTGGAATGAAGAGAATGACAACAAGTTAGTGAAATCATATGCAAGTCAACAGAATAAATGTACATTCCTGGTTAATAAAAGATGGGGACAGGCTGGAAAGTCAAACATCAGTTAAAATAAGCTTATGGGAGAATCATTAAGGAGCTAACCAAGTCAACAAAATCTAAAAAGTAAAATATAGAGAGGAAATCTTTTCAAAATTAAACACACACAATAAACCTAACAAAAATATTTCTAGCCATGTTGGGGGAAAAGCATGCTCTACTAATCTGGGTAAAACCAGTAGGTTAAGGTTCTATTTTAACAATCATATAATTCTAAGCACAACCAAATTAAACCTAATAGGGGCATACCTGTACAAATGTTATCTACATTTTATTTCAACCCACAGAGAGATAACCTAAAAGAAGACCACAGAGAAAATAAGCCATTACAGAGAAGATGGCTTTGAAGGACATAGATTTTCTTTTATAATTTCTCTGTTTTTTGGGGGAAGATACATTTAGATTTCAAAACTTAGTTTGAAAGTACATAATAAAATTACCATGACCATCATTATGGGTAAAAGCTAAAATTATTGGAACATTCAGAATACAATTTTGTTTAATATCTCTTTACCAGATATTCATCTAAATCTACTTACCCAGTTTGTACTTCCCACATTTTTATAGTTTTATCTCTTGAAGCAGACACTATATGATCTCCATTGGGCATGATGGCTACTGAAGAAACATTGTGGTCATGGCCTAAAACACATAACACAGCAACATTATTAAATAATATGCCACCAAGAGCAATTTACCACAAGATTTCACCTGTTTACCACAAGATTTCACCATGGGATTTTAAATAACACAGCAACTTTAAATACACTGGGCTTTATTATAAATTTGATTAAAAACTTGGATTTACACAAAAAAGGAACTAGTACCAATAAAATAATCCACAATAAATAGCCAACTCAATTTATGAATGAATTTCAAACTGTACAACTGTTTTAAAACCATAAGGTATATCATCAGTATCTGAATATGTAAGTGTGGGGCAAAAGAAGGTTTATAGCTGTGAGTATGCAAAACAGTTTATTCTTGTATTATTCTTTATTAATATTGTATTATATATTTTTATTGTTGTTATTTCATTTCCTTATTTATGATTTATCTTTTAGGTAATGATGGCTGGTAATTTAACTTACTTTTACCCACCCCTGTATTAATATACTGAATGTTTATGTACGAACACTAGGAAAACACACAAATATTTCCACTGTTCATATTCTACGACATAAAATAGAAATAAAGCTAAAAAGACTAGGTAAGAAAAATGGGGATATGATTCTATATTTAAAATAGTGGTTGAAATTATCTTTTGTTGATATTCATGGTGGTAAAAAATGCATTATTCCATATACATTATTCACAATCCTAACTAATCAGTTATCCTTGAAGGAAAGAGCCCCAGGGAATCCGCAGATTTTATGAAAGGATTCAACAGAATTCCTCTACTTGGTAAGCCTTGAATGCATTTAATTAGGGAAGAAAACACACTCTTCAAATTACACTCTCTATGTAATCATGTAGCTTACTCAAGTGCTAGCATTTCTGAATAATATGTTTAGAAAAATATTTTATTACTAACACAGTATGTATTCATTATATAAAATCCAAACATTTAAATTTCATCATGTTTAAAGAAACAAGTCTGGTTGGTGTCACTCAGTGTTTGAGTTTCAACTCATGGACTAAGAGGTCACTGGTTCGATTCCTGGTCAGAGAACATGCCTGGGTTGTGGGCTCAAGATCCCCAGAGGGGCGTGCAGCAGGCAGCCGATTAGTGTTTCTATCTCTCTATCCCTCTCCCTTCCTCCCTTTCTAAAATCAATAAAAACATATTTTAAACTAAACAAATAAATAATAATAAAAAACCCACAAAGAAACAAAAACCCTTATTTACTGAGCACCTTCTATGTGCCAGGTATTAAACCAAGATAACCAAGTACAGAAAACCTGTTTTACTGTGCTTTACTACACTGTGCTTCACAGATACTGCGTTTTCATCAACAAAGAAAGACCCTTCACCAGCAAAATAAATAAATAAATCACAATGCACTAAAAGCTCAGATTGATGAGCAGCGCTTTTTAGCAATACGTTTTTTAAAATTAAGTTATGTACACTGAGTTTTTAAAAATACAGACTACTACTATACACTTGATAGAACTGTGTAGTATAAACACAACTTCTACTATATGTCCTGAAACCAAAATATTCATGACTCACTATATTGTGATATTTGCTTTATTGTGGTGGTCTGGAATTAAACCCGCAGTATCTCCAAGGTATGCCTATGTGGTCTCATTTTATCCTCACGACAAGCCTATACAGCGGGGCCTTGACTTACAAGTTTAATTCGTTCCGTGATGGAGCTCGTAACTCAAATTACTCGTATGTCAAATCAAAAAGTGAACGAGTCAGACACGTGATGCTGGGCTGATGTTGTGGCGTTCACTGTGACGTTCGCTGCGCCAACTAGCGGTGGGGTATCTGAAGCTGGCTCGTAACCCGAATTTTAGCTCGCAACTCAAAGCAAAAAATCGGCCGAGAGACGGCTCGTATCTCGAAACACTCGTTAATCTGGACACTGGTAAGTCAAGGCCCCACTGTAATTGAGGTATTATTACCTCTATCTTGCAGATGAAAGAGGTTAAAACTTCCTAATGCCATAAGTAAACAAGTAGGCAATTTAAACCCAGATATCTGATTCCAAAGCTCTTTCCACAAAGCTAAACTGACTCAGAGAACAGTCTCCATGACAAAACCCAGACAACAACCTAACAATAAGACTATAGTATATGTATATTAAAAAGTGAGCAAGGGAATCTGGATTCCAGCTTTTACTATACCCACTCTCTCTCAACTTCAGTTTCCCAATTGAGAAAAATGATTAAAAAAAAAAAAGACAAATAAAAACATCCTACTAACAATTTCATTTTTCTCAAAAACAGATAGATGTCCTAGCAGTTTTTCTTATTAAAAAATATTTGTGGCCCTAGCCGGTTTGGCTCAGTGGATGGAGCGTCGGCCTGCGGACTAAAGGGTCCCAGATTTGATTCCGGTCAGGGGCATGTACCTTGGTTGCGGGGCACATCCCCAGTAGGGGGTGTGCAGGAGGCAGCTGATCGATGTTTCTCTCTCATCGACGTTTCTAGCTCTCTATCCCTCTCCCTTCCTCTCTGTGAAAAATCAATAAAATATATTAAAAAATATTTGTGAAAACAATTTTCATACTTTATATGAAATACTTATTTCAATAAGAGATACTTAAAGCATCATAACAAAAACAACTCTCAACTATGACTTATCCATGGACCACCTACATCATACAGTCCTTCAACAACACAGAACTAAGAATTGAATGAAGGGAACCTGCACACGGTTAGAAAACAATATTCTTTCCCTAACTGGTTTGGCTCAGTGGATAGAGCATCGGCCTGCGGACTCAAGGGTCCCGGGTTCGATTTCGGTCAAGGGCATATACCTTGGTTGCTGGCCACATCCCCAGTAGGGGGTGTGAAGGAGGCACTTGATCGATGCTTCTCTCTCATTGATGTTTCTAACTCTCTATCCCTCTCCCTTCCTCTCTGTAAAAAAATCAATAAAGTACATACATATATGTGTGTGTGTGTGTGTGTGTGTGTGTGTGTGTGTGTGTGTGTGTGTGTGTATATATATATATATATATATATATATATATATATATATATGAAGAAAACAATATTCTTATTTCTGGAATGCCATGTGAGAAATCAGTATCAAATACCACCCTCTATTCCTTACCGTGCATGGTTCTGATGCATTCAAAGCCCTGAAAATCCCATAGTTTAATGGTCATATCTGCAGAACAGGAAGCCAGAAGCTTGCCACTGTGGTCAAATGAAATATCCTGTACAGAGTCTGTATGCCCCTTAAGAGTTCGTTCAAAATCTCCAGTCTCATAATCCCACACCTGTCACATGAACAAAAAACTGGTTAATATCAACCCATCACTTTGTTTCACATTTGCACTCAGCAGGCTAGTCTGGCACCTTACTAATTAACTGAGAAAGTGACAAAGGGTCACTGTCTTAGAAATTAGCACATCTTCAGTATAAATTGGTCTTTCCTCTAAGAGAGAAAATTGATGGTGCAATTTTTAAAATGGACCTCTAGTACCACATTATCTACCATGCACCTACTTATGCTAGTGATTAAGTATATAAAGCCACAAGACAAAGTCCCTTCCCAATCTGACAGTAGGCAACAGATATGTTAATAAGTAAATTTTAGTACAAAGAGTTTCAGGGGGCTATGATAGGCATTTATATGTAGAATGAAAGTAACAATGAAGGAGTACTCAATTGTACTAGATAAGTGGAATTCAGATATCTAAGAGGCCAAGAAAAGACTTCACATGATGTAACTGTCCATGAAAAGCAGATTAACAAAAGAATGTCATTCTGATGTAAAAAAGTCACAGTCACATATTTTAAAGATAACTTTTCTAAGATAAAGAAATAATGAGCTATCAAGAATAAATATTAGAAACGCATCTTAAGAATATACTGAACTTTCATTCTGGTGGCCAAATGCAAGTGTGAAGTTAATCTTTCACCAATACCAATTATACTGCTCGAAAGTCAAATGATTAATTCCATTTTTCCCATAATAATTTCAAATTTATCTGTGGTAGGGTATATACCAACCAATTTAGAGAAATGTAGAATGGCTAAGATATAAAATTTGCAACTATAATGAATTTATGACATGCATACAATGTAAAAAAAAAATTACACATGATTATATAAAAAAGAACCTAAGAAAAACTATCTTTGAAAAATATTTAACAGAAAGCTTCTGTACCCTTCCCAATATAAACAAATTTTTTCCATGTAAATGTTTAAGTACTCCTACATGTGTTTAATTTTGTGGAACTTTGTTAGACTTATCCTTAATTGTGGTTTCTTGATGATACTATAAGTTGCATTTTTAAATTTCAATTATTCATTGCTAGTTTATAGAAATGCAATTACATTTTGTATATCGACTGTGTATTCTGTTAGTCTGTTAAATTCAGTCATAGTTTTAGTGGCTTTTTTGTACGCTCTTTGTAATTTTCTACATAGATCGTGTCTGCAAATGAAGTGTTTCATTTCTTTCTTTCAAATCTGTATGCCTTTTATTTCTTCTTCTTCCTTACTGCACTGGCTAGGCACTCCAGTATAAAAGTGTATACAACTGGTTGAGACTGGACATCCTGCCTGGCCTTGGTTTCTGATCTCAGAGGAAAGCATTCAGTTTCCACCAGTAAGTATTAGGACCACTGTAGGTTTTATCAGATACCTTTACCTTTTATCAGGTTACCTCTCCTTCTAGCTTGTTCAGTTTTTCTCATGAATGGATATTGGAATTTTTCAAATGCTTTTTCTGAATCTATTTTTTTTAAATGTTTTCACTGATTTCAGAGAGAGGAAGAGAGAGAAACATCAGTGAGAGAGGTATTTGTTCGGCTGCCTCCTGCCCCCTACTGGGGATAGAGCACGTAACCCGGGCATGGGCCTTGACTGAGAATTGAACCTGTGACCTCCTCCTGGTGCACGGGACGAAGCTCAACCAACTGAGTGACACCAGGTGGGCTATTTTTGTTGTTGTTGTATCACATTGATTCATTTTCAAATGTGGAACCATTTCTTGCATACTGGGTGCACCTACTTGGTGATAATTATCCTTTCAATGAATTGCTGGATTCGATTTGTTTATAATATGTAAGGGAGTTTACATCTGTGTTCATACATATTGGTCTATAGTTTGTTTTTTGTAATACCTTGGTCTTATTTTGTTATTTAAGTGTTTAATTTTGACACCAAGAGTTCAAAGGAACACAAGGTGTGATCTTTTTTTCTTTTTTCTTTTTTTAGAGAGAGTGGGAGGGGGAGAAACAGAAACAGAAACACTGATGTGAGAGGGACACATCAATTGGTTGCCTCTTGCATGCACTCCAACCAGAGCTGGGGATTGAGCCTGCAACTGAGGTATGTGCCCTTGACTGGAATCAAACCCCGGGACCCTTCAGTTCATGGGCCGATACTCTACCCACTGAGCCAAACCAGCTAGAGCAAGGTGTGATCTTGAAGTTCATTCCAATTTCAGTTAATTTTCTTTCCATGTATTCATTAAGTAACACTAAAACATTTTCTCTAAAATAAATATAGCCAGAAAACAAACTCTGTGTTTCTTCATAAATGGTGAGCAAACGGCATTTCAGTTAGTTTATAAATGTCAATAAGAATTAAGTTTACTTTATATTTACCTTTTGTATGATCTATAATAATAAAAGCATAATATGATAATTAGACTGGACAAACTTCCACATGAAGCGGGGGCTGCGAGGGAAACCCGAGTCCCGGGTCCAGAGGGAAGCTGGTGCCGAGAGCTGGGGGAAGGCAGGCCAACACTTGCACGAATTTTGTGCATTGGGCCTCTAGTTATAAAATAATGCTCATGATAAAAACCAAATTATAATGTACTTGAAGTAAAAGAAATTTAAAAAATCCCTTATCCTAACAATGGCATGGTTTTTTCCCCATTTTTTTCTATGCCCTTTAAGTATAGTGACTATGTATACTTCATTACTCAATTTTTCCCTTTACTTCTTATGAGTTTTTCCATGTTGTTAAAAACTTATAGCATTCTTGCCCTGGCTGGGTAGCTCAGTTGGTTAGAGCATCATCCCAATATGACATTTATGGGTTCAATCTCCAGTCAGGGCACATATAAGAAGCAACCAATGAATAAATAAATAAGTGGAAAAACAAACTGATGTTTCTCTCTCGCTCTCTCTTTTTCTAAAACAGAAAACAGCATTCTTAAAACAATAACAAAAAACCTTAGCATTCTTAAAAAAAAAAATTCCTATGGTTGGCTAAAATTTTTTTTTCTTATAGGAAACATATAAGTGAAAATCTTTGAATATTGAAAAATATCTGTCCTCATTTTGCAATACTTACGTCACACAATAATGGGAAAAAGAAAATTGGGTCAAAAAGTATAAACTTTCTAAGCTCTTCATATAGTCTGCTAAACTGTTTTCCCATTAGATTATATCAAAATAATGAGAATGCCTGCTTCATCAAATTCTTACAACCACTGGGAATTCTCATTTTAAAAAGCAAAATAGCTTGACAGATTTTATACATATTATAATTTTAATTTGCATTTCTTCTATTAGTACTGAGGCCAAATTAGCTAGTTTTCTTCCTCTATGAATTACCTCTTTATGTCCTACAGTCCATTTTTAGAGATATTTCTGTTTTTCATATTGGTTGAACTGTTTATATATTAAAGTTGGCAATCCTTAATCTGCTTTATTAGTTTAATGTATTTTGTTGTGTTGCTGTTCATGTTTTAAAACATTTAAGAATTAGTTCTAAATGACAACCAGAAATATTTCAAAAATTTAAATGGTGCAATTAAAAATATTGTTATGAAGCCCCTGGCTGGGTGGCTCAGTTGGCTGGAGCATCTTCCTGTGCACCAAAAAAAGTTGTACATACCAGTCAGTGCACATACCTAGATTGAAGGTTCAATCCCTAGTCAGGGTGTGTACGGAAGGCAACTAATCCATGTTTCTCTCTCACGTAGATCTCTCTCCCCCCCCCCCCCACCTTCCTCTCTCTCTAAAATCAATAAACATATCCTGAGGTGAGAATTAAAATTAATTAATTTAAAACAAAAATACTATAATAAACTATTCCAAATATCTATCCTCTATCAGTTTTCCTAAATTATTATAGTTCAAATGTTGATAATGTAAATGAGTGGTTCTAAAAGGAAATTCCTGAAAATAAATGAACACAACCTTGCTGTATTTACCAGATATACAAGAGAAATTAATATAATTTTAATTTTGTTATTGATAACTGTAACATTAGCTACAGCTTTTTGAGCCCTTACCATCTATCTATTTAAGTTTGCCAGGCACTTTACTACATACATTATGTATATATTATTTTATTTTAAGCAATAGAATCTTATGACATATTTTTAACGCCCCCTCCCAACAAACGAGATAACTGAGCCTTAAACATAATCCCTTTGCCCAGCATAGTCACAAGAATGGTTGCCTCTTACATGCGCTCTATGTGCTCTTTGTGTTTTCCTTTCAGTTTTTTGGAAAGTAGTTCTATCACAACCAGCACACTTAGAAATCACCTAACTTTAACACAACTGAAGAAAGAAAATATACAGAAGAGTAAATTTTTTGTTTTCATTCTACAAATTATCAAAGGAAGTAATTTATGAGAAAAAAGCTTTATGGATAAAAATAAACAGAACATTATTTATGACAGTAGATGACTAAAAATAACTTAAAATCCAAAGGAAGATCTGTTAATGTTGCTGAACAGTGCTGACACAAAGTATTTCTTTAGTATCTGACCAGCACTGTGGCAAGCAGTTTCTCCGTAATAACGCATTTAATCCTCCCTAAAGCCCTGAGATAGTTATTATCTTCACTTCACAGATGAGGAAAGGTAAGCACAAAAAGTTTATTTGCCCATGATCACGTTAATTATTAAAT
The DNA here is from genome assembly GCF_963259705.1 of Myotis daubentonii. Taxonomy (NCBI): domain Eukaryota; kingdom Metazoa; phylum Chordata; class Mammalia; order Chiroptera; family Vespertilionidae; genus Myotis; species Myotis daubentonii. The sequence goes on from NC_081855.1 coordinate 21,891,497, forward strand.
GGCTGGGTCAGTACTTGAACCTACAACCTGGGCTCTGGACCATTAACTACCCTATAATGCCTCCATATACAAATAAAACAATCAGTTTTAAATCATTAAAAATCATCATTCATTAGAAACAAAGAAAGGTGTTTCTAAAATGTTTAATCGAAAAAGGAAATAAAACACAAATGCTTGTTATTAATGAAATAAACATTTGTGCACATTAAATAAAGACTAAATGGAAGAGAAGTTAAGTAGTTGCTGAGATATATAGTTTGATTACAGATATAAATTTAAAAACTTCTTTTTATAGTATTTTGTTCATGGAGTAAATGATGTTTGTTGGTTCTCCATTTTCTTTTTCCTTTTTATTGATTTCAGAGAGGAAGGGAGGGAGAGAGAGATAGAAATATCAATGATGAGAGAACCATCAGCTGCCTCCTGCTTGCCCCTAACTGGGAATTGAGCCCGCAACCCAGACATGTGCCCTGATGGGGAATTGAACAGTGATCTCCTAGTTCTTAAGTTGATGCTCAACCACACCAACCAGGCAGGTTCTCCATTTTTATAATCAAACCATAGAAAACTTATTCACAGTTATAAAACAGATATAAATGACATAAACCTTGGCAATCTAAAAATAACAGGACTTATATAAAATTATCTGGTAAGTAAAGGGAAACAAGTATGTACCATTTGTAATATTTTCAAGTTGACTCCACAGATATATTTTAAGATAGCATATTTACAGTTTTGTTTATGCTTTTCAACTACCACTGCAAAATTAATAGTAAATACTGAACACCGGTTGGGTTTTCCAATGGTTAGAGCATCACCTCGAGGACCAAAGGGTCCAGATTCGATTCCTGGTCAAGGGCATGTACCTGGGTTGCAGGCCTGATCCTGGGTCAGGGCTTGTGCAGGAAGCAACCAATCAATGTGTCTCTCTCACATCGATGTTGCTCTTTCTTTCCCACACCCCTCCTTTCTACTCTCAAAAAAATTAATGGAAAAAATATCCTGGGGTGAGGATCAACAACAGTAACAACAACAAAAAAGACTGGATTCAATCTATTAAAAAAGGTTTACTTTTACCCCTATGCCTCATGATAGCAGTGCAGTTTTTTAGTACACATAAGGGAGACTATCATTAAGTCAATCATTTACATACACATCTACATACATCTGAAAAATAGCAATATATTAAGGTTTTAGGTATGTAATCATCTCAGCCTACAGAAGTACATGATGCACATGTGAATTTAAGACTCTCTTCCAATGACTCTGCAGCCTGCCCCATGGATGGCCAGCCTAAAGGATAAAAGGAAGCCACTGATTTAGAAACTAAAGAAATCACATAAGAAAAACATAAAATAATGCTTAATATGAAGAACAAGTTAAGTATAAGTCACAGTTAACTGTTTCTTGCATTTTATGTTAGACTGCGGCCGTGTGATGTATACTCTTAAACCACATTTTCCTAAATCTCTCCAAATGAAACTTAAACTGGAATAAGCCTTAAAACAGAGAAACCTACCTAAACCTTTTAACTGTATTTTACTTGTCTTTTTGCAGGTGGTTTATACAACTGCCATTGTCTGGATTAAAGGGAATTACAAAAACAACCTTTTCTCTGATTAAAAGATAAAATATTAAAATGTATTATGATTATTGTGGGGGGTAATGAAAGAAATACATAACTTATAAAGTGATAAGCACCTACATTCCTACACCCATGGAGAGAATTACTATTTAGTTTGGAATCAAAGCCAATATTAAACATATCAGGAAGAGTCTAATTTAAATAAATTCTCTATTGAATTTTTTTTTTTTTTTGCAGAACATATTCATCTGCTGAATTACTAGTGTTGTAATCCTGTATTTTCATCTATTACCTCTGCTTAAAAGTAAGGTACACATTTTCTCTCTTTCTAGGTCCTCATTTTCAGGATGTTTTTATTTCTTTCACCCAATTAAATTTAAATCTGATTTTAACAATTACCCTATTGCAAATCTTTCATTTTTAAAAATTACCTTAATTGTAGCATCCTCTGAAGCAGAGACCATAACACTGAACACAGGGTGGAAAATGACTCGAGTAACTGGACTCCTATGACCACTCAATGCATATTTTTCTGGTGGACGGGGAATCCACTCTTTTGGGTCTCGTTTCTGACCAAGAGGCCCACCTGACGTAAATTCTTCTTTTGCTTCATTTAGTTTTGATTCTAATTCCATAACCTTGAAAATGAACACATAGTTATATATACAGTTAGACTCCAGTTTTATTTGATATTTTAAAAAACTGCTTTTATTTTGTGTCCATATATGCAGAATACTTTAAAATTTTTCATTAATTTACAAAGCATTCGTTTATTAAAAATTATCTTCATTATCTACCATCAAAATTTTAGTGATATAAAAACCAAAAATTAAGAAAAATTCAGTATAACTTTGTCTTAACTACTTAACTCAAAAATTTCAATTTATATCTACTATTTAGAGGAAGAGCAGTGCACCTGTGTTGGTCTCTCTATGTCTGTTACTCTTAGTAAACTCTTCCCAAACCAAGTTTACATTATACATGCTAGTAATATTTATAATAAAAGCCAACATTTATTTAATATCTATGTTTTGGATACTTTTATAAGAGATTTTGATGCATTAATTCATTTTACAACAATTTATTCATTCATTCTAGTTTTGCCTACTAAAAATATAAATTTTAGGACCAGGATATTATTTATTGCCTTCACTTTACACATAAAAATAAAAGCTCAAAGCGTAACCAATGGACACAGATAGTAGGAGGGCAAGGGCATGTGCTGGGCAGGCGGGGGGTGGGGTGGGGTGGCGGGCGGGCGGGGGGGGGGGGGCGAGCATTAGGGGGGAGTTGCGAGCGGCAGGGGAGAGGTCAATGGGGGATAAAGGAGACACATGTAATACTTTAAACAATACAGAGTTTAAATGTTAAAAAAAAAAAGCTCAGAGATAAAAATAACTTGTCTAAGTGCACGTTTTAATGTTCTTTTCTCAGCATCACATTGGCTCCGTTAATTTTTCCCATCTAAACAAGATCAAGTTCTTAAGTATCAATTCCCTGAAGTCAGGTTTATGTAAATTCAACCCAGCCAGTACCCAGATTGCACGCGTTAGCATGAATCAGCTCTGATCTTTTTGGGTCAAAGTATTTTTTAATGCATAGAAAATATATTCCCTTTTGCCTTTTCAAGATTAAATATAATTATTAATTTTATGTTAATATTTTCAGAAAGTTATGTTAATGTTTTCAGAAAGTTTATTTAAGAACATTCCAAACATAACCAACCAACTTTAAAGAAAAAACTTAGTTACCTTCTTTTGTAATCTAATAACAGATGTCCATTTTTTTTCCAAAAGACCAGCATATTTCTTATCTAATTCTTCATTCTAGAGGAAAAAATGAGAACCTTTTAAAAAATGGCTCAACTATGATAGTTCAAGCCATTCAGATCATTTGTCCCTGAGTCTAACTAAATACTACTAAAAATCTTATTATACTAATAACAGGTTGAAAACCAAGTTTAGTGCCACGTAAATGACAAATGATAAGATCTGTGAATAACTGAGGTGTCTGTTAATTGCTGATACTTCAGTAAAATCCACTTATAATTGTAAAAAGTAAAACATACCATATCTAATTCAGCTTCTTTTTTAAAAACTGAATATGCTTCTTCATAACCATTTGAACGAAGATAATCTGCTATAGCCCGATTTCTGAAAGAAAACAAATTCAAATGACTCCAAAAAACACAAGTATTTCACAAAAAAGGGACCTGCTCCACCTAAGCCTCTAAAACATTTAGCTTTGTCAAAGTACAGCTTTAATAATATATGTACTATATTATTCTTGAGCTTTTTGCTTTAAGTTTCTAATGTGTTGCTTACCTTATAAGCTGTGGGCACTCTACAGAGGTCAAGATATGGCTTATATTAATAGGTATCAATAAGAGTAATCACCAATTTTATTCATGTTTACATTTAGCCTTCCCTTACTACTTGTTATAGACATTCAAGAACTAGCAACTGAAGTTTAGTTTTGCAGAAAGACTTGTTCTGATAAAATTATAATTAGTAAGTATTTTAATATTAGAGACATCTTTAAACCATTCAGAGTGGGTGTGCCCTAGCCGGTGTAGTTCAGTGGTTAGCATGTCGGCCCACACACTGAAGAGTATGGTGTTCAATTCCTAATCAAGAGCACGTATCTGGGTTTCAGGGTCAATCTCCGGTCCCAGTTGGGGCACATGGGGGAGGCAACTGATCTATGTGTCTCTCACATCAATGTTTCTCTATTTCTTACTCTCCCCTCCCTTCCATTCTGTCTTAAAAAAAAAAAAAAAAAAAAAAAGCCCTAGCCAGTTTGGCTCAGTGGATAGAGCGTCGGCCTGCGGACTCAAGGGTCCCAGGTTCGATTCCTGTCAAGGGCATGTACCTTGGTTGCGGGCACATCCTCAGTAGGGAGTGTGCAAGAGGCAGCTGATCGATGTTTCGCTCTCATCGATGTTTCTAATTCTCTGTCCCTCTCCCTTCCTCTCTGTAAAAAAATCAATAAAATATATATTATAAAAAAAAAATCAATGAATAAAATATCCCCAGGTGAGGATTAACAAAACAAAAAAAAGAGTGAGTGAAAAAAAAGAGCATAAGCTATAAACTTAGACTAAAACATCATGGACTAAAAACATTCATTTAGAAAGAAATTGAAGCTGAATTAGCAGATGCCTTTTCAAGCTCTCCTTATATTCCTTCAAAGAGAAAATCAGCTACCTCCCTCCTAGGACAACCTACTCCTCTAACAATTTTTGAGCCTTAAATCCACTGTAATATAATAGTTGCTTGGGATTTCCTTTAAAGCAATCTAAATAATTTAAAAAACTAACCCTATATAATAAAAGGCAAATATACAAATCAACAGAACCATGGAACCACCCGACGCTATGAGGCACACTGACCACCGGGGGGCATACGATCAACACAGGAGCTGTCCCCTGGTGGTCAGTGCGCTCCCACAGGGGGAGCACTGCTCAGCCAGAAGCCAGGCTCACAGCTGGCGAGCACAGTGGCGGTAGCGGGAGCCTTTCCTGCCTCTGCAGCAGTGCTAAGGATGTCCGACTGACAGCTTAGGCCGTCTGACTGACAGCTTAGGCCAGCCTAAGTGTCAGTCAGACATCCTCCGAGGGCTCCCAGACTGCACGAGAGCTGAAGGACCCCCCCAATGAGTGCATGAATTTCATGCACCAGGCCACTAGTATGTATGTATATGTGTGTATATATATTTAAACAAATTTTACATAAGCATTCTTTCCACCATTGACCCCCAATATTCCATCCCTGAGGCAATTACTTTACCAGTGTTTTGTGTTTCCTTTCAGAGATAACCCACCTATTAACACACATCCCTGAGTAGTCTTTTAGAGCTAATCAATACTTGTTTTTAAAACAAACTGCAGTACATTACATACTAGTATGTCTTGCAATGTTATATAAACTCAATCTTAGCAATCATTCTTTTTTTAATCCTCACCCAAGGATATGCTTTTATTGATTTTAGAGAGAGGAAAGGAGAGAGGGGGAGAGGGAGAGAGAGAGAGAAAGAAACAAACATTGATGTGAGAAACACATCGATTGGATGCCTTTTGTATGCACCCTGACAAAGCCAGGGATTGACCCCCTGGCCCTTAGATGTGTGGGGTGATGCTCTAACCACTGAACATACAGGACAGGGCTCACCAACTGTTAATGGCTTGAAGATATCTCTAAAAACTGCAACCTGGGTATGTGCCATGACCAGGAATCGAACCCAAGACCCTTTGGTATGGGATGATGCTCCAACCAAAAGCCACACTGGCCAGTGTAGCAATCATTCTTTAGCAAATGTAAAGCTGCCTTCTTCTATATTATACTCCACTATGGAAACATGCATTTACTACTACAAACAATGCTGCTATGACCACCCTTGTATAAATGTAAATGCCATTGCCACCTAATGCTTTAGGAAATAAAAACACTCTAGTAGTATAGAATTGCTTAGTTTTAATTCAATGGCATGTTAAAAACAAAAATAAAAAAGTGAATAAAGATAACAGGAAATTATCTTTCTTTATGTTCCATAACAATGGGGGAGTGGGCCGGGATGGAGGATGGGACCTGAGGGGAGTGGGCCGGGAAGGAGGACGGGACCTGTGGGGAGCGGGCCGGGATGGAAGACGGGACCTGAGGGGAGGCGGGCCGGGAAGGAGGACGGGACCTGAGGGGAGGCGGGCCGGGACCTGAGGGGAGCGGGGCCGGGATGGAGGATGGGACCTGAGGGGAGCGGGCCGGGATGGAGGATGGGACCTGAGGGGAGGCGGGCCTGGACCTGTGGGGAGCGGGCCTGGATGGAGGATGGGACCTGAGCCGGGACCTGAGGGGAGCGGGCCGGGATGGAAGACGGGACCTGAGGGGAGGCGGGCCGGGACCTGAGGGGAGCGGGGCCGGGATGGAGGATGGGACCTGAGGGGAGCGGGCCGGGATGGAAGACGGGACCTGAGGGGAGCGGGCCGGGATGGAAGACGGGACCTGAGGGGAGGCGGGCCGGGAAGGAGGACGGGACCTGAGGGGAGCGGGCCGGGATGGAAGACGGGACCTGAGGGGAGGCGGGCCGGGAAGGAGGACGGGACCTGAGGGGAGCGGGCCGGGATGGAAGACGGGACCTGAGGGGAGGCGGGCCGGGAAGGAGGACGGGACCTGAGGGGAGTGGGCCGGGATGGAGGATGGGACCTGAGGGGAGGCGGGCCTGGAAGGAGGAAGGGACCTGAGGGGAGGCGGGCCGGGAAGGAGGACGGGACCTGTGGGGAGGCGGGCCGGGACCTGAGGGGAGCGGGCCGGGATGGAGGATGGGACCTGAGGGGAGGCGGGCCTGGAAGGAGGATGGGACCTGAGGGGAGCGGGCCGGGACCTGAGGGGAGGCGGGCCTGGAAGGAGGAAGGGACCTGAGGGGAGGCGGGCCGGGAAGGAGGACGGGACCTGTGGGGAGGCGGGCCGGGACCTGAGGGGAGGCGGGCCTGGAAGGAGGAAGGTACCTGAGGGGAGGCGGGCCGGGACCTGAGGGGAGGCGGGCCTGGAAGGAGGAAGGTACCTGAGGGGAGGCGGGCCGGGACCTGAGGGGAGCGGGCCGGGAAGGAGGACGGGACCTGAGGGGAGTGGGCCGGGAAGGAGGATGGGACCTGAGGGGAGGCGGGCCGGGACCTGAGGGGAGGCGGGCCTGGAAGGAGGAAGGTACCTGAGGGGAGGCGGGCCGGGAAGGAGGAAGGGACCTGTGGGGAGGCGGGCCTGGAAGGAGGAAGGGACCTGAGGGGAGCGGGCCGGGATAGAGGATGGGACCTGAGGGGAGGCGGGCCTGGAAGGAGGACGGGACCTGAGGGGAGCTGGCCGGGATGGAGGATGGGATCTGTGGGGATCAGGCCGGGATGGAGGATGGGACCTGAGGGGAGGCGGGCCGGGAAAAATAAAAAAGAAAAAAAATTCCAAAAAAAAAAAAGCACAATAACTACCTGACCAGTTTGGCTCAGTGGCTAGAGTGTCGGCCTGTGGACTGGAGAGTTCCAGGTTCGATTCTAGTCAAGGGCATGTACCTTGGTTGCGGGCACATCCCCAGTAGGGGGTGTGCAGGAGGCAGCTGATCGATGTTTCTCTCTCATGGATGTTTTTAACTCTCTATCACCTCTCCCTTCCTCTCTGTGAAAAATCAATAACAATATTAAAAAACAAAACACAATAACTAGTGGAAGACAAGGTCAGCACATCATATTCCTGGATAAGGGAGTTGAGGAAATGTAAATTCTTACTATTATTGTGAGTCTATGCCTATGTGCTGCTCATGTCACAGCCTATGCCTTCTGGCCTACTCCACTAAGATCATTTGATTCATTAAGAAATATCTTCTTTACACAGAGCTGAGATCTACTTCTTAATTTCTACCAGGTAGTTAGGTCTACTTGGGCCTTCTAAAACAAAATAGGAATGCAAGGTTTTCTCAAAACATTCCATCAAATATTGTGTTGCCAAAACCTGTATTACAAACCTTAAACAAAAATACATTTCCTATTGGTTAGAATATTCCAAATAATAAGGGAAACAAGTGACATCTATCTCTTAGCTTTATTTTATTCACCTAAAAAACGAACAGCAAGCAATTAAGGGCAAAATGTCAAGGGTAAACAAATCTTATATGGTACTTGTAAATATTTACAAGCTCCTTAGTTCTACTCCTACCTTCAGGGTCAATCAAGCCCTAATGCCTGAAACTTTGCCTCAACACACTGCACACAGTTTACAACTCTGAAGCTCATATAACAGGTAATATGAAAATGTTACATATGCACAAATTACAGCGATTATAATCTTAATGGGCTTTAAAAAAATATTTTTTTGCCCTGGTCCAGTAGCACAGTTGGTTGGAGCTTCATCCTGTAAACTTAAAGGTTTTGGGTTCGATCCCCATTTGGGCATTTGTGGAAGGTAACCAACCAATCAATGTTTCTCTCTCTCTCTTGCTCTCTCCCATCCTCTCTATCTAAAAATCAATAAAAGATAACCAGGTGAGGATTTAAAAAAAAAATTCCATACTTTGAAATTGCCACTGCTAACCTCTTTCAGCACCGTCTTCTCATGCCATGTTCTATGTCCATTATGTCCACATCACCATGTATGCGCATGTACAGCTTTTTTAAAAAATGCTTTTATTTATTTTAGAAAGAGAGAAACATCTATGTCTCTCTCTCTTTCTACCCCCATTTCCTCGCCAAAAAAAAAAAAAAAAATCCTCTGGTGAGGATTAACAACCACAATAAAAGAAGTATCCAAGCAATCTGGCTACTACTAAGAGGTTCCTGTTGAATTTAACAAGTACATTTCCAGAACTTAAAGAAGCCTCAGTATTCCATTCCACAGTAAGGTTTCCAATGAGCACTGCAAAATATTGGAGTTGGGAAGGTGCAGCTGGGAAGTTCCAGTAAAAGATGGCGGCATAGCACTGACCCAGTGGCTCAGTCGGTTGGAGTATCATCCCATGCACCAAAAGGTTGCAGGTTTGATTCCCAGTCAAGGCATATACATAGGCTGTGGGTTCAATCCCCAATTGGGGCGCATATGGGAGGCAACTGATCTATGTTTTTCCTCTCACACTGATGTTTCTCTCTCTCTGAAGTTAATAAAAACATATTTTCAGGTGAGGATTAAAACACACACACACACACCAAGAAACAATGAAGGTGTAGGTAAACACCCTGCTCAGAACCTACCACCACCACATCAAAATTACAACTAAATTACAGAACTGACACCCTTTAGAATGCCTGAAATCTAGCTGAACACAAGTTCTATAATAAAGGATATAAAGAAGAAGCCACATGGAGACTGGTAGAGACTTGTAGGAAGGGTTGAGACTCAGAAAGGGCTGGCCCTACACCTATGTGTGGAGTTTCAAAAGGGAGAGGGCCCTGGCCAAGTAGCTCAGTTGGTTAGAGCATCCTCCAGATCAGTGGTCGCCAACCGGTGGTCCGCGGATCACAGGTGGTTTGTGAGGTCCGAAAGGTTGGCGACTGCTGCTCCAGATGAACCAAGGTTGTGGGTTCACACTCTGGCCAGGGCACATACAAAAGAAGCAACCAATGAATGTATAAATAAGTGGAACAAATCGACTTCCTCTCTCTCAAAAATCAATAAATAAAACTGACTATGCACTGAGTTACTCGGACTCACTCTGAATTCCAGCACAGGGGCAGCAGCTGGAAAAGAGCCAGGGACATATGGGAAGGACCTGAATTGTCTGGCTTCAGGACAAGGGCTGGAGGGGAAGCTTTCTCTCAGACAGAAGTGTTGGCAGAGGCCATTGTTCCTTTGTTGAATGCCCCCCCAGCGCCCCCCCCCCCCCCCCCCCGCAAAGAGCATCAACCTGGCCAACACTGCTCTCCTGCCCTTGTGAATCTCTGAGATCTAACTTGTGGGCCCACCCAAGCTGTTTCCAATGGCTTTTCCATACAAATGGCCTCTCTTGCTTGGCTCATGCTTCTGACTTTCCTAAAATCTTTCAAACAAGCAGCATCTGGCCTCAGCATGACCCATACCTCTGGCTAAGTGGCTCCAGGCCTGGCACTAGTGGCAGCCAGTTTCGATTCACAGCTTGGCCTCTCCTGAGCACTTCTAAACCCAGCACAAGTAGCAGCCATTTGCAGATCCCCAGGTGGCCCAGGGCAGGGCACAGATGGTGGCTGACCTTGCACCCTCTGGAAGGCCCCAACGCTAGTGCACTTGATGGACAACTTCAGACCACACCGGATTATAACCCAACCACCTCCATGAGCGACACATTCAAGGGGTGAACTCGGTGGGCAACAAAGCCCTACTGAAGTGATTTCTGCTCCATAGGGTCAGCCCCTGCACAGCAGGCTCCTCTACTATAGTAGCAGCTGGTCCTCGCAGCCCATCAGGTTGTGTGTACGGGGGGAAGCAGGGGAGGGTCCCTCCCAGCAATGTGCCAAGAGAAATCAAGACTCAACTACAACTACAACAGGACAGTGCATACAGCCCACAAAAGGGTGCACCTGGAGCACCCAGCTCCAGTAACCAGGGAGGCTGTACCACTGGGCCCTACAGAACACCTACAAGGCCACTCTACTAAGTCCAGGAAAGGCAGGAGCTCTACCTAATACACAGAAACAAACATAGGGAAGCAGCCAAAATGAAGAGACAAAGAAATAGGTCCCAAATGAAAGAACTGGAAAATTCTCTAGAAAAAGAACTAAATGAAATGGAGACAAGCAAACTATCAGATATAGAATTCAAAAAATGGCTACAAGGATACTCAAAAGAACTTAGTGAGAACTTCAATAGCATAAAAAAGGACATGGAGCCCTGGCTTGCGTGGCTCAGTTGGTTGTAGAGTCATCCTGTATACCGAAAGGTTGTGGGTTTGATTCCAAGTCAGGGTGCGTATAAGAGGCAACCAATCAATCTCTCTCTCTCTCTCTCTCTCTCTCTCTCTCTCTCTCTCTCTCCCCTCCTTCCTCCCTCCCTCCCTCCCTCCCTCGTCTTCTCTCAAATCAATAAAAACATATCCTTGGGTGAGGATTAAAAAAAAAAAGAAGACATGGAAACCATAAAAAAGAACCCGTCAGAAATAAAGGATATACGAACTGAAATGAAGAATAAATTACTGGGAATCAACAATAGAGTAGGTGAAGCAGAAAAGAAATCAGCAATCTGGAATATTAGGAAGAAAAAACACCAAATCAGAACAGGAAAAAAAAATGTTTTTAAATAAGGACAGCCTGAACCGGTTTGGCTTACTGGATAGAGCGTTGGCCTGCGGACTGAAAGGTCCCAGGTTTGATTCCAGTCAAGGGCATGTACCTTGGTTGCAGGCACATCCCCAGTGGGGAGTGTGCAGGAGGCAGCTGGTCGATGTTTCTCTCTCATCGATGTTTCTAACTCTCTATCCCTCTCCCTTCCTCTCTGTAAAAAAAACAATAAAATATATTAAAAATAAATAAATAAGGACAGTGTAAGGAGCTTTTGGGCCAAATTCAAGCATACTAACATTCACATTATGGGAATACTGGAAGAAGAGAGAGAGCAAGAAATTGAAAACATTTGAAAAAATGATGGAAAACTTCCCTAACCTGATGAAGGAAATAGACATACAAGTACAGGAAGCACAGAGAGTCCCAAACAAGATGAACCGAAGAGGCCCACACCAAAAAACATTAAAATTAAAATGCTAACGTTAAAGACAAAGAGAGAATCTTAAAAGCAGCAAGAGGAAAGCAAATAGTTACTTACAAGGGTGCTCTCATAAGATTGTCAACTGATTTCTCAACAGGAACTTTGTAGGCCAGAAGGGATTGGCATGAAATAAAGTGATGAAAAATAAGGATCTACAACCAAGATTACTCTAACCAGCGAAGCTATCATTTAGAGTTGAAGGGCAGATAAAGCACTTCCCAGACAAGAAAAAGATAAAAAAGTCCATCACCACTAAACTGGTCTTATAAGAAATGTTAAAGGGTCTTTTAAAAATCAAAAAATCAAAATATTAATAATAAGCCCTGGCTGGTGTGGTTTAATTGGTTGTGTAACCAAGGGTAGCATGTTCAATTTCCAGTCAGGGCACATACTTAGGTTGCAAGTTCCAACCCCAGTTGGGACATATATGGAAGACAACCAATTGATGTTCTCTCTCACATTGATGTTTCTATCTTTTCCCTCTCTCCTTTACCCTCTCTCTAAAAATTATAAGCATATCCTCAAGTAAGGACTAAAATAATAATAATAAGGCAATAAATATATCTATCAACAATTACTTAAAACAAGACCCTTACATATGTTGTCTACATGACACACAGACTGAAAGTAAAGGGATGGAAAAAGATATATCATGAAAATGGAAACAAGACAAAAACAAAATAAAGCTGGGGCAACAGTACTTTTACCAGACAAAATAGACATTAAAACAGAAACTAAAATGAGACAAAAAAGGACCCAGCAACTCCACTCACTTCTGGGTATTTACCTGAAGAAACTCAAAACACTAAATCAAAGATGTATACATCTATGTTTATTTTATTGTAGCATTATTTACAATAGCCAAGATATGGAAGCAACTTAAGTGTCCATCAGCAGATGAATGGATAAAGAAGTGGTACATATATACAATGGATATGATTCAGCCATACCAAAGAATGAAATCTTGCCAGAAGCAACAATATGGATGGACCTAAAAGGGTATTGTGCAAAGTGAAGTAAGTCAGAGAAAGACAAATGCCACATATTTTCACTTATATGTGGAATCTAAAAAACAAAATACACAGAACAAGCAGAACAGAAACAAGCTCTTAGATATAGAGAACATTTTAACAGTTGCCAGACGGGAGATAGGTTGGGGAAATGGGTGAAAAAGGTGAAGAGGTTTAAAGGTACAAAATGGAGTTATAGAATAATCATGGAGACATAAAGTACAGCACAGTCAATAATGGTGCCAGATGGGCACTCAATTTATTGGGGGTGATCACCTCTTAAGTTATTTACATATCTAATCACAGGGTTGTACACCAGAAATGAATGTAATATTGTACTTCAAATATAATTTAAAAATAAAAAATATCAGTGATGGACCACTTTCTCTATATTGAAGGTAAATGTTTAGCTAATAACATTATGACATGTAAAAGTTTAGAAAAAGAAAAGAGATATCAGATGGGATCAATAATATAATACTGAATCCCCCAAAAGCAATATATATGTAGAAAAATAAAGCAAATAAATTAGAATTAAAATTTAGTAATTTTTAAAAAATATTTTTATTGATTTCAAAGAAGGGAGAGAGAGAGAGATAGAAACATCAATGATAAGAGAGAATCATTCATAGGCTTCCTGCTGCACAACCACAGTAGAGCAACCCAGGCATAAGCCCTGACCAGGCACTGAACCGTGACCTCCTGGTTCATAGGTCAGTGCTCAACCACTGAGCCATGCTGGCTGGGCTAGAACTAAAATTTAAATGAGTCTGATATCATTAGGTATAGTTGTACAACATACTGGTGTTGTATAAAGTCTACAACTCAGTCCCAGAAGAGTCTAGTCAATTCTATTTCCTTAAAAAAATATATTTTTTTAATTGATTTCAAAGAGGAAGGGAGAGGGAGGTAGAGATAGAAACATCAATGATGAGAGAGAATCATTGATCGGCTGCCTCCTGCACGCCCCCTACTGGGGATTGAGCCCACAACTCAAGCATGTGCCCTGGACTGGAATTGAACCGGGACCCTCCAGTCCGCAGGCCAACGCTCTATCCACTGAGCCAAACCAGCTAGGGCTATTCTCATATTTAGACAAAATTTTTTGAGTAATGAAACCACAAAACAGAGGGCACCTCTGAGCAGTTCAGTTTTGATCCACTCCCTTCTTATTTATGTTTGCTTCTTTACTTTCTACAATCGTAAAATAAAATAAATGAAGATATTATGTGACTTCACTCTAACTGGGCTAGACTCCCAATTATGTTGTTTCAAGTTAATGATATACATACATATTACTGACTGACATTTAAAAAGAAGTTGCATGATTTAGTATTAGTCAAAGGTCAGCAATGTCTGCAGAGAGGTGGAAACTTTGCCTCAGTTCCTCAGTACAATTTGCAACTTGTAAAACATATTATCCCTTTCCCTCTAACTTAATGTAAATCTATAGTAATTATAAGACATTTATTTTATTTAACTGTGAGATCCATTTAGAATTCAGTAAAAAATTATTTTGCATACTTAAAAAACCCATAAGGAAAAGTTAGGCTGTACAATAGGAATAGTCAATATACTATCATGTATTGAGAAAGTTAAAAATTTACATTTTTTTAAATGTACAGCAAATTTTCACTATAAAAGTAGGAAGGAGGAAAGGATGAATGTCTGTTATATTCCCAGCTTTATTCCAGGAAAAATAAAAGAGGATTACTGTAGGTCGGTCCCTTGCCATCCAGTAGGAACTTGTAAATTGATCTGAGGACCAAAACCAAAGTTACCAAAGTGTATGAAACCTAATTTAAAAAGAGAGAAATGAGATTCAATGGAGGAATCTTTTTATAAAGGCAAGATGTGAATTTGGCCTTAAAAAAGAAAAAAAAGAAGGCACTATAGGCAGGAGAAAGGAAATGAGAATAGTACATGATGGAGATCTCAATGTATATTTAATCAAATTCTTCAACATTCTTTTTTTAAAAAATATATTTAATTGAATTTTTTACAGAGAGAAAGGGAGAGGGATAGAAAGTTAGAAACATTGCCCTGACCGGTTTGGCTCAGTGGATAGAGCGTCGGCCTGCGGACTCAAGGGTCCCGGGTTCGATTCCAGTCAAGGGCATGTATGTTGGTTGCGGGCACATCCCCAATGGGGAGTGTGCAGGAGGCAGCTGATCGATGTTTCTCTCTCATCGATGTTTCTTTCTTTTTTTTTTTTTTTATTGATTTTTTACAGAGAGGAAGGGAGAGGGATAGAGAGCTAGAAACATCGATGAGAGAGATCGATCAGCTGCCTCCTGCACGCCCCCCACTGGGGATGTGCCCGCAACCAAGGTACATGCCCTTGACCGGAATCAAACCCGGGACCCTTCAGTCCGCAGGCCGACGCTCTATCCACTGAGCCAAACCGGTTCGGCGATGTTTCTAACTCTCTATCCCTCTCCCTTCCTCTCTGTAAAAAATCAATATATTAAAAAAAAAAAAAAAGAAAGTTAGAAACATTGATGAGAGAGAAACATCGATCAGCTGCCTCCTGCACACTCCCCATTGGGGATGTGCCTGCAACCAACATACATGCCCTTGGCCGGAATCAAACCTGGGACCCTTCATTCCGCAGGCCGACGCTCTCTACCCACTGAGCCAAACCGATTAGGGCAACATTCTTGATTTTAAAACATTTCTTAACAATGGAAAGGTCTTCATTAACATTAAAAAAGATTTTTAAAAGATACTGCCTCATTAATAATTTTTTAAAAATCGCTAAAGAAATAAAAAAATCTCTCAAAACTTCAACCATATAATAGTCAATAGTAAAATCCTAGAAATATCTGCACTGTCAAGAACAAGACAAGGACACCTATAATCACTATTATTATTTTAAATTGTTCCAAAAGCAATCCATCTATTTAATACCTATAAATATTGAAAATGAGATTAAGATGAGAGAAATGGCTGGAAAGACAGGATAGAAACATTCTTAAGGAAAAGCAAGGTAAGAAAAAGCAGTTTAATGAAAGTGGTATTTTAAAAAGACATATTTTGTCAGGAGTATACAAGCAAATTAGATAGGATAGTAACTAAATAAAGAAAAATCATCACATAGTAAGTCAAGCCCTAAAGAATACAAGTGAAGATCCCTTAGAACAGGTCATCTCATAAGAGACATAGCAGAAGTCCCTCCGGACTCCGTGTTGTGCCATGGGGAAGAGAGATGGATTTGTAAACCCTGGAGTGAGATTTGCCTACCCGAGGCTACAACTGTGCGAAGACCCCGGGTGAAGCCACCATCAACCATGTCTGATCAGGAGGCAAAACCTTCAACTGAGGACTTGTAGGATAAGAAGAATACATTAAACTCAAAGTAATTGGACAGTATAGCAGTGAGATTCACTTCAAAGTAAAAATGACAACAAATCACAAGTAATGCAAAGATTCAGTGTCAAAGACAAGGATTTCCAATGAATTCACGAAGGTTTCTCTTTGAAGGTCAGAGAATTGCTGATAATCACACTCCAAAAGAACTGGGAACAGAGCTAGAAGATGTGATTGAAGTTTTATGAGAAGGTCATTCAACTGTTTAGATATTTTTTTTATTTTCCCTCAATCTTTTATTTATTTTTAAAAAGTTCTTTTGTAATGTGGTGTTCAAAATGGAACTGAAAACTGACACACACACACACCCTTCCATCTCTTTAAAACAAGGGTAGGGAATGTCTAGCCAGAGGGTCATGTAAGACCGGCAAAATCATTTGGTCTGGCCCTGCCAAGGCATTAGGGGTGAGTTAATTAAATGGCCAAAATAGCAGGCTACTTTTTTTTTTTTTTTTTACATTTTTATTGATTTCAGAGAGGAAGGGAGAGAGAGTGAAGAAACATCAATGATGAGAGAGAATCACTGATCAGCTGCCTCCTGCACACTGCCCCCTACTGGGGATCAAGCCTGCAACCAGGGCCTGTGCCCTGACAGGGAACTGAACCCTAACCTCCTAATTCAGTGATGGCGAACCTTTTGAGCTCAGCGTGTCAGCATTTTGAAAACCCTAACTTAACTCTGGTGCCGTGTCACATATAGAAATTTTCTGATATTTGCAGTCATAGTAAAACAAAGACTTATATTTTTGATATTTATTTTATATATTTAAATGCCATTTAACAAAGAAAAATCAACCAAAAAAATGAGTTCGCGTGTCACCTCTGACACGCATGTCATAGGTTCGCTATCACTGTCCTAGTTCATAGGTCTATCCTCAATCACTGACCCATACCAGGCTTTTAAATTGATAATTTTGTATGGCCTGCGAATGTTATAAATATCCAAATGGCCCTTGGCAGAAAAAAGGCCCCCACCCCTGCTTTAAAACATCTATTAATTTGAATTCTAGTGCCCATTATTCATTATTGTTTGTTTTCATTGTGCTGACTTTTGGTGATCAAACCTCAGCCCCCTTCAGATTGCCCTCTTCTTTTGAAATGTTAACATGTGTGCATAGGAGGCCACCTTTTCCAGGATTGTGCATTTTCAGCCTTGTGGTAAATAAGGTTGACCAATGCAAATGTGCATGATGACTTTCTAATTGGCCCTGAAGTTCTAGCATGTGATTGCTTTACTCCTGGACTATGACTTTCAGTGGGAGATGGAAGTTTTCAGAGAACTGAACTGTGGAAAAATGACCTTTCCTCAACTTGAAGCTACTTTTAAAATCTAGACCAAAAGAAGAGTATCAGCTTGGGGTCAAGATGACATATAAGCCCTAGCCAGGTTGGCTCAGTGGAGAGTGTCGGACTGCAGACTGAAGGGTCTCGAGTTCGGTCAAGGGTAAATACCTGGACTGCGGGCTCCATACCTGGCCCTCGTCAGGAAGGGCGTATGCAGGAGGCAACCAATTGATGTGTTTCTCTCACACTGATTCTCTCCCCTGTCCCAGTCCCTTCCACTCTCTCTAGAAATCAATGGGAAAATATCCTTGGGTAAGGATTAACAAAACAAAAAGATGACAGATAAAGTGAAAGTACTAATTCCAAAGATGGCTTAACTGAAGAGAAAGCATTTTAAGAGCAAAGAAAAATCTTGTCAGAAGATCCCAGAAAAATTCTAATTTTCATTAGCAGTTAATAACGTTATTCCTGCAGAAGTGTGTACAATAGAATACTGTTCTTTTTCATCTTATTTGTACTTCTTGGTTTGGGATATGGGTTTTAAATAGACATCTATACCAGCTTCATTAAAATAAACAAAACACTTCAATTACCTGGCTAAATATTAGGTTCTATTTGTTGTTGATGGAGCACAGTGTTTACCCTGCATTGAAAAGCAGAATAGTAAATAATCAAAAATACTGCTAATAATAAATTTATATCTTTGGAGTTAGTATGGGTCAAGTCATAATATATGGCTACCATTTCACTGCTGTCTGATGAATCATATATTTGTGTATGTTGTAAGTTGGTTGTCTAGTTTCATTTTTTTTGCATGTATCTGTCCAATTTTCCCAACACCATTATTTATCTCTCGTAGCAATATGTTTATGGATACATCTCCTAGGGCAAAGGAAATAAGGAGAAAATAAACAAATGGGACTATATCAAAATAAAAAGCTTCTGCACAGCAGAAACCATCAACAAACGAAAAGGAAGCCCACTGTATGGGAGAACATGTTTGGCAATGATACATCTGATAAAGAGTTAATATCCAAAATATATAAGGAACTCATACAACTTAACAAAAGACGAACAATCCAATTTAAAAATGGGCAAAGGACCTAAATAGACACTTCTCCAAAGTGGACACACAGATGACCAAGAGACATATGAAAAAATGCTCATAGTCACTGCTCATCAGAGAGATGCAAATTAAAACGACAATGAGGTATCACCTCATACCTGTCAGAATGGCTACCATCAAGAAATCAACAAATGACAAGTGCTGGCAAGGATGTGGAGAAAAGGGAACCCTAGTGTACTGCTGGTGGGAATGCAGACTGCTGCAGTCATTATGGAAAACAGTATGGAGTAAAAAAATTAAATACGGAACTGCCATTTGACCCAGTGATCCCACTTCCAGGAATATATCCTAAGAAACCCAAAATACCAATCAGAAATAATGTATGCACACCTATGTTCATAGCAGCACAATTTACAATAGCTAAGATCTGGAAACAGGCCAAGTGTCCATCAGTAGATGAGTGGATAAAAAAGCTGTGGTACATTTATACTGTGGAATACTAACTAGCAGTAAAAAAAAAAAAGAATCTCTTACCCTTTGAGGCAGCATGGAAGGACCTGGAGAATATCATGCTAAGTGAAATAAGTCAGAGAAAGACAAATATCACACGATCTCACTCATATGTGGAATCTAACTAACAAAATAAACTGATGAACGAAGTGGCCCCAGAGACATGGGAGCATGGAACAGAGTGCGGAATCTTAGAGGGAAGGCCGGGGAGGGTGGGTGGGTGGAAGGTAATCAACCAAAGACCTTGTATGCATTTATGCATAACCCATGGACACACAGTGGGGTGGTGAGGGACTGGGGTGAAGATGGGCTAGAAAGGGTCAATGGGGGGAAAGGGAAGAACATATGTAATACTTTCAACAATAAAAATTTTTTTAAAAGTTTCATCTGAATTCAAGTTTATTTTTAGTACAATCTGTTATACTAATACTTTGCCAAACAGCTCACCTTTTCTCTATTGATGTGAACTTTATTTGCCTATCCCACAGTATTTTATTTATTACTTTACAGTAATGTTTGAATATTTGGTACAATCATTTCCTTTCTTTTTTTAAAAAAATATTTTATTGATTTTTTACAGAGAGGAAGGGAGAGAGATAGAGAGTTAGAAACATCGATGAGAGAGAAACATCGATCAGCAGCCTCCTGCACACCCCCTACTGGGGATGTGCCCGCAACCCAGGTAGGTACATGCCCTTGACCGGGATCGAACCTGGGACCTTTCAGTCCGCAGGCCGACGCCCTATCCACTGAGCCAAACCGGTTTCGGCCATTTCCTTTCTTTTAAAAATATTTTTTTAATTGATTTCAGAGAGGAAGGGAGAGGGGGAGAGAGAAACATCAATGATGAGAGAGAATCATTGACCAGCTGTCTCCTGCATGCCCCAAGCTGCGGATTGAGCCCACAACCCAGGTATGTGCCCTGACCGGGAATCAAACGTGATCTCCTGGTTCACAGGCCAACGCTCAACCACTGAGCCATGCCAGCCTGGCAGTTCCTTTCTTATTAATCCTTTAAAAAATTTTTTCAACTATTTTTCTCTCCCAGATGAATTTTAGAATTAAGTCGGTCAAATTTATGGAAAATTCTGTTTAAATTTTAAATGGGGTTGTACTTAATTTTATTAATAATTTGAGATTTATGTAATCTTTCAATTATTCATTTTTCACCATAAAAAGGCAAATAAATATTTTCTACTACATTATTCAATAACAGAAATAATTCATTATTGTATGCCATCTTGTTTCTGGTCACCACACTAAATTCAATCATTCTAACTGTTGATTCTTTTCAATTTGTTATATTATTCAATATCTTTATATCTGAGTTCATATTAAAATTAGCTTATTATATTTTATTATTTTCTTCTTGCCTAGTGTTGCTATCAGGGTTATTCTAGCTTCATAAAATGAGATCCTAAATTTTCCATCTCTTTCTATTCTGGAAGAGGACATATAATCTGGAAAGTTACCAGTAATTAAAGATTCAACATAATTAGAGTCTAGGTTTGAAAACTATCTAGATTTCAAGTCTGTAACTATCTTACAATTTCCTCTATAGCTAATGATCCACATAAGTTTTCTACTTCCTCCTTGACCAATTTTATCTCACACACACACACACACACACACACACACACACACACACACCTATTAAAAGAAAAAACAGGAGGACATCAATGGTATGGGGTGAGTTCCAACAGATGTTAAGTGAAAAAGAATAAAAGTACAAAAGAACACAAATAGCATGCTACCTTTTTATTAAGAAAGGAGGAACCAGAAAACATACATATATCTCTCTTATAAGGTTGGTTCCTATAAGAGGTAAGGATGGGTAACTTAGAAGGGATTCTGAAGAGAATAAAACTTCTGCGTATAACTTTTTGGATAATCTTATGCATATTCAAAATATTATATTGTTAACAAGGATGGGAAGGGAAGGATGCAGAAAACTGAAAAAGTAGAACAGATGAACCCAAATGTATTTTAAATGAATAATATAACCACATGAAGAGGGAAAACACAAAATAAAACTAATCCAAGTAATTTGCAATAACAGTACAGTATGCCCTCACTTCACATAATCAATAGGTTCTTTGGAACTGCAATGAAATGACAGATAATGAAACCAATTTTACCATAGGCTAATGAATATAAAACAAAAGTCAAGTTCCTATGACATTTCATCAACATTGTAATGAAGAGAGATGCTTCTGAACAAAATGACCTTATTGGAGGACCTGCTTGTATTTGATTATATACTCTCTGTCTTGGGCAGGGTAGATGGAGGGAAAACTGTACAAATTGTGAATCCTTTCCAGGGTTTCTTCATTTTTTTAAGTGGTATGAACATAATAATTCTGAAACTATTTTAGAAGTATTATAGGACTGAGCAGCCGAAACCGGTTTGGCTCAGTGGATAGAGCGTCATCGGCCTGCGGACTGAAAGGTCCCAGGTTCGATTCCGGTCAAGGGCATGTACCTGGGTTGCGGGCACATCCCCAGTAGGGGGTGTGCAGGAGGCGGCTGATCGATGTTTCTAACTCTCTATCTCTCTCCCTTCCTCTCTGTAAAAAATCAATAAAATATATTAAAAAAAAAATAGTCCTTGTTACAGCTCAAATGAATCTTCACATAGATGACTTTTTTTTTTTTTTTTTTTAAAGGACTGAGCAAATGAGTTGAGAGTCAGGGTCTCACTATAAAAAGAGAAAAATAAGTACTACAGAGGAAAAGACAAGAAAGAAACTTGTGAAAATAGACTGGAATTAGAAGTATCAGTGTAGCCTAATGATTTCTAAAATAAATATGTGTGTGTGTGTGTGTGTGTGTGTATCTATACACCAGTTCTCAACTGGAGGAAATTTTGTCCCCATCTCCCCCAGAGGACAGACAGTGGCAACATCTGGAGACATTGTTGATTGCAGCATCTAGGAGGTAGAGGCCAGGAATGTTGCTAAACAACCAACAGCGTACATGACAGGCCCCACAGCAAAGAATTATTTAGCCTAAATTGTCAACAGTGTCAAGACTGAGAAATCTTAGTACATATATATATACACCAAGTGTCTGTGTATATGTTTATATATCCATGTATTTCCTAGTTCTGTTTACTCAAAGGATCTAGAAACAAAGACAACCCAGTAGCAATAAGTAGCAATGAAGATTTTTTCCACTGATCTTTTAGAAAGAGTGGAAGAGAGGGAAAGACAGACAGAATCACTGATGTGAGAGAAACACATCAATTGGTCTCCTGCATGCATCCCATCCAGAGCATGGGCCATGGAGGAGCCTGCAACCAAGGTATGTGCCCTTGACTGGAATCAAATCCAGGACCCTTTGGTCCACAGGCCCTCTATCCACTGAGCTAAACCGGCTAGGGCAATGCCCATATCTTGATCTCTAATACCATTCCCCACTAAGAGGAACCAGGGCTTGTTGGAGAAATGGTTGATTCTAGGTTTAAGGCAGGATTGGTACACAACAAGCCTGGAACATCTTATAATGCCAGAAAGTAAGAAAGTGCAATAAAAAATGATAGGGGCATATGTAAGAGCCGACGGAAGAGTCTCCTAGAGCAGCGGTCGCCAACCTTTCAGATCGCTGCTCCAAAGATTTCCCTTAAACCAGCGGTCGCCAATCTTTCGGACTTCACGGACCACCAGTGGTCTGCGGACCACCGGTTGGCGACCGCTATCCGAGAGGACAACCTAGAACAATTCACACATCGAAACAGTAAGTATAGTAGTGAATGATGAAACTATTGAAAATATAAGAACCCATGAGTTCATACAAATAATGAAAAGTCAACAAAAAGGAGAAAAAGATCTCTTGAATACAGTAAAATGCTTAGTGCTGACTAGCAACTGTAGAAAGAATAAAAGTGTTGAGGCCTAGCCAGTTTAGTTCAGTGGACAGAGCATCAGCCTCCAGACTCAATGGTCCCAGGTTCGATTCCAGTCAAGGGCATGTACCTCGGTTGCAGGCTCCTCCCTGGCTGGGCCCTGGTTGGGGTGCCTGCAGGAGGCAACCAATTGATGTGTTTCTCTCACATTGATATTTCTCTTTCCTCCTCTCTTCCATTCTCTCTAAAAATCAATGGAAAAATATCCTCGGGTGAGGATTATTAAAAAAAAAAAACCCCTACATATTTTTATCTAATTGTCTTCAAAGCAAGAAAGGTTGAGGAAATGTTTCAGATTAAATGACACTTATGACAACTGACCACAATACCTAATCCTGCACTGGATGGTGTACTAGAGAGGATTAAAATACTGCCATAAAGGACTATATTGGGTCAACTGACAAAATTCGAGTATGGAAGATAGGTTAAATAAAAGTATTGTTTCAATGTTTTAAATTTACTGAAATTGCTAACTGTACTTGGTTTTATATAAGAATATCCTTATTCTTAGGAACTGTGTACTAAAGTATCTCAGAGAAAGATCCTTGATGTATGCAATTTACTCTGTCTACACAACCCCCCACACACAACACACACACACACACACACACACACACACACACACACACACACACACACAGCTACAGAGTGCCAAATGATACAAAATCTTACCAATATATGAATTTGGATAAAATGTATATAAATATTCTTTGTACTAATCTATAAATTTGAAATTATTCCCAATTATACAGTTTAAAAAGCCACTGAAAATTTTAAAAGCCTAGAACACAAAACTAAATCTTTTCCACTATATTCTTCACCTACAAAAAATAGAATGCCATAAGATCCTATATAGCAATGATCAAATCATTTTCATGCCTATCTAGTTAATGCATTTGCATTAACTATTACGTTAGCCACCTCATAAAGTT
This sequence comes from Myotis daubentonii, assembly GCF_963259705.1. NCBI lineage: Eukaryota > Metazoa > Chordata > Mammalia > Chiroptera > Vespertilionidae > Myotis > Myotis daubentonii. Next base: position 21,915,359 of record NC_081855.1, read on the forward strand.
CAAATCCTATAAGAGCCAAAGGATGATAAAAAATACATAAGGCAAAGGAAAGGCATTAGCAGTAACAACAACAAAAAAGCTTTCATTTTTCTATTCTAATACATGTATCTAGGCAAAATAATTTAGAAGTGTTTTGAAGCACCTATCTTCCAAATGAACATAATTATATATTAAGACAAACTTGAGATAAAACTTATCCCAACTAACTTGATTTGCTTTAAATTTATACACAATAAGGTCACAAAAGTAAATAGTGCTATATCAAAGTAAGACTCGGTTTTAAAATCAGACCCAAATGCCCACATCAATATTTAAACACTCCTAACAGTTTTAATATAAAAACAGATCTCCTAAAGCTATATTTTAATTTACTACCTCGTCCTTTATGAGAGAATATTTTAACACACATACACACAAGAGAAACTTACAGTTCATCTCGTTGTCTTTGGGACAGCACCATTTTGGCTGTAATGTCAAGCTTATTTGATATAGTGGTATGTCCCCTTCCTTTGGGAAATCAAAAGGCTTTGCAATCCCTGGATTTGTAATTAAATATTCCACTAAGTGACTTCCACGCAGGGGAAGATGATTCTTTTATAAGTGAATTCAACCAGTAACCAGGAGATATTCAGCAAGTAAGATTCATTCCACCTAAGGAAAAAGAGAAAAAAGATTACTTCATTTAGAATTTAAATTACTTCTAAATTATTACTTGCAATACAACACACTTTCAAAGATGAGGTTTATTATGATGCTAATATGAATAGTAGGTGGTATTTTCAACCTACTAATGAAAATCAATGCCAAAAATATATAGTATCTTATGCATTTTAAATTATCTTTAACTAGAGGCCCAGTGCATGAAATTCGTGCACTGGAGGGGTGTAGAAGTGGGTGGGTGTGTGTATGTGTGTCCTCAGCCTGGCCTGCGCCCTCTAGCAGTCCAGGAGCCCTCGGGGAATGTCCAACTGACGGCTTAGGGGAGCGGGCCTAAGCTGTCAGTTGGACATCCTTAGCGCTGCTGCAGAGGCAGGGCAGGCTTGCCAGTTGTGAGCATGGCTTCTGGCTGAGTGGCGCTCCCACTGTGGGAGCACACTGATCACCAGGGGCCAGCTCCTGCGTTGAGCATCTGCCCCCTGGTGGTTAGTGTGCATCATAGCGATCAGTCATTCCACTGTGTGGTCTATTTGCATATTAGCCTTTTGTTATATAGGATAGTTTTCAGCACTATTTTTATTTATTTTTTAGTTTTTTTGTTAATCCTCACTAGAGGATATTTTTCCATTGATTTTTAGAAAGAACAGAAAGGAGGGGGAGAAAAAGAAAGAGAGAAATATTGATGTGAGAGACACGTTGATTGGTTGCCTTCTGCATGCACCCCCAGGGCCGGAAGGATCAAACTTGCAACCCAGGCACATGCCCTTGGCCAGAATTTAATACAGGACCCTTCAGTCCACATGCCGATGCTCTATCCACCAAGACAAACTGGCTAGGGAAGCACTATTTTTAAATTTACCCAGTCTCTACCAGTCACCCACCAGATTTTGATACTAATTTTATTAAATTTCAAATATTAACATATAACTTCTCTGCCTGGCCAGTGTGGCCCAGTGGTTAAGCATCAACCTCTAGGTCATGGTTCGATTCCTGGTCGGTCAGGGCACATGCCCAGGATGCAAGCTCAATCATCTCTTATCATTGATGTTTCTCTCTCTTCCTCTCCCTGACTCTCTAAAATTAATAAAAATATATTTAAAAAAAACAAAACATATAACTTCTCTAGAAGACTATAATTTTAATTTGCCCTTAAAGTAAAATAAAGAAGTGGTACATATATAAGATGGAATACTCCTACTCAGCCATAAGAAAGGATGAAATAGTGCCATTTGCAACAATGTAGATGGACCTTGAGAACATTATGCTAAGGGAAATTAGTCAGTCAGAAAAAGCTAAGAACCATATGATTTCACTCATATATGGGATATAAAACTGAAACTCGTGAACACAAACAGCACTGTGGTGGTTGTCAGAGGGAAGGGGTTGGGGGATGAAGGGGGATGGTGACAAGGGATTTGACTTTGGGTGGTGGGCACATGGTGCTATATACAGACCTTGTAACACAGAAACCCACACCTTAAACCTGTATGTTCATATTGACCAATGTCACTGCAATAAATTTAATTTTTTTAAAAAAGATTCTAATTTACAAAAAAGCTATAATCTGAAAAAGGTATGACAGATGATTTCATAAAGTGTCAAAAGATACCAAACCAACCTGAAGTAACCTACAAGATTAAATATTAGTCACCAATAATTTTAGAATAGCTGATATTTACAATGTAAATAAACTATTTAGTAATCTAATGCCCTTAACTAATACATATAATCAAGAAATAAGTTAATATTATTTTTATTTTGTGTTCTTTAGAAGCATGTTTAAAAAAAGAAAGAAAATAAAAAACTGAATGAACTACCCTAGATTTTATGTACTCACACAATAATCTAATTCTCTAATCTAGTTTTTAGATATTACTTAGTATTTCAGAGCCCCTTCTTTATACTTATAACACTATAAAATCAATGTATTGTGATCAGTTCAATTAGAGTAAGTGTAGGTAAAAGAAAAATCAAGCTTTCTTAAAGAATTATTCTTCAAATCTCCCAATTTATAAAAATAGTTTGTCTTATCATGTATAAAAATAGCTAGGTAGAATTTTTATTGTATTTAGGAAATATATCTGAGACAATCTTATTTAAAATCCAGAGTACTGATATATACAAAATTCAATCGGAAGGGACACTTTAAAGAAGTAGAAAATCATCCTCTAAATGAAATGAAATTAACATCTAATAGAGGGTCTGTGGGTCCACCAATAAATATATCTAGAGGCACAGCATGGACAGAGGAGAAAGAGCACTTCATTACTACATTTTTCAAGCCTTAGCAGGCACTATTCCAGGCACCGAGGATACAGTGGTAAATAAGCTAGTCCAGGAAAAATGAGCAAACCCAGGTTTTAAATACGAGTCCTGAATCACAAAGTGAACGCTCAGATATTCCCCATGGCAGCTTCCATTTAAATGGAAATCCTTCTCCATTGAGCAATTCTAGTAAATATAATCAGGGATTTTATTGTCTTTAATGATTCTTCCAACCTGAAGGCCAGTTAGCTCAAAATGATAGCTAAAAACCATCACTACCACTATGTCTAAATCACCAAAATATGACTGTTAGTAATAAATTTGGGGATTGAGAACCAAACACAATGGACAGCCCAGAAAACCATCCATCTTTGTTATTTAACAATTCCTAGTTATTTAAGCCTCACTTTTCTAAGCCTTAATTGTCACCAAGTTAAAGCATTTAGGATCTCATACACTCTGACAAAGGTCACAATAGGGTAAGAATAATTTGATGGTAGTGATTATTTGAACTGTCTACAGGTTTCTATTAACTGGGACAGTGTATGTAATACACTGACAGAATTAATAATATAAATCAAAATGAAAAAGGAACATGGCAAAAATCCACTATGTATGTACTAGGTGTACCAGTTAATGCAGATTTTTTTCAGTAGATGGAGTTACACATATGTTGATATATGTGCGATTCTGATATGTACGCTATTTTGTTGTATTGACAGCAAGCTTCAAAACTTCATATGTCAAATTTGCTGAAGGTGTTAACATCATAGATATTTTTAAGCTTAAAAATGTCAAATTTCATGGCAAAAAAAAGAGCATTTGCAGGAAGTTTTAATTCATTATTTTGAAGTAAAAGTTATCGTATACTTTGGGAAACTTATGGTGAACATGCTCCATCTCAAGATACTTGTGAACGCTAGTTTAAACACTTTAAAAGTGATGATTTTGATGTGAAAGACAAAGAATGTCCAGGTCAACCAAAAAAATTTGAAGAGCAACAATTACAAGCATTATTAGATGAAGATGCGTGTCAAACTCAAAAACAACTTGCAGACAAAACAAGCTTAGGTCTTTACAATTTGTCCTAGGAGCAATGGGGAGTCTTTAGAAGAAATCATTCTCACTTTTATAATGAAGAATGGACCAGAAAGACTGGAAAGGAAGAGACCAGATAGGAGGAGGCTTGCAGTAATGAAGATGATAGATGATAGGGATTCACACTAGCATAGCAGCAATATCTGAAGAGAATTAGACGAATTTAAGTTATTTACCAGGGAAATCTTATAAGGTTGGTGACTAGATGTGGGCAAGAAAGTGAGAAAGAAAAGTCAGCCAGGGAGTCTAAGGTAGCTTCCAGAGATTTCTGGCTTAGAACTAAGTTGAACAAAAAAATCTGTGAGGGGATGAGGAAAGTATGATTCATTCCATTTTAGATATGTTATCTCCAAGGTGCCTGTGAGATTTCTAGTAGGAAGTTGTACAAACAAGTCAGGTCTGAAGAGAACCAACTTACAGAAATGAAGGTTTAGTACTTATCAACTTAGAGATGAAATAATTGAAGCCATGACAACGAATGAGATTGTCCCATGGAGAATGTGTACAGCAAGAGCAGCAGAGCCAGGCAGAGCAACACCAACACTTAAACACAACAACAACAACTACAACAAAACCCTCGACTTTACAATTGAAGCTAAGAAAAAGCAATAAAGGGGTAAAAATAAAAACAGGAGAGACAATCCACAGTATCTAAAGTTACCCAACTATTAAGCAAAATGAGGTATGAAATGGGTCTGCTCCATTAAGTATAGAGCTCACTGATAACTTTGATGAAAACAGATTTAGTAAAATGGTAGGGACATAGTTTTAACATGGCAAAAACCATACTTAAGTGGGTTGACTAGTACAAAGAGAGGAATTAAAGATGACACCATAAATAAATATCTCAGAAAGAGGTGGAAATGTAGAAAAGCCATTTTTCTGGTTGTTGCTGCTGTGTGTGTTTTTCCATTTCAACCAAGCAAGATGCTTAAATGGTAATGGTAGAACGAAAAAAATGGACACAGAGAAAATGAAGAAAGGAATTAAGAATTTTAATATCACCATTTTCTCACCCTAATCAACTAAAGGCAGACAACTAGACATGATTTATCTACTCTTTGATAGAATAACACTATACAACCTATAAAGTACTCTTGCCTGAAAATCAAATTTGAATCTGTTCAAATATCTGGCTTCAACTACCACTTTGAATGAAGTATAGAGGGCAGAAGAATATGTTAAGGACACGATGGGATATATCCAGCAATATCCAGACTGTGAAAAGCCCTATAAAATAAATGACCCAATTTCTTTAAATATAGTCTAAGAAAGAGAGAAAGGAAAACCTATATATTAAAAGAGAAGTGATAAACAATTGCAATTTACAGATCTTAGTTAGATCTGGATTCAAAAAATCACTTGTAAAATAATTATTTATAAAATAAATAAACAAGTGAATAAACATTTGGGGAAATTTGAACACTGACCGGATGTCTAATGATATTAAAGAATAATTGTGAACTTTTCAAGAGTATTTATAGTATTGTGGTTAAGTCTTTTAGAAATACACACAAAAAGTTCATCAGTTAAGCCAGCTGGTGTGGCTCAGTGGTTGAGCATTGACCTATGAACCAGGAGATCACAGTTAGACTCCTAGTCAGGGCACATGCCCTGGGTTGTGGGTTCGATCCATAGTGTGAGGCATGCAGGAAGCAGCTGATCAATGATTCTCTCTTATCATTGAGGTTTCTATCTCTTCCCTCTTCTCTAAAATCAATAAAAACGTATTTTTAAAAAATTTACCAGTTGAATTATATGCCTTGAATTGGCTTCAAAAATTTTGGGTGGAAAGAGTAGATGGTGGGAAATATATGAAATAAGGTTGGCTTTGAGTTGATAACTGTTGAAGCTGGGTAATGGGTACAAAAAGGGTTCACCACACTATTCTCTAATTTTATTTAAGGGTCTGGTATTTTCTATATGAAAGTCTTTTCTTTTTTTAAAGCAGAGGGAGGTCCTGGCCAAGTAGCTCAGTTAGTTAGAGTGTCTTCCTGATAAAGCCAAGGTTGCAGGTTTGATCTCCAGTCAGGGTCCATATAAGAATCAACCAATGAATGCATAAATAAGTGGAACAAATAATTTATCATATTCTCTCTCTCTCAAATCAATCAACACATTTTTTTTAAAAAATGGAACAAGGAGCTAAGGGAAGAGGAAGAGAAAGGAGTATGATCCACATGTACAAGTCTTACACATAAAGATGGGTCACCTCTTCCACTGTGTTAGAAAGAAAAAAAGATGCAAATTTTTTTAAAAAAGATTTTTAATTGATTTTTAGAGAGAGAGGAAGGAAAAGGGGGAAAAGGGAGAGAAACATTGACCAGCTGCCTCCTGCACCCCCTAACCAGGAATCAAGCCTGCAACCTGGGCACATGCCCTGACTGGATATAGAACCAGCAACCCTTCAGTGCATGGGATGACACCTAACCAAGCCACACTGGCTAGGGCACAAATATGTTTTTATATTTCAGGGGAAAAAAGGAAGTAAGGTCATTTGCTGAGTAGGCAGGGTAAAGATGAAGGCTTTACGAGGCTTGAAATAGCTGCTATGGAGAGCAAAGAAATGCAACAGGAAGAACATTGTTTAGATGGGAGACTGAAATTTTAGTGGTACCAATGTACAAAGACATGTGATTTTTCTTTACTAAGTATGTACAGTCTGGCTGCAGACACAGAAAATATGCATATTTAGAGATCTAGGGTTGGGCTGAGGGTTTGTAAGGTATGTGGGAGGAATGCATAATCAAGAGGTGAAATAATGGATCAAACAAAACCTAAACTGCATTGTGCAGAAAGTGAAAACAGGAAAGAAAAACAGAAGAGTAGAAGGATCAAGAAAGCAGGTCTCACCCGGCCAGGGTGGCTCAGTGGTTGAGCATCAACCTATGAACCAGAAGGTCACAGTTTGATTCCTGGTCAGGGCATGTGCCTGAGTTGCTGGCTCTATCCCCAGTGTGGGGCGTGCAGGAGGCAGCTAATCAACGATTCTCTATCATTAATGTTTCTCTCTCTCTCTCTTCTCTGAAATCAATAAAAAATATATTGAAATAAAAAAATAAACCAGTAAGAAATATACACCTCTGAGAACATGTATATATTGTGCAAACTGGATTTACTAAAATAGTTTAAGATGGAAGTAACTATGGATCTTAACTAGACCTATACATTAAAACCACCTCATCCACCCGCTCCCCACTCCCCACACACAACCACCCGAGAAACTTTCTGAGTATAATCATGATGGGGCCTTACCCTCAGAGGTTCTGAGGAGGCATCTAAATTTTTAAAATTTCTCCAGGTGATTTTGATGCATGTGCTCAAATCATAGCTAGTCCTAAAGGGTCAAAAAGCAATATTACAAAGGGACAGTGTCAGAAAGTATTAACTGGGATCCATAGACAATTATCAAATTGTGAGGCCAAAGTACTAAGATTTCAATGGTAATTACAACTACTGTCACTCAAATTCAAAGAAATATTTACAACGCAGGCATATCTTAAAGAGATCTATTAACAGGAAAAAGAGGTCAAGCCAACATTATGATATAAGTAAGCATTTATCACTATAGTTAAGCTTTTATTAACAGTTTTTTTAATCCTTCAAGAAAATACAGTTGGCTTTCTCATTATATAATTATCTAATCTTTCTGGTTTGTCCTAATAAAGATGCATTCTTTTACATGTATTTACATGTAATATTAACTTTGTTGCTTTTCATCTTTTCCCCTTGTATCTAGGCCAGGGGTCAACAAACTTTCTGTAAAAAGCTAGACAGTAAATATTCCCACTTTTGACAACGTTACAATTTCTGTAGCAAGAAAACAACAATAAACAATATGTAAAGTAACAGGTGTGTCTCTGTTCCAATAAAACTTTACGGACACTAAAATGTGAATTTCATATTTTTTTTAATCCTCACCCAATGTTATGTTTTTTCTATTGATTCTAGAGAGAAGGGAGAGGGAGAGAGAAAGAAACATAATGTGAGAGAGAAACAGCAATCAGTTGCCTCCTGTAAGCACCTGGACTGGAGATAGAAACTACAACCGGAGTGTATGCCCTGACCAGAGAATAGAACCCGGGACCCACCAGTGCACCACAGGATGACGCTCTAACCACTGACCCCACCAGCCAGGGCCGAATTTCATATGATTTTTAGAAATTAATAAGTTATAATTTTAACTTTACAAACTATTTTACAAAATAAATTTTATAAAAATCTTTATAAAGTAAAATTGTACAATATATATATATTTTTTGCTTTTTTTTAACCACTAAAATTATTTAAAAAACCCATTCTTAGCTCATAGGCTGTACAAAAACAAGTAGCAGGCAGGATTTGGCTTGCCAGCCATAGTTTGCAAACCTCCTAAACTAGACAAAAAAGATAATAATAATAATAATTTCACAGAGTTTGTCAGGCAGATTAAATGAGTTGACCCATGTACTTAGAAGAGTGCCTGGTACATAGTACTATCTGATTTTATATATATACATCACTCTTAGTTTCTATGTCTCATCATTTTCTTTAATACTACTTCATTGTGTTAGCCTAACTCATTGAGACGTTTTGCCTAAAATTTGATTGTTATAAGAAAAGATATTTCACTGTTGAGGCAGAAAAAGTATGCAATTATGCCTCATTAGCTTTTCCTAGAAACTAACTTTCTAGCTCTCTCAAAAACTCAAAGTAGCCTAGCCTGGTGGCTTAAGTTGGTTGGAGTATGGTTCCATACACTAAAAGGTTGCAGGTTCAATTCCAGATCATGGCACATACCTAGGTTGTGGGTTCGATCCCCAGTCAGGATCCATACTGGAGGCAACCAAGTAATGTATGTTTCTCTCTCCCCCCTGCCCCCCCCTCTCTCCCTCTAAAAACCAATAAAAACATATCCTTGGGTGAGGATTAAAAAACAAAAACGGTCCAAGTAAATATATTCACCTGTAATGTACCATAGCATTAGTACCATTACCCTGAACCTCAGGCATTAAAATAACAAATAAAAACACTTACTAAGACCTCAGAGGAGGACATAAAGATTCCTAATTTTCAACACACGAATGCAACTGCCTTTAGGAAGGACTTGTCTATAAATGCATCATTACATTATAACCAAGACAGCTTACAAATTCAGGTTTAGAGTACCTTTTCCTTTAGGTGACTAGTCAATTTAATTAGTCAAAGTAAGTAGAGATCAACATCATCAAGATGCCCATACTACCCAAAGCAATCTATAGATTCAATGCACTCCCCATTAAATTACCAACGGCATATTTCACAGATCTAGAACGAACTTTCCAAAAATTCATCTGGAATAAAAAAAAGACCCCAAATAGCTACAGCAATCCTGAGAAAGAACAAAGTAGGTGGGATCTCAATACCAGATATCAAGCTGTATCACAAAGCCACTGTTCTCAAAACAGCCTGGTACTGGCACAAGAACAGACAAATAGATCAATGGAATAGAATAGAGAACCCAGAAATCGACCCAAACCACTATGCTCAATTAATATTCGACAAAGGAGGCATTAACATACAATGGAGTCAAGACAGCCTCTTCAATAAATGGTGTTGGGAAAATTGAACAGATACATGCAAAAAAATGAAACTAGACCACCAACTTACACCATACACAAAAATAAACTCAAAATGGATAAAGGACTTAAACATAAGACAGGAAACCATAAAAATACTAGAGGAATCCACAGGCAGCAAAATCTCAGACATATGCCGAAGCAATTTCTTCACTGATACTGCTCCTAGGGCAATGGAAACTAAAGAGAAAATAAATAAATGGGACTACATCAAAATAAAAAGCTTTTGTACAGCAAAGGAAACCATCAACAACAAGAAAGCCCACTGCATGGGAGAACATATTTGCAAATGTTATCAGCGATAAGGGTTTAATCTCCAACATTTACAGAGAACTCATACAACTTAACAAAAGGAAGATAAACAACCCAATCAAAAAATGGGCAACGGATCTAAATAGATACTTTTCAAAAGAAGACAGAAGAAAGGCCAAAAGGCATATGAAAACATGCTCAAAGTCACTAATCATTGGAGAGATGCAAATCAAAACGACAATGCGGTACCATCTCACACCTGTCAGAATGGCTACCATCAACAAATCAACAAACGACAAGTGCTGGCGAGGATGCGAGGATGCGGAGAAAAAGGAACCCTTGTGCACTGCTGGTGGGAATGCAGACTGGTGCAGCCACTGTGGAGCACAGTATGGAGTTTCCTCAAAAAAAACTAAAAATGGAACTCCCATTTGACCCAGTGATCCCACTTCTAGGAATATATCCCAAGAAACTAGAAACACCAGTTAGAAAGGATATATGCACCCCTATGTTCACAGCAGCACAATTCACCATAGCTAAGATTTGGAAACAGCCTAAGTGCCCATCAGTAGATGAGTGGATTAAAAAACTGTGGTACATCTACACAATGGAATACTATGCTGCAGTAAAAAAGGAGTTCTTACCATTTGCAATAGCATGGATGGAACTGAAGAGCATTATGCTAAGTGAAATAAGTCAGTCAGAGAAAGATAAATATCACATGATCTCACTCATTTATGGAATATAACGAACAACATAAACTGATGAACAAAAACAGATCCAGAGACAGAGAAGCATCAATCAGACGTCAAACCTCAGAGGGAAGGTAGGGGAGGATGGGGGTAAAGGGGAGAGATCAACCAAAGGACTTATATGCAAGCATATAGGCCTAACCAATGGACACAGACAACAGGGAAGTGAGGGCATGGGGGGTGGGGGAGTGGGTAATGTGGGGATAAGGACATATATGTAATAACTTAATCAATAAAGAAATTAAAAAAAAAAAAAAGTAAATAGAGACTCTCACCCAGCCTAATACTAAAGTATGAGTCAAAGAATGTTAAGGAAAAGCTACACAGAATGCAGGAGAGGCCATTTATTTCAGACAGGTATAATGAAGTAGCATTCCACATGCGGAAGTCTTCATTATTAAAATGTTTTACTTTGGTATACATATCCCTCACCCATATATCTTGCAATTTTCCATTCCCCTTTAAGATTCAACCTGAAGGAGGCCAATCACCTCCTGTGAAGCCCTCCCTGGCCAGCCCATTCCCTTTGGCAGAGGTAGGCACCCTCTTCTTTAGTCTCATTATGTCATGTCCATATAATCCTAAAAGCTATGTTTACTGAATGCCATTACATTCTAAGTCCCTCTTCTACAATGTTCAATTCTTCCAACACCCAGCAAAGAAACTAATATCCTCATTTAACAGATGAGGAAACAACTTCACTAAGGTCAGGTCATGTATCCAAGGTCAAATAGCTAGGCAGTAGCAGGACCCAGATTTAAGCCAGGTTTAGTTTTTACTCCCACATCAATGGTTTCAAACAACAGGAATGAGAACAGAAAGGAGGCCAAACAGGCAGGACTCCCTTTTTATCTGTTTATGTATTGGGTTTCTGTGCAAGAGTTTTTGGGTAAAAGTTTACAGTGCTAAGATAAATTTGAAAAATCACTGATTCTATCCTGTGCTGCCTCCCACATTCTTTGTAACTAGATACATGCTATGCTTAGTACCAGACTGACCTCCTTAGGAGAAAACATGAACTGAATTTCTTTGTTGTTCTGGCACTCAATAAATGTTTGTAAGGAATCAAACTTTGAAAGCAAGACTTTCCAAATAATTATATTTCCACAATAATAGGCAATTTAGTAACTAACTTATAAGGGCATAGCAATTTCTAGTTCATAAATTCTTTCATATATATTATCTTCTTCAAAAGAGAAACCAAGCTAAACTTTTAAAAATGCTTTCCAAAAATGGTACAGTCAACACAGTTTGATTTTAATAAAATATTATCCAACAATGACATACAGCATTGGCAAAAGAAATTAACAATGTTTTAACTGCCATACTGAAATACGATTAGAGTTAAACCATAAAACTGCCAATAACGGTAATTACACAGGTTCAACCTCATACTTATCAATGGTATTTAAACAGCATTAGCAAAGTTCTCAGCAGCTAGCATAAATAGCAAAACTAGGAGTTATTTATATAGTTTTGACAAAAAAATTAAGCAGAGTAACTCCCTCCTGTGATTTCATAGTTCTTTGTACATACACATATTTAAAACTTCTCACAGTACACTGTAATTAACTATCTGCCTTAACAGTGTCTCCTCAACAACTGTCCTCCAAAGCTGCAACATCTTTATTCCTTGTTGTATTTCTACCAAATATCATGGTAATTAACACACAAGTAGATATCTAGTGTTTTTAAATGACTACAATAAACACCATAGTAAAACTAAAAATTTATTGTGTTTTCAGAACTAAAGATGCAAAATATCACTTTATTCTCATCCTTTTCGTTAAATTAAAAAAAAAATCAAAATCTGAAATATGGGCAAACATCCAAGCCCAGCTGTATGGGACTGGTTTTGATATAACTTTTTTCTTTTTAAAGCTTGAACACCATCGGGCTGGTGTGGTTCAGTGGTTGAGTGTTGATCCACACATGAACCAGGAGGTCACAGTTCGATTCTCGGTCAGGGTGGTCAGGGCACATGCCTGGGTTTCGGGAATCCATCCCCAGTAGGGGGTATGCAAGAGGCAGCTGTCATGATTCTCAACACTGATGTTTCTATCTCTATCTCCCTCTCCCTTCCTCTCTCTGAAATAAAAACAAAAACAAAAAACATACAGATTGAACACCAATTAACATAAGAGAAAGTAAGCCAATTTTTAATGCCTGTAGAAAAATCAATTGGCTGTCTTAACTTTATACTGAAAATTTTTTTTTTAAAGAACTTTTACCCTCCCTTAACATTGATATTATCCTTCTGGTTTCTGCCTACAAATGCTACATTTTCAAGCAACAAACAAACATAGCTATAACAGCTCTTAGATCTGATTTTTATTTATTATTTTTATTTTTTTAGATCTGATTTTTTTTTTAAGTCAAACCACGTCACACAAAAAAAATCCATTGCCTTAAAACAAGAAAAAAAAAGCTTGCTAATATTTCCAAGCATACAAACAATAACAGAAGACATACTGTTCTAGGGGCATTTTTAAAGCATAAGGTATGGTGAATACTATGCAGTTAGCCCAAAGGAATTACAAGGCAGAAATCACTGTAATACTTAAAAAAGGGAACAATGTCCTAAAACTGGTTATTTCATGGTGATTTTTATTTTTATTTTATTTTTTTTTTTTCAAACATATTCCATTGATTTTTCACAGAGAGGAAGGGAGAGAGACAGAGAGTCAGAAACATTGATGAGAGAGAAACATCGATCAGCTGCCTCCTGCACACCTCCCACTGGGGATGTGCCCGCAACCAAGGCACACGCCCCCGACCGGAATCGAACCTGGGACCCCAGTCCGCAGGCCGACGCCCCATCCACTGAGCCAAACCGGCCAGGGCTCATGGTGATTTTTAAAAAATATATTGTTATTGATTTCAGAGAGGGAGAGGGAAAGAGAGATAGAAACATCAATGATGAGAGAGAATCAATGGTTGGCTGCCTTTTACACACCCCCTACTGGGAATAGAACCCTTCAACCCAGGCATGTGCCCTTGAAGAGAATGGAACCCAGGACCCTTCAGCCTGCAGGCCAATGCTCTGTCCACTGAGCCAAACCAGATAGGGCTCATGGTGATTATTTTGGAAATAATATATGATATTAAAGCATGGAGAGGCTGGAAGTAGATGACAGAGGCCTGGACTAGGATGGAAGCATTTGGAATGATTTGGGGGAGGGAGGGAAGCTTTACAGTCAAATAGCAATTATGCAAAAGTGGAATTTCTAAAATTTTATTGATTTTAAAGAGAGAGATGGAGAGAAACATCAATTTGTGTTCCACTTATTTATGCATTCAATAATTGCTTCTTGGTATGTGCCCTGACCACAGACTGAACCCACAATCTTGGTATATAGCAGCGCTTCTCAACCTGTGGGTCGCGACCCCTTTGGCGGTCGAAGGACCCTTTCACAGGGGTCGCCTAAGACCATCCTGCATATCAGATATTTACATGACGATTCATAACAGTAGCAACATTACAGTTATGAAGTAGCAACAAAAATAATTTTATGGTTGGGTCACAACATGAGGAACTGTATTTAAAGGGCCAGAAGGTTGAGAACCACTGATATATAGGGACAGTACTCTAACCAACTCAGCTACTCAGCCAAGGCTGATTTTTTTTTTTTTTTTTTTTTTTTTACAGAGTTTACTAGTTGCTCTTGGAAGATGGCTTTCTCTAGGATATGATCTTAGTCCTAAAGGCAGATCTCTTGTTTATATCTAAGGACAACTGCCCAGGTTGTTATGGCAACCCAACTGGAAAACCTGCAGTATCTCAACTGAACTAATTTCTAGTTTATATTATTATCCACACCAATACCTACCTCCAATGAAACAGCAACTGAGAAATAAGTATACTCTTGATCTCAATATATTCATTTATTTACTGAAGATGTACCAAGTACCCAGTATTCATCCAAAGAACGTTTATCTGTATGCCATATGCCTCATCTATGGAAACCTACATGTAACATAAAAACAATGTTTAGTCTCTGTCCATAAGAAACTTAAAATATAATAAAAGATGTGAGCTTTACATATCCTTTCATTCATTGACTATTACGCTAGGTTCTGTCTGTAAGGTTTTAAAATAAGTAAAAATGTATACAATGTAATTCACCCCTAAGGAAATATATAATCTAGTTAGAGTGAGGTGTGAGGGTAGGGACTAGAAAGAAGGTGACAAAGAGAATATAACATGAACTGAGCACTGACCAAGTCACCTTTTAAAACTGAAAGACTAAGAAAGATGGAAACAAACGATTGGGAATTTTTTGAGGCAGGTTTTGGATAAAGAGAAAATAATGAATATAACACGACAACAAAATAGTCAAATACAAAATAATTTTTCCTTTTTCAAAAAAAAATGTTTTTATTGATTTTTTTTTTAGAGAGATAGGAAGGGACAGGGCGAGAAACGGATTTGAGAAACACCAATCAGTTACCTCCCATATGTACCCTGATCAGGAATCAAACCTGCAACCTTTCCATGCATGGCACGATGCTCAACCAACTGAGCCACACCAGTCAGGGCACAAAATTACTTTAATTAGTTGGAAAATACAGTATTGCTGAAAAGTTGAGGCTAAGGATGGCAAACTGAGAAATAAAAAAAGCAGACATCAATAAGATAAAGAGCTGCAATTCTAGTAGGACTAAAGAAAAAAAATCTTCCTTACTTTTAAATAAAGGGGAGTCTTGAGCACAATGTGAAGAAGAGGCAGAGCCGTATATTAGTATGCTTCTTGAGGGTAGAGACCATATTTATTACAGACATAAATAAAAATACCTCCTCACATTTAATCTACGCTGAAAACTACCATGAGTCCTGATGCATAGAAATGGTCTTCTCCTGAAGCAATTAATTTCCAGGAGCATAAAACAGGATTGTGTAGTGGCCTCTTTTTTTCTTTAAGTGTATATTTCTTAATGACTTTACCATTATGGGTAAAGAAGACAAACAAAAAGATAGGAATGTAGCAAATTCAAAATTAAAAAAAAAATTATTAATCCTCCCCCCAAAATATATTTTCCATTGATTTTTTAGAGAGAAGGGAGGGGGAGAGATAAACATGGATTTGAGAAATACACATCAGCCCTAGCCAGCTTGGCTCAGGGGATAGAGCATCGGCTTGCAGACTGAAGGGTGGCGGGTTTGATTCCCAGTCAAGGGCATATGCCTGGGTTGCGGGCTCGATCCCCAGTGGAGGGCACGCAGGAGGCAGACAATCAATGAGTCTCATCATTGATGTTTCTATCTCTCTCTCCCCCTCTCCCTTCCTCTCTGAAATCAATAAAAATATTTAAAAAGAAATACACATCAATTGGTTGCCTCTTGCAAGTGCCCCAACTAGAGCAGGGTCCCCAACTGGAGCAGGGTCCTAGCCTACAACCCCAGGTACGTGCACTCTGACTGGAATCGAACCTGCAACCCTCAGTCCACAGGCCAACCCTCCAACCACTGAGGCAAACTGGCTATGGTCAAAATTATCATCATATATAATAAAAGCCTCATATGCAAACTATCCCCTTCAACCACTCGCTATGACATGCAGTGACCACCAGGGGCGGCGTGGAACATTGCAGGCGTCGGTGATTGCAACAGTGGAGATGCTGCCGGCCCCGATGGGCCCCAACGAGAGCGGGACACAGGACTGCGGAGGGATTATGGAGCAGGTGAGCAGGTGGCGCCAGGCCAACGCGTGCGAGTGGGGCCTGATTGCCCTGCTGATGGTGACCAGCCAGCGGCGGCGGTGGGGGGCAGGGCCACCACCCAGCTCCCAGGTGCTGAGGGAGCTGGGCAGGGGCCAGATGACTCAGGCAGAGGGGGGCGCGCAGAGGTCCAGGGCCCAGGTGCTGCCCAGGGCCCAGAGGCCAGCTGGGACCTGCCCTTCCACACCAGAGGTTCACCCTTACATCACCAACCAGGCCTGGGGACTGCACCCGTGCATGAAATTAGTGCATCGGGCCTCTAGTTTTTTAAGAACAACCTTATAAGCACTTTCACAAATTCTACTTGGGTAAAACTAGGTTTTCACAAATAATATATAAATGGTCTGTACTTGATGTATAGAATATCCACACTTTAGATACTTGCCAAGGAGCATAATTTCAATTCATATCAAGAACTGGGTCGAGGGAAATTATATCCACTGATTAGACATCAGAGGACAATCTATCTACTCTTTCAGACTGACCTCACATGATGTAGTTTGTCTTTCCATATTGAGGGTTGTTAAATACTAGACATCCATCTACCTTAGAGATATTAATGGTAATAATTTCACATAATCCTCTTTATGAGAACTCCTCTGAGAAATTCTAGTCTATAGTGCCAAGTGGGTAGCTGTCTTTCTGAACTAACTGGTTTCTTTTTACCTTAAAGAACATTGTTGGAAAACAACCTAACAGGTTTTTTTCCTCTTGCTAGTTCATAGAAAACTCAGAGTCAAATTTGTGCTGTGCCTGTAGCAAAAATATTGCTATTCGGCCTAGATTCTAATTCCATTTTAGCCTTATCCTTTTTGTTTCTTCTTTCTCTTCACTTTTAATCTGTGGCATTTTGTAGTTTATACTTATAAATTGTCTTAAATAAAGGGTTACAAATCAAATACAGAGACTAACTTGGCAAGTAAAAGTATGAATCAGCTAAAAATAAGGTTAACAGTGGTAGAACTCAGTTTTTTAAGTGAATTCCATTAAAAATAAAATCAGCCCTGGACGGTTTGGCTCAGTGGATAGAGAGCATCGGCCTGCAAATTGAAAGGTTCCAAGTTCGATTCTGGTCAAGGGCACATGCCCGGGTTGTGCGCTCGATCCCCAGTGGGGGACTTGCAGGAGGCAGCCGATCCATGAGTCTCTCTCATCATGGATGTTTCTATCTCTCTCTCCCTCTTCCTTCCTCTCTGAAATCAATAGAAATACATATTTTTTAAAAATTACTAAGCATATTTGCGGTCTGGATTCTGCACCATCCACTTGTAGCCTCTGGATAAGGTACTTAAATACAGTGCTGCGCGTTGGCTGGGTAGCTCAGTTGGTTAGAGTGTTGTCCTGACACGCCAAGGTTAGGGGTTCGATCTCCAGTCAGGGCATATACAATAAGCAACCGATGAATGCATAAATAAGTCAAACAACAAATTAAGGTTTCTCTCACTCTAAAAAAATCAATTTAAAAACATTATTATTTTACTTTTTTGGGTTAATCTTCACACAAGGATATTTTTCCATTGATTTTTAGAGAGAGTGGAAGGGAGAGGGAGAGACAGAGAAAGAGAAACATTGATGTGAGAGACACATCGATTGGTTGCCTCCCACATGGGCCCCGACCAGAGCCAGGGATGGAGCCTGTAACCAAGGTACAGGTACGTGCACTTGATTGTAATAAAAACCGAGACTCTCTGAGCCAAACCAGCTAGGGCTTTAAAAACATTTTTAAATACAGTATTGAATGTTTCTCTCTTTCCTCTCAAAAATCAATAAAAAATGTAAAAATAAAAAATACAGTGCTGAAAGGTAGGATGGTCGAGGAGATTAAACCAGTGTATGTAGATTAAACCAGTGTTCAACCCCTCTGCTTAAAACTTTTCTGGAACAAGGATTTATATCACAGCTGAAAGAACAAGTAAACATCTTTTTATTTTATTATTATTACTTTATTTCAGAGAGAAAGGGAGAGGGAGAGAGAGATAGAAACATCAATGATGAGGGAGAATCACTGATAGGTGCCTCCTGCACGGCCCTTACTGGGGATCAAGCCAGCAACTCGGGCATGTGCCCTTGACCAGAATCGAACCCAGAACCCTTCAGTCCCCAGGCTGATGCTCTATCCACTTAGCCAAACCAGTGAGGGCAGGTAAACATCTTGCATTTGCACGGAATTTCATAATTTACCAACTCTCTTCCTATCTTTTTTATCTTCAACTGCACTGTGTGTGACATCCCTCAGACCTATTTGCACAAAAATGGAGAGATTACGAATTATCTACAGAAAACAATACAGGTAATATAAATGAGCAAAGCAGGCAAGGTTGTAATCTTTCCATACAGGACTCATTTTGTTTGCATACTAATCATATTACAATATTCTTCATTTGCAGAGAAATATGCTGTTCTTCCTTTCTTGAAAATTGCAATTGCTCAGCTGTAATTTTTTCCATTTTTATAGAAATATCTAGCCTAACCGGTTTGGCTCAGTGTCGGCCTGCAGACTGAAAGGTCCCGGGTTCGATTCCGGTCAAGGGCATGTACATTGGTTGCGGGCACATCTCCAGTAGGGGGTGTGCAGGAGCCAGCTGATCCATGCTTCTCTCTCGTGGATGTTTCTAACTCTCTATCCCTCTCCCTTCCCTCTCTGTAAAAAAAAAAAAAAAAAAAAAAAAAAAGAAATATCTATAAAGAAGTATTTCTTCACTATAAACAACAGTAGAAGGACAATCAATAAAAGTAACAGGGAATGGTAGGGCTTTGTTTCCCTGGAGAGTTTGTGCCCATCTATAAGAGGGCAGCTGTGACTCAGCTGAGGCCAATAGTTGCCATGGCAAAATGTGGGACACACTGTTGTGAGAGCTTCTAATTTTTCAGGATAATCCAAAAACAGAGACTTAAATAGCTAATTTTTAAATATTGACTCAAAATTTTTTTAAACTATGCACAGCCAAGAGAAATGCATTTACAGACTTACTTTGGCCTGCAGACTGCCAGTATGCAAACCTTGGCTCAGTACTGAGTAAATAAATACAGATTTTTGAATAGTTGAAGAGACTGAATTTATGGTCTAAAATTGATGTCAACAATATTATCCATTTTATTTAATCAATTCAAAGCATAAAAGTTACTAATTAACCTTAGAATGAATTCTGCAATGCAAAAACAATTTTATCATCTTTTCTGCAGATATCTTTCTATAGTATAACCATATATAAGAAACCATACAACACAATAAGCTAGATCTACCATTATCAGTAATATATCTAGAAAACATTTTAAGTGGAAAAAAAAATCCAGCAGTAAAATTACAGAGTGTAACACTCCTGTAAATTTTAAGCATTATTATACAATGTTTACGGATACATAAAAAGGTAAAAAACAGAACAAAAGGGAAATATACAAATTTTGTTGTTGTTAATCCTCACCCAAAGATATTTTTTCCATTTTTTTTAGAAAGGGAGGGCTAAAGGGAGAAGGAGACAGGGAGGGAGAGAAACATGGATGTGAGAGATACATCCATGTGAGAGAGAGACATTGATTGGTTGCCTCAAGTGGGGATGGAACCCACAACCCAGGTACATGCCCTTGAATCAAACCCAAACTCTTCAGCAGGCAGCTGAGCTCTCACAACTGAGCAACATTCAACAGGGTGAAATACACAAATTTTAAGAGGAACTTTATCACTGGGAAGGTGGAGGAGGGGAATGGAATTGGAAAGATTTTGGTCCAGGACTCAACTGTAACTATAATAGTGCCTTCTAAAAAACAAAAAAAAAACAAAAAACAAAAAAAACCAACCTAATGCACCTAACTAGTTGTTTTTAAAAGAGGAGTCTAATCAATCAAGATATTGTTTTCTGTTGTAGTATTTAAAACTTTTTGAAGGAAAGACAGTATGTTCAAATACTAGATCTGAACCAATGAGTAAGATACACTATTTACCTTGCTTCTCAGATCACAGCAGTCACCCCCTAAACCAGCCCCAATATAGGGAGCTTTTCTTTAAAATTCCAACACTAAATACTCTCAGAATAACTTCTAGAGGGATATATATAATTCAATTAAATAAGCTTCTTCAAAGACTCTCTGATCTTGCCGAAACCGGTTTGGCTCAGTGGATAGAGCGCCCGCCTGCGGACTGAAAGGTCCCAGGTTCGATTCCGGTCAAGGGCATGTACCTGGGTTGCGGGCATATCCCCAGTAGATGTGCAGGAGGCAGCTGATCGATGTTTCTCTCTCATCGATGTTTCTAACTCTCTATCTCTCTCCCTTCCTCTCTGTAAAAAATCAATAAAATATATTTTTTTTAAAAAAAGACTCTCTGATCTTTATTTTCCAAACTATTATAAACTAGAAAAATCTTGGGGTTATTTAATTTAGTACTTCAAATTCTAAGTGAAAATTTTCTGACAATAAAGATGTAAATTGTGTTAATAAATGGGGGAGAGGAGATGAGTCTGTCTTACTGAAGAATTCTAAATAATGTATGTAAACACTCCCCTCTCTAGGACATAAAACTTGACTCTCTTTCAAAGGATAAAATAGGAGAAAGGAAAAATAGTAATTTTACAATTGAGAAAATGGCCACACTACATTAATCAAGTGATGAAGGTTAATACTACCAGTGATGTTCTATAGGTATCATATAGCCCCTCCCATGATATGATGAGAAGTGCACTTCCCCTCTATAACAGTTTTTCCAAAAAGCCATAACCCCAGCCTAATCATGAAAAAAAACGAAAAAACAAAAACAAAAACCAGACAAACCCAGTTTAGGGGACGTTTTATAGGTTATCTGACCAGTACTACTCAAGACTGTTAAGGTAATTAAAAAAAAAAAAAAAAAAAAAAAAAGATAAGCTGTCACAGACTAGAAAAGAATGAGGAGACATAACCAAAATGCAATGTGGTACCCTGGGTCAGATCTGCAACAGAAAGAGGACAGTAATGGAAAAACTAGTGAAATCCATATAAAGTCTGGAGTTTAGCTAATAGTAAATACCAAGATTTCCAAATGTACCACAGAAATGTAAGATTGTAAGAATGGGAAAAACTGGGTGCAGAGTATATACAAGAACTGCCTTATCTTTTCAACCTGTCTGTAAATCTAAAATTATTCCAAAATAAAAGATTAAAAAATGTTTTCTATGTAACACTTTCAACAATAAAGATTTTTAAAAAATTTAAACACAAAGAAATGAATACATAAAAGTTAGGTTAGTGGTCACCTTGGGTGAGGACTGTGACTGGAAGGGAATGTGAGGGATTTCTTGGGTGCTGGCAATCTTGTATTGTTTGACCTGGGTGATAGCTCAACCGATATTCATTTACAACCATTCATTAAATCATATATCTGTTTCTTAAAAAACAAAAAAGCAAAATGTGTTTCTTAAATAATATTTAAAAGTATAAACAAAAATTTTCTGATCGCTAAAATAAAACTGTAAATTGTACTTTGCAGTTTAAATAAACGCTTATTTGCAGTATAATTTTATATTTAAAATGGAATTTTTCCATTTGGCATTGATTTACATAGAACTTCTTATCTACTAAGAAACTCTGAAGCCATCACTGGAATACACATAATTGATATCAAAGGGGAAAGGATCCCCAATACTAATTCTTAAGAAATATACTTAAAACTGTAAGAACCATATTTATATGTTTAAACTGTATGCTAAATTCTCTTCCTTAAGCCCTGACCAGTTTAATCTTTGCCACAGATTAAAAGTGAATTAATCACCCTGGCCAGTTGGTTGGTTGTGCTGTGCACCAAAAGGTTGCCAGTTCAATTCTCAGTCATGGCACATGCCCAGGTTGCTGGCTCCATCCCTGGTAAGAGATGCAGGAGGTAGCTGATGGATGTTAAGCTCTCATATGGATGGTTCTCTCTCTCTTTTGCTCCCCCTCCCCCTTATCTCTCTCTAAAAAAAAACAATAAACTATTAAAAAAAAGATTTCAACATTTTTAAAAAATAGTGGATTAATCACCAATGTGCAAAATCTTAAACATAAAACTTTGTATAATGCCTTCAAAAAATCAAATTCCTTAAAAATTTTTCTGATTTTTAATTTCACTCTTATCAAAAGACAGTCTTGCAGAAAATTCCTTAACAGCCTTACTTAACTATCAATAATTCCTGTCAAACCCTAGCCGAGTGGCTCACTTGGTTGGAGCATCTTCCATATACCAAAGGGCTTCAGGCTCAATTCCGAGTCAGGGCACATACAAGGAGGCAACTGATCAATATTTCTGTCTCACATCAATGTTTCTCTCTCTTCTCTCCTCCCTCCCACCTTCCTCTCTCAATCAATTTTGTAGAAAGTTTAATAATAATAATTCTTGCCGCCCCAACCGGTTTGGCTCAGTGGATAGAGCATCGCCCTGTGGACTGAAGGGTCCCAGGTTCAATTCCAGTCAAGGGCATGTACCTTGGTTGCGGGCACATCCCCAGTAGGGGGTGTGCAGGAGGCAGCTGATCGATGTTTCTCTCTCATCAATGTTTCTAACTCTCTATCCCTCTCCCTTCCGCTCTGCAAAAAATCAATAAAATATATTTTTTTAAAAAAATAACTCTTGTCAAGGCCCTGCCAGATAGCTCAGTTGGTTAGACCAGTGTCCCAATACGCCAAGGTTGCAGGTTCGATCGCTGTGCAGGGCACATACAAAAATCAACTAATGAATGCATAAGTAAGTGAAACACCAAATCTATGTCTGTCTCTCTAAAATCAATAAGTGAAAATTAAAAAAAAAAAATTCTTGTCAACACCTAAGAGCTCAAGAGCAAATAATCAAAATGCAAAGAGCAAATAATTATAAAACACAAATGTAACTTAACTTGTTCAGTTGGGTTAATTAACTTTTTTAAAATATATTTTATTGATTATTTACAGAGAGGAAGGGAGAGGGATAGGAAATTAGAAATATCGATGAGAGAGAAACATCAATCAGCTGCCTTCCTACACACCCCTATTGGGGATGTGCCCGCAACCCAGGTACATGCCCTTGACCGGAATCAAACCTGGGACCCTTCAGTCCTCAGGCCGACCACACTCTATCCACGGAGCCAAACTGGTGAGGGCTAATTAACTTTTTATAACATTGGGAATTGTGTGACCTTGATATAACTGTCAGAAGTGTGCTGCTGCTTCCTGGGACAACATCAAGTCTCTGTAAAGGAAGTATAAACACTTTTCCCTCCTTCACTTTACTTCCCAAGAGATCACTAGAAATTAGCTTTTGCAAAGAACTACAGGATAGCATATTTCCTTTCACATAATCCTGCACTCAATCAAATGCAACAAGTATCTACTTAATAACACTACTCTTATTTAAATATTAATTTAATATTAATGTTACTATTTTATTCACACTATCTGAATACTGCTGTATGCATGCAACAAGTCTTTATTTACTTATTACTACTGTAAAGCAACATGAGGCACTTTCTGAGAGTTCCTACGGCCTTATGCAGGCAAAAGAGTTAATACAAGACCATATGTTTAAGAAAAATGCCAATTTAAATGATGCAAGTAATAAATGACACTGATTTGCACCATTTTGGAAAAGAAATGAACAAACATATGAATAGTCATAAAAGTTCATTTTGTAAAAAAAAAAAAAAAGTTTCCTTGATCATACAAGGAATACCCAAGTGGTTCAGTGCCTATAATATTTACCTCATTCTAGCTACTAATCTCTAGCTACTAACCAAGTCTTAAGACCTTAGGTAAACCAAATTCTGAGTTTCAGTAGTCTCATCCACAAAAATACTAACCTATCTCAAAAAGTAGATGACATAAGAAATGAAAATGAGTACCACATTAAATATATTTACAAAGTTCTAGGGAAATGCTTATTACAATGCTAAATAACAACTTCAGAGGATACTGTTCCAGAAGTATCCTTGACAAATGCACATATCAATACTAACTAGGTAAATTTCACCAAAAGCCACAATCTTTTAAAGAGAAAAACAATAAATCAAAATAATAAGCCCTTATGATGTCTATATCCTATGAGTATGAAACATTACACAAATATCAATTAAGGCTATAACTGCCATGGCAAGTTTAAAAATTATACCTATAGCAGAAGCTAAATTAAAGTTCCATTTAAATGACTAGCCCAAAGTGTCGTACCAAACCAGCAACAAAGCTAAAACAATGCAAAAAGCCTTCACTGCAATTAGCTATTAGGCTTACATAACACAGCATCTTTCTTCATGAAGAAACATTCTCAAAACATTTTGTCTTTCTACAACTAAGTATCTTCAGGAACTGATTTTCTTTTTCTTTTCAAAACTTATATTGTATACCATTAGTTTTAAATAGAGAACTTAAAAAATACAGTTTTATAAGATAGAACAGTGGCAAAGAATTTCCAATTCAAACTTAACATTTCTCTTTTCAATGTACATAAAACAGGTTACTGTCATTATGAAATATTTTCACAACAGAGACTTAAAGACAAGTAAAAAAAAAAAAAAATCTCTTTTAGAACCACAGCCAACATAGCCAGCTGAGTTTAAAACCAAGTTTCAAGTCCCTTTGGCAACAGTGTGCATGATTCACTGCTTTAGAACTCAACTGGAAGGATTGGAAAATTCACTCTGATTGCACTAATATTTAATATTTTGTTTGGGATTTGTTAAGACATCTCCATCCCAATGTTGACAACTTCCATAGTTTTCCATTGCTTTAGTCGGTTTGGCTCAATGGATAGAGTGTAGGCCAGTGGACCAAAGGGTCCCGGGTTCAATTCTGGTTAAGGGCAAGTACTTCAGTTGCAGGCTCCTCCCCTGCCCAGGCCCTGCAACACCTGTGCAGGAGGCAACCAATCCATGTGTTTTTCTCACATCGATATTTCTGTCTTTCCTTCCCTCTTCCACTCTCTCTAAAATCAATGGAAAAATATCCTTGGGTGAGGATTAAAAGAAAAAAACAAGATAAATTATGAATAATACTAACCACATGTAAACAAAAAGTAGTCATATATAGTTGATATATATTTTGTCTTTTTTATATATGTAATTCAGTACATATGAAACATGATATGATGAGAACAAGACTAAAATGCAGACTGTGAAATATGGTTGTTCTAGCTAGAAAACAAAAAATGACGATACATATCCAAATCTCTTATATACTCGAGTTTCTTTATCTGGAGAAACAGACAATAAGTAATTCTACTAAAAAATGAAATCTATCCCAATCTCATTAAAAGTTTATGAATATAGGATTATGAAGAATTTTAAAAATGGATCACATTAAGCAAAAGTTTCCACAAATATCAGATACACTAATAATCTACCAAACAAACAAACAAACAAAAAACTGCTCTTGATGCACTTTTATAACTATAAATACTAGGGATAGGGATATGTCAGACATTTAACAGTGATTTGCCATTCTTAACCTTACTCATTCCTCACTATACGAACCCTCCTACTTTTTTCTAATCACATTAAAAGTAACAAAAGCATAAAAATATAACACACACTGACAGTTATAAGTGTGTCACAATTACCACATCAACTTGACATTCTTTTCAAGGTATATTCATAGGAATGCTTGATACAAAATATTAAAGTAACCTACCCTCTCTAATGGTAGTATCTTACAGAAAGGACCCTTTCAAGGGGACAACACAAGAGCCTTTAACACTAATTATCTTATCCTTTTTACTCCTTTTTGATATTATTTTTTTTAATCACAGCTTTACTGTTTTAATGCAAACTAAAGTAAAAGAAAACATCTGTAGTATTCTCATTAGATTTCTGCAATATTTCCACTAATTCTTGCCAAATATTTCTGGCATTCATTAATTTATACTTACTTAACTAAAACAATAAGAACATTAATAAGGGTGTATGTGTGTGTGTGTCTGTGTGTATCTACAGATACATACAGACAATAAGTGCCTGCTTTATAGCAAGGACACTGCTTTTTACCTCAATTATTCAATTCCCACCTTGCCAAAAAGGTGGAAACTAAAATCATGGGATTTTTAAGATTTACCACAGAGAAATGCCTTTGTGGTAGCATAAATTAGTACCAAATAACCTTAGAAACATAAGCCAGAAACAAAATGCAATGAAAGGGCAACCTAAATCTAGCATTTCACAGCTTCTGCTCTCTTACTCCACCCAGTCTCCTAGGCTCAATGGCTGTTCATAGCCTCCACAAATATTAGCCCGTTTTTTAAAAAGGGGGCAGGAAGGTGCCAAAATAGGGCTAGCTCCGTCAAAATCAATATATTCAGAAATATTTTGTGAAAATTTGGGTTCTATTCTCTTAATTATTTATTTTAAAAATAACAGCTTCAAACTTGTTTTAGATGCTGCCCTTCTGAAGAATCCAAACAATGTATAATAGAACATGAAAGAATAAATCTCCCTAAATACAAATTGCTCTTTTGCTTTAATAAAAACTGCAATTTGCAACTGCCAATTATTTTTTCAAAACTGTGTCCTCAAAGATCCCCATGAGATTAAAAGCTAGCTAATGCCTTAGGTCCAAATCAGAATTTAAGTAAAAGCTTTTTATATATTTAACATATCACCACCGACATACACAAGCAGGAAATGTTCCTGATTAAGAGGCTGAACCCTGCAGCAATCAAGCCCCGCCATAAAATAAATAAATAAAAATATAAAAATTAAGCAAATACTACTGTGACAAATGGGGAGGGATGACATTACTGGTATGAAAGGCCCAAGCACTGTCTCCTCCGCCCTAGCCTCAAAATGAAGAGAAATCACACAAAACAATCCACCTCCCATCAAAAATATAATTCCCCAAAACGGCACGCATTCTTGGGTTAGCCTTTAAAACGTGATGAATCTCGAGGATTGTGTGTTTAAGCAGCGCTCGGAATAACAGTAATATCTTTATTCTCTCCCGATTGCCTCCTACGGGGGAGGGGGAGACCTTGGCATGACATCGCCCATTGAGAACGAGACAACAAATCTGGTGCTTCTCTTAAAAAGTACAGTTTCCTAACCCACGGATATAAATGGGACCCAAATCCCAACCCCGAGAGAAAAACCTCCTGCCCTCCTCCCAAGGAGTTTCTTGCTAAGTCACTGAGAAAGGCAAAACAACAAATAAAGCCGAGGCACCTTGCTCTCTCCTCTCAGAACCTGGAAACCTCCTCCTCCTCCTCCTCGCCACTCGAAGGCTTAGAGACAGAGTGAAAATGTGCCCACCGCCTCTTAGGCATTTCTCCCCGGGGAGGCTAAGGAAGAAGGCACTGCTATTCGCTCAAGGGATGGGGAGGCCGGAGGAAGGGGACTAGCTGAGGGCCTCCAAGCTCAGGGTTACCACGTCAAAAGGCAACTCCCGTTTCAGGAGCCAGTGGCAGGGAAAAAGAAAAAAAAAATCCTGCCCGATTTGGTGGGTGGATGCTGCAGATGGTTCGGTGGGTCGGGCCGCTGTCTGCTCAGTGGATGCAGAGGCTGGACCACGGCACCGGGAGGCCAGGGGAAGGGGCTGGCCATCCCCGACCCCATCCCGAGGACAGGTGGGGACGCGACTCCCGGGAAGCCGGTGGGTGCCGCGGCGCCCGGGGCCGCGCCCCTCCCCGCCGCCCGCCGCGGGTGGCGTGGGGAAAGCGGGGTGGGCCCTCCGTGGCCGGGGACACGAGGGCCGAACCCTTTCTCCGGGATCCGAGGGCGACCTGCTCTCCACGCCCTTCCTACCCAAGAATACTTTTCTTGCTAAGTCACCGAGGGAGGAGCGCGATCCCTTCCCGGGGAGGGCCGCGGGTGGAGCGGCGGCGGCCGGGCACCCCAGGACCCGGGTCGGGGAGGAGGGGAGCGAGGGCAGCGCCCTCCCCGGCCTGTTCCCGCTCCTCTCGAGTGTCTCACTCAACGGCCGCCGCGGCCGCCATTTTGAGAGCGAGGAGAGAAGAAGAAGGAGGCGGCGGCAGGGGGAGGGGAGAATGGGAGGGAGGGGACCGGCGCAGCCACATCGTCAGGCCGCCGGGCTCGGCCCGCAGCCGCCCGAGCGCAGCGGAGAAGACAGAGAGAAGGGCGGAGACCCTCGTCGCCTTACCCGAGCGCTGCACCGCCGCCTCCGCAGGGCCTCTTCCGTCCTTCACTCCCATCCACCGGCGGGGAGGGGGAGAGGGAGAGGGAAGGGAGGAAGGAGGGAGGGAGGGGAGGAGGGAGGGGAGGATGGCGCGCTGGGCCCGGGCCCGGGGAGGGGGAGGGGAGCGGCAGCTCCTCAGCCGTTCCGGGGCGCGAACCCAGGCCCGGCGCTCGCGGTTTCTCTCGCTCGCGCCCGAGCGCTCCCCTTCTTCTCTTTTTCGCTCCCTAGACCCCGGGGTCGCTACTCGTTCGCTCGCTCACTCGCTATCTCGGCCGACAGACGCCGCCGCCGCCGCCGCCGCCGCCCCGCCGCTCTAGCTCCGTCTGTCACAGGAGCTGCCCCAACGCCCTGACGTCACCGCGCCGCCGCCGCTGCCGCCGCCGCCCCAGACCCGTCGGGAAGGAGGGGGGCGGGAGAGGAGGCGGAGCTGCGGCGCATGCGCCGGCCTGGGCCGGGCTCCGGGCAGCGCTGCCTTCCGCTGAGCCGGCGGTACCCTGGAGCCGGTGAGCGAGGTGGCGCACGAGCCGCTGCTTCTCGCGCCCTGCGCGCCTCCGTAACCTTCGAAATAGTCTCTCGGTTCTCTTTCCCTAGACCCTGGTGTGATTGTTCGGGCCCATGACGAACTCCCCGCCCTGTTCTTGCCGATAAACAACAATCTCCCCAGTTGCGCCCACCAACAGCGGGACCCTCGAGCATCCGTGGAGTCCGGGGCCCCGATAGTCGAAATAAAGCCGACTCTGGGCCACGCCGTCGACCCTTCTACCTCCAGCTTTCGAGCTTATTACCTAGTTTGGGGCTGTGCGTTGGAAGTAGGTTGGGTTCGCTTGGGGAGAAGAGCCGTTGAGGTGAAAAGGCTGATGGAATGCCCAATTGTCTTCATTTTTATTATAGATTTTTAATTGGGGCAATTTGCTTTTAGATGTGATTCAGCTATTCTTTTCCTTAGTCTCACTCACACACACATCTGAGAATCTGAAAGTCTCAAAACTGAAGCCCAAGAAAAGATCTGGAACTTTACCCCTACGAGGTGTGTGTGTGTGTGTGTGTGTGTTTGCTAAATTATGGGCTGAAATGCTGATAACAAAGAAGTCTGGGAATTTGTAGTCAGTTTATTCACACAGAGACGTATGATTTAAAAGAGGCCAGGTTGGAGGTTCTGAATTATTTAACATGGGATATTCTTTTAATAACAGGTATCTAATGTGGTTATTTCATCAATAATTTTCATTGTCCAAGGAAACTCTTTTCCTGAAACATGTAAGTTTATGTTCATTGATTTTATTACTTCCCTTTATGTCGGTAAATACATACACCGCCTTCGGAGAAGCAGCTGAGTTAATGAAATAATTTGGGTATGAATCCTGGATGAGCCGCTTACCAGAAGTATGACCTTGGCTAAATTACTCTCTCTGGCCTGGGCTTCTCATAAAATAGACTTAGTAAATAACTAATTTGTAAGGCTTTTGTGAGAATTAGGGGGTGCTGCATGTGTACAGTAGACTGCCTTAGTTAGGAATCACAGGTAACTTGTGTAACAGTTACTGTAGCTTGGTACCAAAACAGGTTTCCTTTTATCAAAAAAGGTGTCTCTATCCCTGGAGGTGTTCAAGAGGAACAGGAGTGAATTGCCTGGAGGGTTTGGTTTTCTCCTTGATGAAGGCAGAGAAGGAAATCAAATGGTCTCTGCAAGGTCTTTTTCAGATTTACAGTTAAGGGGTTCTCTAGTTAGATAAGGACAAAACGAGGGATAAAGAAGTCTGTGCTACATCCAGTAACAGGAAATAAACATGAAATAAATTAACATCTCTTGTTCTAAAAATCTACCTTCGGTTCATTTCTGTCTTTTAAAATATTATTTATTGTTGCCTGATATCACACTTCTTAATATTTAATTGGCTGAGTAAATCAGTTCTTTATTTCATTTTTTTAAGCCAGAATATGTATATTTTATTTTTATTTTATTTTTTCTTTATTGATTAAGGAATTACATATGTGTCCTTATCCTCCCATTGAGCTCTTTGTTGTCTTAAATGAATGTTCCAAAAGCCAACACAAATTGTCCAGAATAACATTAGGATCACATTAATAAACACTGATTTAATACAAATTGGTAGCACTAATCCCTATAAACCTTGAGTTCATAGACTCATATGTTTAGAATATTTTAAAATCTGTATTATGTAATTATGTACTAAATTGAGACCAGGTTTTATTTTTATAACAATCCTTAAGAAACATACACCAATAAACCTGCTTGGAAGGAATGTGTAAAAACTTTCTTCCTCAATAATAATTTTTCAGAACAGAAATAAAACTGTTATATGCTTGATATGGAGCAATGTGCTCTGCTTCTGTGCACTTTCTTTTCAGTCGCTAAAATAATAGCTCTATCTTATTGAACACTTGTCTATTGAGACTGGAGAATTAGGACATCTATGCTATCAATCATAATTCATAAGGACTTACACAGGTCCTACAAGAATGCATCCACCAGGAAACATTTAATAATGAATATTTTAGATGATGTTTCTTGAAAAAAAAGTATAAACATCCATTTTACTTACAGCCCAAGGAAAGATCTGAAACTAACAATCTCCCCATTCATTTGAATTGCAAATCTATATTTTTCAAGTAAACATTTCCAAAATGGAAACATTTGTTTTAATTGTTGCAGTAAAATTGGTGTTAGTTTAAACAGTGCTGCAAATAAGCTGATTGGAAGAAACACTCCAAAAATATTGCTATTGGGGAGAGGACAAAATGTCTTCTAAAAGTAGCTCCAGAGCTAAAATCTGTTTACAATGAACACAAATGTTAAAATATTGTTTTGATAATTAAACTGTCTCCTGTTTATAGACAAATACATTGTTGTGTGTGTATATTTGATAGGAAGCAATTACTGAATGGTGAGAAGGTAGCTCTCAGGCCTACAAGTTATATGTATCATTTGAAAGAAGGCCATGACCCAACTGGTAAGAGACTCACTCCAGGAGATTTTAGCTAATTGATTATGTACTTGCATTTTCCCAAAGCATGGACATGTAAATGAGGGCAAGTCCAACTAAATCAGTCATTCTCCATCTCAGCATCATGACATCCTTATGTGTCATAAACATTGGGAGGCCAAAGAAACAAAGAGTATTAAAAGAGGTGAGCCTGGCCAATGTGGCTCGGTGGTTGAGCATCTGCCAATGAACCAGAATGTCACTGTTTGATTCCCAGTCAGGGCACATGCTGGGGTTTTGGCCTCAACCCCCAGTAGGGGTTGTGCAGGAGGCAGCCAATCAATGATTCTCATCATTGATGTTTCTATTTCTCTCTCCCCATCCATTCCTCTCTCTGAAATAAATAAAAACATTAAAAAAAAGAATAGAGGTGAAACTCCCAGCCTGGACTTGAAGCAATATTTAGAAACAGCAGCTTGTAATCTAAAAAATTAAATATACATACATATATATGTATATATATGTGTGTATATATATATATACATATATATGTATGTATATATAGAGATATAGAGAAATAATTTTAAAGTGCTAACTTAAAGAAACAATACAAAAAGATGTATCAACCTGGCTAGTGTGGCTCAGTAGGTTGAGCATCATCCAGTGCACTGTAAGGTGGCCGATCTGATTCCTGGTGAGGGCACATGCCCAGGTTACAGGTTCAGTCTCCGGTTGGGTCGTGTACAGGAGGCAACCAATTGATGATTGATGTTTCTCTCTCTCTCTCTCTCTCTCTCTCTCTCTCTCTCTCTCTCTCCCCCTCTCCATTTCTCTCCAGAATCAATTTTAAAAATATTTTAAAAATAGATGTATTGCCATGACCGGTTTGGCTCAGTGGATAGAGCGTCGGCCTGCAGACTGAAGGGTCCCGGGTTCAATTCCGGTCAGGGGCATGTACCTTGGTTGTGGGCATGTCCCCAGTGTGGGGTGTGCAGGAGGCAGCTGATCGATGTTTCTCATCGATGTTTCTGACTATCTCCCTCCCTTCCTCTCTGTAAAAAAAAATCAATAAAATATATTTTAAAAAAGAATTAGATGTATCAAATTCATTCTAGATTTCACTACAGTAGAAGAGGCAAAGGAGTAAAACTTTCTTCCCTTTTGTGCCTGTATACCTAATAAAGTAAAAGATTAACTTTTACTTAATGGACCTAAAGTTTTTATGAAGGAAGTGATTTAAAGCAGACCTTTAAAAATGACTAAAGTTTTTAAATGACTAAAATTTTAATTAATTCATTCAATGTATATTTATTGAATGCCTTCTAAGTACCAGACCCTGTGCTGGATGCTGAGTATGCACAATGAACCAAACAGAATTCCTGAGCTCCTGGAGTTTATATTCTGGCAGAGGATGAGGGGAAAAGGAGACAAAGCTATAAAAGCAATAAACAGTAATGAGGTGGAGAAAAACAGTGACTACCTTAGTGGTAAGGGGCATTTTTGAGGAATGAGTGAGATTTAAGCTGATATTTGAGTAGCCAAGGGATTCCAGATGAAGGAACAGCAAGTGCAAAGGCCCTGAGGCAGGAAATGAAAGAATGCCCAGGCAGATGGAGTGAAATGACGGTGAGGAAGGAGGCCTCATGACTGGTCCAGGAGACATCATTCATATTCTACTCCCTGAAAAATCCAGCAGAGAAAAAAGCAGGAGATAAGATCAGAGAGACAGATAGGAATCAGATCATGCAGGGCCTTGGGAACAAAGTAAGGAGTTTGGATTTCATTTTTATAGTTGTGGATAAAGAAAGGAAGGGAGGGAGGAAGGGAAGAAGAGAGGAAGGAAGGAGGGAAGGGAAAGAAGAAAGGAAAGAAAGAAAGGAAGGAAGAAAGGAGGGAGGAACGGAGGGAGAAAAGAAAGAGCTTTTAACAAACAGTTATATTGTTTTACCTTTTTAATATGGAAAATTTCAAGTATATAAGAAAGTAGGCGGAATCTATGTATATAAAAGCCTAAGCGACCGAATGACCGGTTGACCAGTCGCTATGATGCACACTGACCACAGGAGCTCAACCCAGGAGCTGCCACCTGGTGGTCAGTGCACTCCCGCAGCCAACCTCCCGCAGCAGGCCAACCTCCCACAGTCCCTCAGCCAGCTGACCCCGATTGGCCCTGATTGACCCAAATCACCGGCCAGGCCGTAGGACCCCACCCATGCACGGATTTGTGCACCAGGCCTTTAGTTAAATAATAAAACCTCATATACTCATCCTCAGATTTCACAATTATAAACTCATGCCTAACTTGTTTAATCTATATTCCCACTCATTTCCCCCTCATTATTTTTTAAAAGATTACTTAATTGATTTTTAGAGAGAGAGGAAGGGAGAGGATGATAGAAACATCAATGTGATAGAGAAACATCAATCGGCTGCCTCCTGCATACCCACAACCGGGGATCAAACCCCAACCCAGGCATGTGCCCTGACCTGGAATTGAACTGGGAACCTTTTGGTTCACAGAACAATGCCCAACCAACTGAGCCACACCAGCCAGGTCTCCCCTTATTTTGAAGCACATGCCAGATATCACATTATTTCACTCATTAACAGTTTAGTATATACCTCTCCTTAAAAAACTTTAAAAACAATCACAGCACCATAATTACACCTACAAGGATAACAATAATTTCTTAAGGATATTTGATCTTTGCCTCATCAAAGACATTGAGTGATACAAAGTCATGGGGAAACTGGACAAGCAATACAATTAAGCAATCTTGGATAATAGGATATCCTGGATTATTTGAGATTGGCCCACAATTTTCTTATGGATAAATTAAAAGGTTAATATAGCCCTGGCTGGTGTTGCTTAGTGGTTAGAACGAAGGGTGGCGAGTTTGATTCCCAGCCAAGGGTACATACCTGGGTTTTGGTGCAGGAGGCAACCAGTCTCTGAGTGTGTGTCTCCCTCTCCCCCTCCCACTCTCTCTGAAAATCAATGGATAAGGACACATATGTAATACCTTAATCAATAAAGAAATTTTTTTAAAAAAGAGCCCTGGCTGGTTTGGCTCAATGGATAGAGCTCAGCCTGCGGACTGAAGGGTCCCGGGTTCGGTTCCTGTGGAGGGCACATGTCCCGGTTGCAGCTGGATCCCCAGTCGGGGGTGTGCAGAGACAGCCCAATGATTCTCTTTCATCATTGATGTTTCTATCTCTCTTTCCCTCTCCCTTTCTCTCTGAAATCAATAAAAAATATATTTTTAAAAAAGAAAATCAATGGAAAAAACTATCCTCTAGTGAGGATTAACAACAAAATTAATATAAACAATTGGTCTTTTATCCAATTGAAATTAATATTACTATTATAACTGATTTGCACCGCATATAAGTGTCAACAGCTAAAATTTCACACAGTAAAATGTTTTATCTGCAAAACTTAACCCAGGAAAATTGCATGTAGTCAAAATCATGACCACAAAAGGCTTTCACAGTAACAGAAACCATAAAAAAGAGACTTAAGAAAGCATGATAAATATTTCAAATTTCCTTTGTAAAATTATTACAGGAAGAAAACCAATCTCAATGAGAATAACTTAGTTAAAATAAAAATGAAAGTTGGAAGTGGTATAACTGCTAATAAATATATTTCCCTAAAAATTCACTGAAGTTAGTGTAATTCTGACTAAAACTTTTCACCCTAGCCGGTGTGGCTCTGTGGATAGAGCATTGGCCTGCAGACTGAAGGGCCCAGGGTTCGATTCCAGCCAAGAGCACATGCCTGGGTTGTAGGCTCGGTCCCCAGTAGGGAGTATGCAGGAGGCAGCCAATCAATGATTCTCTCTCATCCTTGATGTTTCAATCTCTCTCTCCCTCTCCCTTCCTCTCTGAAATCAATAAAAAAAAAAAAATTTATGGATTCACAAATGATGAGTCAACATGTCCTTGAGGTCAATACATAACAGTAAAACTATGTTTCATAGTATAGGGCACCACTGCCCAATAGACATATATTATGAAACATGAATGTACTATAATTTGAAATTTTGTAGTAGCCACATTTTAAAAAGGAAAAGGGTGAAATTTTCTTTTTTATATTCTTTTAAAATCCAATGTATACATTTTACACTTGTAGTGTATCCAAATCCACACTAACCATATTTCAAGTGTTTAATAACCCATGTGACTAGTGGCTACCAGATTGGATAGTACAGGTCTGGGGGAAGGCAATGCAGATAGAAAGAATGGTTTGAGCAAAGGTATGAAGTTAAAAATGTGGAAGGCATATTCTGGGAACAAGAAATGGCTCCAGTATAGTAGCTGAAAAAGAGTGTATGAGAGAGGGTGGAGGTAGATGGAGGGTTGTGGAGGGGGCTGTAAGTCTGGGAAGATCATTTGGACTGGAAGGTTTTGATGATCTTGAGGCTAGTCTGTCCTGTTTGCTATGGAGCTGCCTATATTGTCTTTGTGTAAGACCATAAACCAATAACCTTCTTTTTCCAAAGAGAACTTTCTCTATTCCTTTCAATAACACACTCCTTTCCCCTCCCGGTTGCTATTTCTACTGTCCCTCCTTCCACTATTGACTGTACAGAGAAAGGAAGGACTGAATTCCAGCTCTCCAAATGATGGTCCAGAAAACCACTAATGCTAAGTTATATAAAACATACCCTAAATCATGGTTTTCATACTTTCCTTTTTTTTTTTTCAAAAGCTTAGTTTTCCAAACAAAATATTGTACAAAATGCCACATACGTTTTTTAAAGTAAACAAACAAAAACAGAACTTCCCTGTTTTTTACTCTTTTAATATCTATTTATTGATTTTAGAGAGAGACAAAGGGAGAGAGAAACATCGATTTATTGTTCCACTTATTTATGCATTCATTGGTTGCTTCTTGTATGTGCCTGACTGGAAATCAAATCCTAACCAACTGTGCTACCTGGCAAGGGCCTAAATCTTAATAGTTTTTAACTGAAGGTTAAAAGTCAAAAATTTCCCATGTCATTAAATAATCTTCAAAAGCACCATCTTTTAATGGTTAAGAAGTATCTCATTGGGGGAGGGGGAATGGGAGATATCTGTAATACTAGCAACAATAAAAAATATATTTAAAAAAAATCTCATTGTATTTGTTTTTCAAAAGGCCTCTATAGGTATTTTGGATGGGACAGTCTTTTTTATTTTTGAATTGAACTTTTTATTTTGACACAATTATAGATATAAGAAATAATAGAAAGATTCTTTATACCCTTATACTCTACCTAATAGTAACATCTTGCAAAACTATAATACAATATCCTAACTAGGATATTGACATTGATACAATTAACATACAAAACATTTCAATCAACAGGACCCCTCACCTTGCCCTTCCATAACCAGTCACATCTACTTCCCTCCCACCCCAGCCCCTTAACCCCTGACAACCACTAATATGTTCTTCACTCTCTAGAATTTTGTCAATTTAAGAATGTTATTTAAATGGAATCAAATAGTATGTAAGCCAGTCCTTTGGAGATTGGCTTTTTTTACTCAGCGTAATCATCTGGAGATTGATCTAAGTTGTTGGGTATATTCAGTCGTTTATTTCCTTTTTCTTTTTTAATATGTTTTTATTGATTTGAGAGAGAGAGAAAGGAAGGTAGAGGGAGAGAGAAAGAAACATGGATCTGCTGCCTCCTGCACACTCCCCACTGGGGATTGAGCCCACAACCCACGCATGTGTCCTGACTGGAATTTAACCGGCGACCTCTTGGTGCATGGGAAGACACTGACTCAGAGGTAAGCACCTTCAACAAAACTTCTCTATGTATATTCAGATATATATATTTCTGAGTGTATATACTTGGATTTTGAAAAATAAAATTAGAAAACAACAATGAGGTACCATCTCACACCTGTCAGAATGGCTATCATCAGCAAATCAACAAACGACAAGTGCTGGAGAGGATGTGGAGAAAAAGGAACACTTGTGCACTGCTGGTGGGAATGCAGACTGGTGCAGCCACTATGGAAGACAGTATGGAGTTTCCTCAAAAAACTGAAAATGGAACTCCCATTTGACCCTGTGATCCTACTTCTAGGAATATATCCCAAGAAACCAGAAACACCAATCAGAAAGGATATATGCATCCCTATGTTCATAGCAGCACAATTCACCATAGCTAAGATCTGGAAACAGCCTAAGTGCCCATCAGTAGATGAATGGATTAGAAAACTGTGGTACATCTACACGATGGAATACTATGCTGTTCTAAAAAGGAAGGAACTCTTACCATTTGCAACAGCATGGATGGAACTGGAGAGCATTATGCTAAGTGAAATAAGCCAGTCAATGAAGGAAAAATACCACATGATCTCACTCATTCGTGGATAATAGAGACCATTATAAACTTTTGAACAATAATAGATACAGAGGCAGAGCTGCCTCAAACAGATTGTCAAACTGCAGCGGGAAGGCCGGGGAGGGTTGAGGGGCAGGAGGTAGAGGGTAAGAGATCAACCAGAGGACTTGTATGCATGCATATAAGCATAACCAATGGACATAGGACACTGGGGGATAGGGGAGACTAGGGGACTGTCTAGGTCGGGGGGGGTGGGAAATGGACACATATGTAATACCCTTTGTAATACTTTAAGCAATAAAAAATAAATAAATAAAAATAAATAAATTGGAAGTTAGGCAGAAAAAAAAATAAAATTAGGATCATAATATATTATTATCCTGCAAAATATTTTCTAAAATTAACAAAATAGCATGGACTGATTTCCAGATTGGTACTAGAGATCTATTTTATTCTCTTTAATGGCTGCACAGAATTTCATAGCAGAAATGTGCCATAACTTACTTAACTATACCCTACTGATGAATTAAGTTATTTTAAAATTTTTTGCTATTATAAACAAAGTACTTTTTAAAATATATATTTTATTTATTTTTTTACAGAGAAGAAGTGAGAGGAATA
The DNA here is from genome assembly GCF_963259705.1 of Myotis daubentonii. Classification (NCBI taxonomy): domain Eukaryota; kingdom Metazoa; phylum Chordata; class Mammalia; order Chiroptera; family Vespertilionidae; genus Myotis; species Myotis daubentonii. The sequence goes on from NC_081855.1 coordinate 21,953,701, forward strand.
GAGAGTTAGAAACATCGATGAGAGATCGATCAGCTGCCTCCTGCACGCTCCCTACTGGGGATGTGCCCGCAACCAAGGTACATGCCCTTGACCGGAATCAAACCTGGGACCCTTCAGTCTGCAGGCCGATGCTCTATCTACTGAGCCAAACCGGTTCGGCATAAACCAAGTACTTTAATGAATACCTTTCTTTTAGAGTTGAAATAGCTAGGTCAAAGGGTTTGCAATTTAAAACTTGTCACAGATGCTCTCAGATTATCCTTCAAATTTACCTACCAATTTACAATCATAGGATTTGAGAACATCTATTTATCCATATTCTCACCAACAATGAAATATTATAAATTCTTGCAACTTTTGACTATCTGGTAAATGAAATAAAAACTAAAAGTCATTATTTGTAGATTACATGATTACTTACCTGGGAAAACCAAGAAAGTTAATTAAAAAACAACAACAACAAAATTAAGTTTTGACCAAAGAGCCAAGGTGTGTGAGAAGGAAAGCACTTTCATACCTACAGGAAGTATAAATTGTACTTTGGAGGGCAGTTTCTCAGTCTGAGTCAAAAACATTAAAAACATGCATCTCTTCTGACCCAGCAATCAAAACCCATGATTTTTTTCCTGGAGGAATAAGGAAATGTGCAAAGATTTAGCTGCAATAATTTTTACTGAAGCATGGCTTATAGCTTGCAAACAACCTATATGTCTAAAAACAAGGGACTAGTTAAGTGATGGTTCATTCATACAGTTACGCACAACACATCCATTAGAAGTGATCATGTACATCAAAATTTGTTGACAAGTTAATGTCTTCATATTATAGTGCTCAGTTTAAAAGATCACAAAATAGTATATAAATATGATACCAATAAAAATGTGTATAAATAGTCCTAAATTACCCAGCAAATTTATTTTTATCAAATTTAGTCTCCTCTAAAGGTAAATTCTTTCTTGAAGGCAAAGCCAAAACAGCCATCCAAATGTAAGCTTAGTATCTGACATCTCAGCTAAGCTACCGGAAGTAGATGCAAATATAAAACTCAGAGATAATCCTAACATAAAAACAAATGCTCGTTCTGGGACCTTAAAATGAGGCTTCTTAATGAAATTAGCAGCTGTTTGAATAATCTCTCTGTTTGTTTATAAAGAGCACAAACTCTACCAGCATCTTCCAAGATTATTTTAAGGGCCCCCAGGGACCTTAGGAACCCCATATTGCCCCTGCCATTTAGATGCTTATCCGTTGGTTGGACAAATCCAAACAAGCTGCTGTCAGCTAAACATTGTAGTGCCCCCAGCAAAAAGGCGGGTCAGTGTTTGCTCTGAGACAATTCCCTGTCTTCCCAAAGCATGAATCAGCCCCATTGTCCCACCAGCCTCTGTGCACCACGCATTCTGCTCTTCACAGTGAATGACAAAGGCAGGAACAAGGCAAAGAAACTTGAGAGTCTGGGTGAGGAGAAGAACGCAAGGCCGTAACATTTAATCTTGCTTGAAAAGAGAGAGTCAGAATTTCAGAGGGTCTGCTTCAGAGAAGTGGTTGGAAATGTGTCAGAAGACTAATTCCATGGAGAAAATCTAATTAACAAAATAATACTTGGCAGTTGATCAGTATGTTTTTTAATTCAAAGGTAAAGGAGTCTCCAAATGTGAATGTATAAAATTTTTCTGGGCACCCATCCATGTCAGACTTATCCTTTCTTCCTCCACTGGCTTCCCTTTCATCCAAGTTTCTTTTCTTCATCCTCCTCCTCCCTGCTCCTTCCCAGTTGGAAACAAATGATAGTTTAACCTGGATAATACTCTCCCGTGTTCTCATTGTACAAGCTGACGTTCACTCAGCTGGCCTACACCTTTCATGCAATTTATTTTACAAAGGGGAGGAATTTTTGTCTCCCAGTTACAGCACCAAAATGTCAGCTCTTTTTAAATCCCCGTAAGGCAGTTCGAGGCCATGTCTTTCTACTCTACGATAAGTCAATTTACTTCTAGTGTATTAGTTAGGACTCTCGTTATAAGTAACAGAAACCCATTTGAGCTAGCTTAAAAAGGGAGAGAGGACAATTTTTAAAGGATAGAGAAGTGCTTTCTCAGCACCAAAGGCCAGGTATGAAGCAAGGCCACTGAAAAGATCTGGAACCAAGAACAGTGAAGCAGTCTTGAGTCTCTACTTCTCCCTCCCTGCTTCGTTCCTTTTCTTTTCTTCAGATCCACTCTCACCGCCCGCCCCAATCTGCTTTACAGGCAGAATATGACTGCTGTATAACTCCCAATTTACATGTTTAAACACCAGTCAACTGCAGATTGATTATGTTTCAGTCCAATTCTAAATCCTCCAAAGAAACAACTGTAATCATCACCCTGGGCAACATGTCCACCTCGGCTACAGAGAGCCATGGCCAGGAAGGCAGTCAGGTGATAGCAAAACCACTCCAATGATGTGATATGTGGGTGTGCTTCCCACAGAAAGGGGCGTGGCAAGTGGGCTGAAGATATAACCAAAAACATAAACCACATCAGTTTATTGCTTTGATATTTGGACTATTTGGTAACAGAATTTTTTCTTGTTGAAACTCAAGAATATCCCAAAGAAAAGATTTCTAATTACATTTTTACAGAATAAAGTTTGCAGGACCATGGCCAGTTCACATAGCAGAGTTGAGACATGTGACCACTTCTCATGGTTAGTCCAAATAACTGTGCTCTTGGATCCCAGTTGCACCAAATCTCCTAGCCTTTCCAGTTTTCAAGGATCAGTAAGCTCAAAATTAAGTAGTAAATACTGACTTGATCCTGAGTACTGGACAGATTTATGGAAATAACTTGGATCTTGGAAAAGGCTACTCAAGGATCATTAAAGTTCAATAATGAATGTGTTGACAATAGTACTAAAAGCTTTGTCCTCTTGGCCATGTGCTAGCTTATCTTGGCTTCTTCATCTGTAAAATGAGAGGAATAACTTTTTTATTCCTACCTCATACGGTTGATTGTGGGTCAAATGAGGTTATATAATGACAAGTACTTTGTAAACTATAAAGAATACTACAAGTATGTCACTTGTATATTTCATGCCTCATCAAGCTTTGGTACAAAGAACTATTTCATATAATACAATGTCAGTTAAGTTAAGAACAAGTTCATTTCAACAAATGGCACTGGAACAACTGGACATCAATATGCCAAAAAAAAAAGTACAAATATGAGCATGAAATTAATCATAGACCTAAATATAAACCTAAAACTATAAGCCTTCTAGAATAAAATAGAGGAGAAAATATTTGTGAGTTAGACAAAAATTTCATAGAGAAGACATATACAGCATGAACCACAAAAGAAAAAACTGATAAATTAGACGCATTAAAATAAGAATGATGGCGGCGGGGATACCGAGTTGGCATTTTTATCGACCACAGCCTTGTCTTTCTAGGTGCTGGTAACAGTAACCTGCTTTGCTTGTCCACTCAAAGGTCCAGCACCTTCTCTGGGGCCCAAGAATGATTTGAGGGAAAGTATAAGCTGTATTTCTGCTCAACTTCAGTCTGAAGTTAGAGGTCTAAAGAACGAACAAAGCATGTATAATGGAATCCAACTCTTTGAAGACGAATTTTCAAGCAATTTCTTGTATAATCTAGCTGTTCAAATTTTCAAATAATCATTTCCGTCCTTAAAAATAAAGGTTCTTTTTATCCTTCAAAAAAAAAAAATAAAAATTTCCTTTCTTGAAAAGACACTGTTAAGAAAATGAAAATATAAGACACAGATTGGAAGAATATCCTGCAAAACACACATCTGATAAAAGATTTGTATCCAGAATATATAAAGAACTCTCACACTCAGTAATATAAAAAAAGCCCAATTAAAAAAGGGCAAAAAGGTTTGAACAGACACTTCACCAGGGAAGAGGAAAAGATAGTAAGTAAGCATATGGGGGGAAAGTTCAACATCATTAGCCATTAGGTACATGAAAAATTATAATGAGATATCACACTACATACCTATTATAATGACTAAAATAAAAATGAACAAATTGACCATATCAAATGTTGTAGAGGATACAGAACAACTGGGATGAACTCTCATGCATGCCGGTGGGAATGAAAAAATGGTACAGCTGCTTTGGAAAACAAATAGGCAGTTTAGAATAGTTAAACATACATTTATCACATGAGGCAAATATCCCACTCCTAGGTATGGAGTCCTTACAGATGAATAAAAATATATCTCTGCACAAAGACCTATATGCAAATGCCTATATCAGCATAATTTATAATTGTCAAAAGCTGAAAACAAACCAAGTATTCTTCAACTGGTGCATAGATAAAGACATATGGTATAGCCATACAGTGAAATACTATTCAGCAATAACAAGGAGCAAATTATTGATACACTGACATGGATGAATCTTAGATAAATTGTGCTGAATGAAAGAAGCCAGGCTCCAATGATTCCATTGTTGGACATTCTGGAAAAGTCAATAGTGTAGGAACGGAAATCAGATCAGCAGCTGGGAGGGGCAAGGGGTAAGAGTTTGGCACAGACTGCAGAAGAGCATGTGGGGACTTTTTGGGGTGGTATCTTCATTGTGATGGTATTTATGTGACTGCATATGTTGGAGAAAAGTCATATATCTGTGCACCTATTCCTTAATAAATCTGACTTTTTTAAAAAAAGAACAGTTTAGCAGGTCCTCAAAAAGTTAAACATAGCCCTGGCCCGTGTGGCTCAGTTGGTTGAGCATCATCCCATGCACCAAAAGGTGGCCAGTTTAATTCCTGGTCAGGGTACATGCCCAGGTTGCGGGCTCAATCTCCTGGTCAGGGTGCGTGAGGGAGGCAGCCAATAGATGTTTCTCTCTTTCTCCATCTCCCTTCCCCTCTCTCTGAAATAAATACATACATACATACATACATACATACATAAAACACATTTGGAAAGAAAAGTTAAGCTATATAGAATTAGCATATGATCTGACAATTCCACTCCTAGGTATACACTCCAAAATAGTGAAAGCAGGTACTCAAATAGGCATAGCAGCATTATTCACAATAGCCAAAAGTTGGAAACAACCCAAATGTTCATCAGAAGATTAATGAATAGCCCAAGCTGGTTTGGCTCAGTGGATAGAGTATCAGCCTGTGGACTGAGGAGCCCAGGGTTCGATTTGGGTCAAGGGCACATGCCCTGGTTGCAGACCTGATCCCCAGTAGGGGGCCTGCAGGAGGCAGCTAATCAATGATTCTCTCTCATCATTAATGTTTCTATCTCTCTCTCCCTCTCCCTTCTCTGAAATCAATAAAAATATATTTAAAAATAAAAATGGATTAATGGATTAAAAAAATTTGGTACAGCTCTGGCTGGGTGGCTCAGTTGGTTGGAGTGTTGTCCCATACACCAAAGAGGTTGTGGGTTCCATCCCCAGTCAGGGCATGTTCAGGAGGAAACCGATCGATGTTTCTCCCTCATATCAATGTTTCTCTGAAAAGAAAGAAAGAAAGAAAGAAAGAAAGAAAGAAAGAAAGAAAGAAAGAAAGAAAGAAAGAAAGAAAGAAAGAAAGAAAGAAAGAAAGGGAGGGAGGGAGGGAGGGAGGGAAATAAAAGCATTAAAAACATATCTTAGGGTGAAGATTTTAAAAAAGTGGTCTATACATTCAATGGAATTTCATTCAACCATAAAAAATGAAATTCTGATACATGCTACAACATGGATAACCCTTGAAAACATTATGCTAAGTGAAATAAGCCACACACAAAAGGAATATCATATTATATTAAATATTATAAAAGTCTATTGTGCTAATTTGATATATGACAAATGGGACTTCATAGTCCCTCTATGAATTTGTAATCACTTTTAGTTTGTTTGTTAATGTTCTTTTTTTTAAAAAAATATTTTTATTGATTGATTTCAGAGAGAGGAAAGGAGAGGAAGAGAGAAATAGAAACATTAATGATAAGAGAGAATCACTGATTGGCTGCCTCCTGCATGACCCCTACTGGGGATCAAGCCCACAACCCGGGAATATGCCCTTGACTGGAATCGAATCTGGGACCCTTCAGTCCGCAGGCCAATGCTTTATTCACTAAGCCAAACCAGCTAGAGCTTGGTGCATTTTTCTATTGCTGTATTTATCCTTTCCTTGTTGATTAGTAAGAGATATTATTTGTCTATGCATATATTACAAATATTTTCCCCAGTTTGCCATTGGCATTTTAACTTTGTGGTGGGATTTGGCATAAAGAAATATTTTGTTGTTTTTTTTCCAATCAGAACTGTTTCGTTTTTCTTCATGCTTTCTACCTTAAGGTCATATTTAGAAATTCCTTCTGCTCCCCAAGATTATAATAATATTTATTTTTTTTCTTTCTGGAACATTTATGGTTTTATTTTACACATTACTTTGTATGTGATTTAGGGTAGAAATAATAACAGCTAATATTTATGGGGCACAGTTTGTGTAATAGGTACCATGTCCTTACTTTTTAGCATCCATTATCTCTTTTAGTCCTTACAACAAATGAAGTAGGCACTTTTACTACCTTGTTTATAAATATGGGAGAAATGAGGAAGGTTAAGTATCTTACCTGCAATTACATAACTAATCAGTGTCAAAACTGGCATTCAAACCCTAAGTCTCTTTACTCTCAAAAGATCTTATTTGCTGTATGTATTTTCTTCCTTCCACAAATATCAGAGTCAAATTTTCAAATATCTTGCCCTAACCAGTTTGGCTCAGTGGATAGAGCGTCGGCCTGCGGCCTGAAGGGTCCCAGGTTCGATTCCAGTCAAGGGCATGTACCTTGGTTGTGGGCACATCCCCAGTAGGGGGTGTGCAGGAGGCAGCTGATCGATGTTTCTCTCTCATCGATGTTTCTAACTCTCTATCCCTCTCCCTTCCTCTCTGTAAAAAATCAATAAAAATATATTAAAAAATTTTTTTTTCAAATATCCTGTTATAAAATCCATCGCTGATCAAAATGCCACTCTTATCATCTAGTAGCTTTTGCTAAGTTCTTGGGTCTATTTCTGCCCTTTTCTATTCTATTGATTCTTTTGTCTATTCATGTGCCAGTGACATACTGTTCTAGTGACTGCTGAATTATTTATACATTCTATTATCTGGAAGGCCAAGTCATCCCTAAATGCTCTTCTTTTTCAAAGTTTTCTGATCTTCTCTTCATTATTTATACTTCCAGAAAAACTTTACAGCTTTGTTGCAAAGTCCCCAAGAAATTCCATTGAGATTTTTGCTGAATAAAGGCGGGGGGCTGGGGATGCCTTGCTTGCTGAGAACTGAGTTCATCAGATTCCTCAGTCATAGCATACTTGGTCTGTGCAAGGCCCTTCACTTCACTTAACCCCTCCCTTAGTCTTGGTCTACACTCTCCTTCCCTCCTTCATAAACACCCACTGTTACATGTTTGAAATGTACCCTTGGATATATATGTATTCTTGTAATATATACTGCTATTTCCAGCCTATATTTTATTTTATTTTTTAAAACATATTTTATTGATTTTTTTACAGAGAGGAAGAGAGAGGGATAGAGAGTCAGAAACATCAATGAGAGAGAAACATTGATCAGCCGCCTCCTGCACACCTCCTACTGGGAATGTGCCCGCAACTAAGGTACATGCCCTTGACCGGAATCGAACCTGGGACCTTTCAGTCCGCAGGTCGATGGCTCTATCCACTGAGCCAAACCAGTTATGGCATTTTAAATTCATAATTGGTCCAAGGATCTTTTCTGTTTTTTTTTTTTAAATTCAACACTCTATTTTTATGACCTATTATATGATGCTGCCTGTAAAAATCTAGCTCATAGGTTCTACTGCTGAGGAGCATTATACAGGACCCACCCAAATATTCCACCAATGAGAGACGCCTAGGATGCCCCCAACTCCTAATTTCCACAACAGAGATGCAGTGAACATTATCCCTTATGGACCTGAGAACTCTCTGGAGTACATACCCCAGGTTGGGATGACTGGTCGTTGGGTCTTTGAATCCTTGATGTCACCAATTCTGCCAAACTTCTTTCTAGGACATCTGTACCAGTTTGCACTATCTTAATAATGCAAGAGGATTATGCATTATGCTCCCACTGACTTTAGAGAGAGAGGAAGGGAGAAAGAGAGGAAGAGAGAGAGAGAGAGAGAGAGAGAGAGAGAGAGAGAGACATCGATTGGCCTTGACGGGAATCGAACCTGGGACCCTTTAGTTCACAGGCTGATGCTCTATCCACTGAGCCAAATTAATTTAGTTACTCTAACAAGAATAAGGTTGTCCAATTTCTCAAAAAGTCCTGATGGCATTGCATTTAATTTATAGATAAATTTTGGGAGTGGGAACTATTTCTTTACACAAACTGTCAGTTAATGCTTCTGTGCTTAGCTCTAACTTCCACTCCCATCTTGAGAGGTATTTAATGCTTCCAGCTTCCAACTTCTGAGGCTTTCTACAGCCATTGTTCACAATGAATCTACTGCGTCTTCCTTCTTGTGGCCTTATTTCTCTGGAGGATGTAGCAGAACAGAGACAGCTGAAACCTAAATCAGTTATTACTAATTCATTCTCTTTCCATCTTCCAAAATGTAGTTAAGATTTTATATGTTTCCTCTGCTACTATTCTCTTTGACCTATGGGCTTATCATAGTTTTAGTTCTTTCCTGTGACTTTAATAGGGTAACAGGAGGAACCATATAAACCTTTATTTATTTTTTTAAAGTTCTTTTTTTTTAAATGTATCTTTATTGATTTCAGAGGGGAAGGGAGAAGGAAAGAGAAATAGAAACATCAATGATGAGAGAGAATCATTGATTGGCTGCCTCCTGCACGTTCCCTACTAGGGATCAAGCCTGCAACCTAGGCACGTGCCCCTGACTGGAATCGAACCTGGGACCCTTCAGTCCACAGGCTGACACTCTATCCACTGAGCCAAACCAGCTAGGGCCATATAAACCTTTAGATTTAATTGGCATGATTAACCAGGCATCCATTATGTTTTCTATTTATCATATACCTTTTTTTTTTTTCCTTTAGTGCTTTATATTGGATAGGCTAAATTCTCTATTGTTGATTTAAAAGATATACCTATTTTTTTATTCTCCTTGTGGTTATTCCTAAATAGTACAGTGCTGGTAAATGTTTACCAATTAGTTCTCTGAGGGGGAAAAAAAACACACCCTGATTTGTAGTGTTTGCCAATTTTTATGGTATAAATCAGTGGTTCTTAACCTTGGCTGCACATTAAAATCACCTGGGAATCTTTTTAAAATCCTGATTTCTGGGCCTCATCCTCCGGAAATTCTGTTTCCTTGTTATGGGGTGGGGCCACAACATTAGTAACAAAAAAACAGAATTTCTGGAGGAGGAGGCCCAGAAATCAGGATGTTAGAAAGATTCCCAGGTGATTCTAATGTGCAGCCAAGGTTGAGAACCACTGGTATAAATACTCCCATCATGGCCAATTTCAAACCTCCAAGGCAGGATCACTGAACCTGGAGTTGGAAAGAGAGGGGCAGCAGCACACCATTATATACTATTTCTACCATACAGACATAGTAGATGTGAATAACCTCACATAGATACTAGTAAATTATAGTTACAATGCATCTTGAGTATTTATTATTTTTAAAAAATTTCCTGCCCTAACCAGTTTGGCTCAGTGGATAGAGTGTCGGCCTATGGACTAAAGGGTCCCAGGTTCGATTCGGGTCAAGGGCATGTACCTTGGTTGCGGGCACATCCCCAGGAGAGAATGAGCAGGAGGCAGCTGATCGATGTTTCTCTCTCATCGATATTTCTAACTCTCTATCCCTCTCCTTCTCCCTTCCACTCTGTAAAAAAATCAATAAAATATATTTAAAAATTTTTTCCTTAATTCTCACTCAAGGATGTGTGGTTTTTCTCCTCCAATTAATTTGAGAGAGAGAGAAAGGGGGAAAGACAGAGAGAGAGAGAGAGAGAGAGAGAGAGAGAGAGAGAGAGAGATAGTCATCGATGTGAAAGAGAAACATCAATCCGTTGCCTCCTGTAGGTGGCCCGACCAGGGATGGAACCTGCAACCTTTTGGTGTATGGAATGACGTTCCAACCAAATGAACCACCTGGCCAGGGCAAGTAGTTATTACTTTTAAAAAATTATAATTAGTTTAATTGTAAGAGTGCATAAGTTATGTTTTAATGATGGCTGTAGTTAACAACTGGCTTGCTCAAAATTTAACTATCAGCTTTCACAAGCTGGACAAGCCAGTTCCAGCACACCACTGCCCTGTATTAGTAAAATCCTAGATTATATTGATTTTTCCTATCAAATTTTTGACCATTTCATTGAGGCATAATTGACATATGCTAAGGTGTGCATGCTAGAAGTATGAAATTTTATGTTTAGACACTTGAACCCAGTGGCAGGAAGCAGCTGCAGAGCCCTGTGGTTGCCGTCTCCCGTGGGCGTGAGCCTCATCTGTGGCCCTGGCCATGCTGGGGCAGCACTCCTGGGAGCGCTTTTCATTTGGCATAAACAGCATTGCATATTAGTGTGGCATAAAGCCCATATATCCATCTGGAACTTTTGCTCAAATGTAGAAATGTGACTCACCTTGCTAGTAACTGGCCCTGACTTCATGAAATACCTAAATAATGTGATGGGACAACTAAAAGATTGGTTACACAAGTGTTCAGCTCAGAAACTGGTGGTAGTCATCTTGAATATTAAAAGTGCTGCCCAGCCGGTGTGTCTCAGTGGTTAAGCAATTGACCTATGAACCAGGAGGTCACGGTTCGATTCCTGGTCAGGGCACATGCCCAGGCTTGATCCTCAGTGTGGGGTTACAGGAGGCAGCTGATCAATGATGCTCTTTCATCATTGATGTTTCTATCTCTCTCTCCCTCTACCTTCCTCTCTAAAATCAATAAAATATATATTTTTAAAAGGTGGTGAGGTCTCTGAAAGATGGAGATTTGATACTGAGTGTGATAAGACGGCCAGAGAAGACAGTATACCCAGAGAAGTCTCAGAAAGCTATCCAAGGTGTGACATGCATTCAGTGATCAGATCACAGCTATAGTGACATTTCTGCTACTGTTGGACATTTCTTATTCATTTGATCTTCTTATTTATGCAAAGATTCATGGTTGTACCTGAAAAGTGGGAAGAGTTGGTACCACAGTTCATTGCGGATTCTGAGCAAGTCCATTGGGTTCCTTCACTACCACAATTCACAAAGTAAACAGCAGAGTAGCCCTGTCCCAGACTGAAGAAAGAGGGAAATAATGAGAAATGAAGTGGAAGAACTAGCAGCTTCTATCAGCCTTCAACCTTCAACACATTAAGTATGAAATCACAAAATTAAGATGGAAGCCTGAAGTTGAAAGAGAACAACAACAAAAAAATGCCAAGACCATTTTTCCTGAAGCTCCCCAGTGTCTCAGGCTCATCAGACTCTCCATAAAAGATCCTTTGTCGAAGTGATTTCCTAGAGGGAGGCTGTGGACAGGGTGGCTCACAGCTGTGGGTCTGGAGCCCAGTTTCTCATTTATTCTCGGCAATGCCACCCATCACAAGTTTCTGGAAGAAGGCTATGGTTGGCGTCACAGCCAAAATGCCCTAAAACGCAGCGGAAGAATGAGGAGGAAAATGTAACAGGGTCTGAAGTACACGGTGCTCAGTAAATGCTGAATTAAAAAAAAATGTTTGGAAGGAAGGATGCTCAGCAACAGTTATTTGTGTTTACCTCTGGTCTGGTCATGGAATTTAGGGGAAACGGGAACTTCCATGATTTCTTATACTGAGTTCTATATTGCTTGACTATCTTACAATCAGCAGAGAGCACTGCTAGTATTGTCAGTTTGAAGACTTTGAAAAGAAAGCCCAAGGTCTAAAACATTACCATCTCATACTATTACTCGTACCCATAAAGGAGGTTCATGGGGGGGGGGGGGGACATTTGTAATACTTTCAACAATAAAGATAAAATTTAAAAAAGAGCTCCTAGTGCAAACGTGGTGTGTGCTAAGCATTTTATAAATATTTAACACATAACTAGGCACAATCATTTTTCTTGTTTAACAAACTAGGAAACCGAGACTCAGCTAGGTTGTTTGTATAATTTGTCCAAGGTGACACAGCTAAGAAATGTCACAGCGAGAGTTTGACTCTAGGTCTTTGGCTTGGGAGTCTATTCCTAATCACTATGCTATACCAAAATACTACTATTAGCTGAGGAAAGGGACAAATATTCCTGGAAATCTGAGAGTAAGGTCCAAACCAGCAAGTGTAAGTTCTTTAAACCTTATATTTTACACTTAAACTTTATTATGTCACTTTCTGTCTCATAATGCATGTACAATTTGTTTGAAAATAAAAGCATGTGAGTTATTTCCCATCAAGTCAAATGAATGCTCCAGGAGGATGCCCCGTGTCTCTGCTAGGGCTTCACGTATCCTGGGCACATCACTGTGTATATCCACAGAGAACTGTTTGCCCCACGTTGAGGATCACAGACAAAATCCCCGTTGCTTCTGGCATTCTCTGGTAGATCAACTAGGTCAGAACGTTTTCCTAAGATCTTGAAAGACATCAAACATCAGTTAACTCTGGTCTTGTCCCCGTTCCAGTTCAGGGGATATATTCTTCCTCTTAAGTAAAGCATACCAAATGACCTGACTGGTGACAGCTGACAGATTGGCGGACCTGCTGGCCAGGGTATGACATTCCTCAGGCCGGCCCCAGCTGACCCTGACTTGGTCAACTGTTCCTCACAGCCCACAGCCCACTTTCTAGGAATTCACACACAGTGGCTGCTGCAATGATACCGTTCAATCCCACACACAGTTGTTAAATGTTTAGTCAGTGCAAAAGTTCATCCACACAAAAAAGTGGGGGGACAGATAGTGGTAATGGTTGCACAATATTGTGAATGTAATTAAAGCCACTGAATTGCACACTGAAAAACAGTTAAAGTGGCAAATTTTGTGTTACATATTCTATCACAGCAATAAAATGATTAAAACACACACACACACACACACACAAATTTATCCACCGGTAAACAATATTTTGTCTGGGCCTCAAGGATATTCTGGGGTGGGGCATGGTAGCTGTTTCAGATGAATGGAACTATTAGCCAAAGGGAGAGCAAATCTAACCCAGTAACCCCTTGCTGAAACCCCTTCAATGGCTCCCCATTATTCTTGGGATAAAGACCAAGTCTTAACAGGCCTATGAGGCCCTATGTGGTCATCTTTCTGATTTCATTTTGTGCCACTTCTCTCCTTGCTTTTCCTGTTCCAACCACCTGGCCTTCCTTCTCTTCCTTTCAACATGCCAAGCTCCCTTCCACCTCAGGGCCATTGCAAAGGGACTTTTCCCCTTTGCTTGAAACCCTTTTACATCCCACTTCATTCTTGGCTCACTCAACTGAAGCATCACTTCTTCAAAGAAGCCCCCCAGTATGGGTCAGATTCCATGTTATATATACCGATAAAACCACATATCTCCCTGTTGTTACTGAAAAATCACAGAAAAACTCCAAGTAACAGTGGCTTAAACAAAAGTAAAGCTCACATGCAGAAGTCCTGGGCTAATCCATGGTGCCTAGAACCCAGGTTTCTTCAGTCTTGTTGTTCCACTACACATGGCTTTCATTCCCAAAGTCGCCTCATGATCCAAGAAAGTAGCTGGAGCTCCAGCCATTATGTCCACATTCCCACAATCAAGAAGAAGAAAGAGGAAAAAAGGGCAAGCCCCCTCCTTTACAGACATTTTCTGGAAGTTATACATATCGTTTCTGTTACTATTGGCCAGAATTTAGCTACATGACTACATCTAGATGCAAGAAGGCTGGTAACTGTATTTGTTATTCTAGGTAATCATATGTTTACTTGAAAGTGGACATTTACCTATGCTACTCATAAAGGGAGAATGGACATTGAGGGACTACTAGAGTATCTATCACAATAGCATCAATCTTATTTTGTAATCATACATTTATTTAAGGTGATTATTCAACTGAAGTATTTTCCCTCACTAGATTATTACCTTTATGAGAGCTGGGCCTTGTCTGCTTTTGTTTATCATTGTATCCCCTGTGCCTAGCATGGTACTTGCACAATAGGCATTCCACAAAGATTTGTGGACCAAATGTGGAAAGCAGGCTATTATATATATATATATATATATCTGAGAGAGGAAAGGACAGGGAGAGAGAGAGAATCATTGATCGGCTGCCTCCTGTATGCTCCCTACAGGGGCTCGAGCCTGCAACCGAGGCATGTGCCCTTGATTTGAATCAAACCTGGGACCCTTCAGTCTCCTGGCTGGGCTCTTAGGAGAGAAGTAGGAAGAGAGAATTTGCCCAGGCAGCTTATCTTGTCTTCCTTAGGCCATCTGCCTCCAATGGGGTTGGGTGGGGAGAAGGTCCTGGATTATCTAGAATAGACATTGTGAGTTTGTCCTGGTCCTGGACTCTTTAGCAGAGGGCCCATGCAAACACCAGGTCCTGTCTGTCTCCTGTACCTCTCCCACCTCCAGCTGTGCCTGGGCAGGATAATGAATGGACAGAACCATACCCTGGGCTCCTTTCCTTCTCTACACTCCCAGCTCCATCCCCTGGCCTTAGGGTTCATGCTGCTGATCAGCCTCAGCCATTCAATTCTCTTGTGAAGCAAACCTCTGCGATGTGGCTGCCTGAGGAAGATGAGACTGTCAGAGCCAAAGGAAGGTGTTGGGAAGTCCTTCCTGATGTTGCAGTCATTCAGCCTGTGCAGGCAAGGTGTGCAACCTGGTCACCGTGCCTGACAAGAATGTGGCCCAACCTAGGCTAGACCAGGAAGCAGGGATACACTTGACATCACCAGGAGAAGAGAAAGCCAAGGTAGTGCCACACCTGTTTTTTGGTGGGTAAAAGGAATTTTTTAAAACTATTTAAAATGTGATCTCGCTCGCTTCGGTAGCACATATATTAAAATTGGAACGATACAGAGAAGATTAGCATGGCCCCTGCGCGAGGATGACACCCAAATTCATGAAGCATTCCATATTTTAAAGAAGTTATCTTTAATAAAGATTATAGATACAGATTTTTTCCTAAAATCTAAAAAGTCAAATAGAAGAAAAAGGTTAAGGAAAAACAGAAGCCCTCTGTTCGCCCTATCCTAGCCCAAATCCAGCTCCTCAGATCCAACACTTTTAACTCCTTTTAGCTGCTTTTTCTGTATTTACACCCATCACCGCCCCTCCACCCATGTCTAATAACAAACTTCTATTGGTATTCCTTCAATGTTCATTTGCAGACATTACTTACCCATGCGCTTCCTACTATGGACTGGGAGGACTTACATCTTACTTCACTCCCTTCTCAATGTCTTTTAACACAAGTTTGGTTAAAAGCCATACTTCATGCTTTTAATATTATGACTATGTAACTATCAATGACCACAGACCCAAGTACATGTCCCTTGAGTTAATTTACTCTTTTTGTCTCAGCTCAGCTTTGTTTGAATCTATGAGCTTCCCACACCCTCCCAGGACTCTGTAAACCCCCCGTAATCCAATTTTCCCCACAGATAATCCCTCACATAATCCCTCAATTTTCTTTTTCCTCGTGCAACCCCTCTCCCCACCTGGACAGGTTGCTCTCTGGTCCTCTGCAAGGCTCCCTCCCTGAGGCTTTCCTTTGCTGACATCCTGGGAATTCAAGAGAATTGTTTTATAACTATTTTTATATGATTTCAAAATTTTATATGATTTCTACTCGTTCACTAGAAAAAATGTAAAGGCACGAGAAAGAAAATAAGGTGATATATTAATTATTCATCTGCACAAACATAACCATTAACATTGTGGCATGTATCTTTGCAATCTTTTTTACACATATTAATCTACATCAAAGAGGGGGAAATACAATCTGGAAAACAAAACCCATGGCTGCTGCATTTCTGCCCCTGGGAGAGAATAGCATGATTCCTATCAGAGCCAGGATTCTCCTGTGGAGGAAAATAGCTGTTGGGCCCCATGAGCCAATGAACATCAAAAGTCCTCCCCCAGAACATGGTTTAAAAAGACAGGGAGAAAATGTTCTTTAAAAAAACAAAGACTACAGCCCTGGTTGGTGTGGCTCAGTGGTAGAGCATCAGCCATGCACCAAAGGGTGGTGGATGCGATTCCCAGTCAAGGGCACTTATGTTCATGAGGCAACCCATCAGTGTGTTTCTCTCATAATCAATGTTTCTCTCTCTTTAAAAGTCAATGGAAAAAATGTCCTCGGACAAGGATTAACAAAAAACAAAGACTACAATAAAACACTCTGTCAGTTGGAGGTGATAGGAAATAAGGCATTGAAAAATGAAATTTAAAAAATTAAGGAATTTTGCTCAGGGAGTGGCTCAGTTGGTTTCAGTCCTCCTGTGCACTGACAGGTTGCTGGTGAGATTCCTGGTCAGAGCACATGCATGCGTTGCAGGTTCCATTCCCAGGCAGGGCACATAAGGAAGACAATCAATCAATGTTTCTGTCTCTCTCTCTCCCTTCTTTTCTCTAAGCATGTCCTCAGGTGAGGATTAAAAAATAAAATAAATAATTTTTTAAAATGCTAATCATTAAAAAAAATAAGACATTGAAAAAAACTAACACAGATAGAAAAGGGTCTATAGCCATGTTACGCAGTGTAGTAGGCACTAGTCTCATGAAGCTATTTAAATGTCATAACATTAAAAATTCAGTTCCTCATATGCACTAGCCACATTTCAAATACTCAGCAGACACATGTGGCTAGTGATTACCGCATTGGACAGCACAAAATAGAACATCTCTGTCATCACAGAAAGCTCTATGGGATTGTACCTAGCTCTAACACAGATAACAAATTTGCAATGCGTGGGCCAAATTTAGTTCATAGCAGTAAAACATGATGATTAAGAGAGTAATCTCTAGAGGCAGATGCCTGAGTTCAAATCCTGCTCTGCCACTTATTAATCAGAGGATTTTGGACAACTTAATCTCCTTGCCTCAGTTTCCTCATCTGTAAAGTGAAGATAATGATAGTAACTACTGTACAGGTTGTTATACAGACCAAATAATTGATACTTACAAAGTGCTTAGGAAAGTACCTGACACATAATAAGTAGTTATTAAATATTTTGATTTGCCTGTTAGTTACTAACAAATGAAATTAAAATCTGAGCCCTAGCAGGCTTGGCTCAGTGGATAGAGCCTGTGGACCAAAAGGTCCCGGGTTCGATTCCAGTCCAGGCCACGTACCTTGGTTGCAGGTTCCTCTTTATCCCAGGCCCTGGTTGGGGCTCGTGCAGGGGCAACCAATTGATGTGTTTCTCTCACATGGATGTTTCTCTCTGTCCTTCCCTCTCTCTTCCACTCTAAAAAGATCAATGGAAAAATATTCTCGGGTGAGGATTAACAACAACAACAATAAAATTAAAATCTGGGTTTCTGGCCTTTTTTTTTTTCCTTTTAGAAGGCCTGCAAGCCTGGCTCACATCATTCTGATATACTTCAATTGGCAAGAACAGAGTGGCAGCTGCCCAGTTAAGATGGAGCATAGCCCTAGCTGGTTTGGCTCAGTGGATGGAGCATTGGCCTGGGGACTGAAGGGTCCCAGGTTCGAATCCAGTAGAAGGCACATGCCTGGGTTGTGGACTCAGTCCCCATTGGGGGCGTGCAAGAGGCAGCTGATCAATGATACTTTCTTATCATTGATGTTTCTGTCTCTCTCTCTCTCTCCCCCTTCCTCTCTGAAATCAATATATATATATATATATATATATATATATATATATATATATATATATATATATATATATATATGGTGTAGCATAAACTCCTTAGTTGCCCACATGTTCTTTTGGGGCAGGTGTTGCATCAGCACCACTCAGAGCAGGCACCTTTTTCCAATTTGCTCTAAGGCACAGATTAGGCTGGTGGGCAGCCCTGGGAAAGGTGGCAAACACAGGGACATCAAGCACTGCCTTAAGGAGGGAGAATGGCAAGTGGTTATCAGGGGCACGGATATCTAATGTTCAGTAGTCAGCTGTCACCCAAATTGTAAAGTGTTCTGATTCTGTGT